>NC_073348.2:26182500-26537500 GCF_027580225.2 Misgurnus anguillicaudatus
GAATTGGTAAATTGCTCCTAGGTGAATCTTGACTTTCTCTAACAGCCAGGAACGTCCCCAGCAAGCAAAAACCGAGACGTTGAAATGACTGCTAACTATAGACCCAATATAGTCCGGCAATGAGTAACCCACTTCTACCCTAAATAACCTTGAATTTGGTTGCATGCCATTTTTGCCAAAATAACTTGAAGATGTATGATATTCCAACATGTAAGCAAAGTGTGTTCAAGTTAAAAAAAAAAGAATATTCCTTTAAGGGAAACATCACAGTAAGTTGATTCTTAAATGAAACACAACTGAGAACTCCATCAAATCCCTGGATCTATAAAAGCACAACCTCTGAGCAATACAATTTTCCTTAGGGTACCAATAAGCCCCCCTAAAAATGTGTTTGTCATATATGAAACATAACGTTAGCTTGCTAATATGCTCAAACTTAAATGTCTAAAGATATAAACGTGTAAATGCTCCTCTGAATAATAAACTGACCAATATACCTGTACATATCAGCCTCACGGGTCGCATACAAATGTAGATACAGATCAATGTCTTTTCTTTCATCAGTCTGCTGGCTCCCATCTTTTCCTCTGCTGTTACACTGGGGCCATCCATCACATCTGTTCTGATCATTATCAGACCAAGCATCTGTTCCTGAGCTTCTGTTTGCAGCAGAGAGATAAATGTCACAAGGCCAAAGAGAGTTCCTTGATCATGTTTTGGATCGGATATCAAATCAAACTGAACTCAGACAGGCTGCATTATTGGGGTCACGTGAGACTCATTCAAACACAGTTCTTTTGTAAACTCCATCTCAATCACGCATTTACATTCATGCATTTGGCACATGTTTTTATCTGAAACAACTTACAATGTGTGAATCAGTACCCATGGCCTTTGTTTTGCATTGCTAACTAACTGTTCCCATGAGTAACTTGGTGTATGGCTAGATCTACAGGCTATATGCTTCTTTATGTGCTAGTTTGAGCAATGAGCTAAAACACCTTTGCTTAGTTTTACTTACAATAAATGACTTTTGCTATCTGGTATTTCAAGGTTAGTGTGTGCGTCTATGTGAGCTATAAAGTAGATCTTTGTGGTCTCTTGTGTCCAGAGCTCTGAATTTGATGTGCTGTAAACGTAACCTTGGCTGAGACACTGTAAAAATACTATTACAGTACCTGTATAAAAACGCTTTACCTGCACCGGCTTAAAACTGCACTTTTCTTAAAGAGAACAGCACACCAGAGGTATTTCATTATGCAGTACTGAGCAGTTATGGTGTGCCATTTATTGAAAAATACGGCTTTAAAGTAGAGCAGTGATTGAATAAATCACGATCTCATTTCTGCCTCATTACAGCTCATTGAATTTTATGACAATCCACTTTATATAGTCTCTTAAGCCAAGGTGAGTAAAGGTGAGTTTCCATAAATCAAATTAAGTCTTTAAGATTTAATTTCTAGCAGAGCATCCAGAACAAATGCTGTGTGCTCACTGCCAGCGATTTTTGTCGTTGTGTCTCACCAATCTCTTTTTTAAATAAGGTCGTTGGGAGGCGTTCCTAATTCTGGTAGTCGTAGTAACAACTACAGTATAAACCAGGGGTGGGCATTCCTGGTCCTGGAGGACCACTGTTCTTCAAAATTTAGCTCCAGCCCTAATCAAACACACCTGAATGCCATTTCCAAGTCACCCTGGCTGCGTCCGAAAACTCAAGGCAGTGACTCGTTGCCTCGCTGCCTCATGAGGAAATGACTTCGGAGGCATGAAGGCAGCTCAGAGAAAGACTTTCGGACACACTTCAAAGGCAGCGTGTTTGAAATATAAACAGAGAGCGCCTTTGTGATAACTAATCACATATTTGAAAACTACAATACTAATTTCTCGCTAGAAATGCAATTAAAATGTGTAAAAAGTGAACATCTACCTGTAATTACACTAAATTTGTGCTCCAGTCGCTTCCTTGGCCGCCATTTTATTTTTTCGAACTCGACCAGGCTCAACCAATCACATTCTTATTGTACGCCCACGAATAGGCCTCACATGAGACAGGAAGTAGACCTAACATTGAATTCCGACATGCTTTGATGCCTTCCTGCCTTGGAAAGCTGCCTCAGCAATTTAAAGTTTTCGGACGCAGCCCCCGCAGCCTTTGATTAGATTTTTCAGGTGTGTTTGATTAGGGTTGAAACTAAACTTTGCAGGACAGTGGCCCTCCAGGACCAGGAATGCCCACCCCTGGCATAAACAAATAAGTGACCGTCCTCTCATTAAATGACAAAAGACGTCTGACCTGAACTTCACTGCTTTACTCTCATTGGTAGTCGTTCCCAAAAATTGCTCGTCATTTGCGTAAAGTTCTCAACTTTGCCGCATAGTTGTTAGGGTTGAAACTAAACTTTGCAGGACAGTGGCCCTCCAGGACCAGGAATGCCCACCCCTGGCATAAACAAATAAGTGACCGTCCTCTCATTAAATGACAAAAGACGTCTGACCTGAACTTCACTGCTTTACTCTCATTGGTAGTCGTTCCCAAAAATTGCTCGTCATTTGCGTAAAGTTCTCAACTTTGCCGCATAGTTGAACACGCCCACTTCCTGTCGCCAACGCTTACTGTCGCTCGTGTTGTCGGAAGTCACCAAGTTTCCATTGAAATGAGTTTGCGTCGCTCCGCCATTGTGGGAATTGTGCAAGATAATATTCGGGATGAGTTATTTAATGAAACACCCTTTTGAAGCTTAAAGAGTCGGGCACCATCCACTCGCCTTATTAACAAAATGAAAATCAACACATTAAAGGGCACATATTATGCAAAATCCTCTTTTCCTTTTGGACATAAATATATGTTGGCAGTGTGTGAACACAACAACCCTACAATAAAAAAAATTAATTTAACCAAAGCAGTCTCATTAGACATGCTGTTTTGATTTTCTTGTTAATGTGACATCATACAAACAATGCTTCACTCACATCCACAGACTGACTTTTCAAAATGTTAGCACATTGTAGCGCTAATGTGGCTAATGATACTATTGTCTCTATAGACTGTATTTACAAGAATCAGATCTATTTTTTAACCAAAAGCGCTCACTGTATGTTGGTAAGGGGGAGCAGTAGCTCATTTGCATTTAAAGGTGCAGACATGAAAATAGGGTCATTTTGGACATGCTATAACAAATGATCTGTGGGGTAGTTTGAGCTGAAACTTCACAGACACATTCTAGGCACACTTGAGACTTATATAACATCTTTATATAATGGGCATAATATGGGCCCTTTAAAAATATGATTCTGAAAAACAAAAAGCCATCGGGGTTTGAACAACATGAGGGTGATTAAATAATGCCAAAAAAGTTATTTTAGCACAAAAAAAAACTTTAATGGGGTTTTCATGCATTGTAAAAATATGCATGTAGGCATCCAGTAGTTTGTTATCGTTTGTGTTTGCATGTCGTTTGTAGACTTTTGTGTTTTGCGTAATTAATGTGTTAAATGTCTAAGGTATTGAATGAGTCCTTTTATTGCGCTGCTCTGCCCTGGATACAAGTGCGACTCTGGAGATGGAGGTGAGGCCTGAGGGAGGCTTTAGGCTGAAGTTCATAATGTCCCTCATACTTGATTTATTTTCAGAGTTCCCAATCTGTCTCTATCTTTCTCTCTTTCTCTCCCTCTCCTCCTGTTACTGCCCATTCAGTCATCTCCCCAGGCTGTTTTCAGATGAAGCGCACGGGCCTGGAATGAGGCAGGCCTGTAACGAACAGTTGAAAGAGCCGTCTCCAATCAGTTAGCCTGTGAAAGACAAGCTAACTTTCTCTTCATAATAAAAGCTTTCTGTTTAGCTCTCCCTCTCCCGCACACCCTCTCAGGGCAGGTCCATAAACCCAGTACCTCAGTTTCATATTGCTATTGATCTTTGCGTCCCATATTTATAAAAGCTAAATGTATCATTTGTTTCCTCTGCTATAGGGTAGACATTTAGCCTGTTAGCTTTTTGACGTCTTCCAAATAATATCCTTTATGGTCTAGGTGGCTTTTTATTTCAGGGCCGACTGCAGAGGCAGGTTGTTAAGGGTGTAATAAAAATAATAAATGAATAGGTGGGTGGAAAAACAAACAGGCATTCGAAATGTAATCACACATTCGACGGCTAATTAGATCCTTAGACTGTTCGAAGAGATTAATCAATGTTCGGAAGATTGTTCCATTGATGTAGTTGGTTAATTTCTGTCTGTTTTTAAAGAGCTCATGAATTGCTTATGAAGAGCTGAGCTTAGAGATTTTCTTTGTCCAGATGCTTTTTGTTTTTAATGATTGGCTTTTAGAGGATGTTCTAATTTTAAATGGCACTTGATTGGACACCTATTTGGAGTGCAAGATGAGTCATCAAAATGTATGATTAATTTAAAGGCAGGGTGCATGACCTCTGAAAGCCAATGTTGACATTTGAAATCAATCACCTAAACAAACATGCCCCAACCCCAATAGAATCTGGACCTTCTTTTGATAGACCCGCCCCACACATACGCAACCCAGGCAATGATGTCGGTTAGTAGACACGCCCCTTACTGCTGATTGGCTACAATTGTGTTTTGGTAGTCGGCCTGACCCTGTTTTTCCAAAGTGAAAACAGCGCTATACAGATAAGCAAATTGTGTGAAAAATACAGCGTTTTTTACACGTGAAACATAAATACATATTATATTGCGCAATGTAAACACTATCACAGCTTTTAAAAACACAGAAAGAATGGGACCTTTAAAGTATGTAAAGTAATCTGCAATTGTATGTTTCAAACAGATGTGGCAGTATAAAGGCAAACATTTCAGATTGGAGCTTAAAATAAGATACACTGAATAATTTCTCTATGAACTTGAAAGCATTAGAGACACTTACTGAATATTTACTGAACTTTAAGGCATTTTTCTCTGTCTGTCCCAATACTCGTGTTTTTAAGAAAAATACCTTCCCTTCGTCTCTGACACACACAAACAAACACACACACACACTTCTAGGAATGTTTGATAGTGACACGTAATGAATTTTTAAAGCGAGACGCAGGTGCCGTTTACAACCTCCATTTTGGGAGACTCGCACCATGATTTATTTAAAAGACTGTTGCTTCAAAGTCAGTTTAAAGTTAGTCTTTTTTCTCTTTAACAGGACACATCTACTTATTCTCTTCACCTTATCTCACACTTGTTCTGTTGTTATCACGCTCGTTCTTTTTCGCTTTCCCAAAGACAAACTAACATTTAGACTCTGAATGTGTTTCTGTCCTGACAGCTATCAGTTTGAAAAGATGAGCCTGGCAGGAATAGCCACGGCGCACATTCAATATTGCAGGTTTCACATGGAAACCGCAGCACTTGAATAAACATCATGCTGGTTTCGATCAGAGCCACTCATGGGAAGGATCAGCCGTTATCCTGAACATCTCTTCCGTGGGCGTCCTGCATGAATTACTCGGTTTATCCCTCAAAGTTTGCAGTTTGGTCCGAAAACAGCACTTTATAAGCTGCAGAGTTTGCAAAGAGCTCCAATTTAAATTGAGAAACAGGTTTTTATTCTTCTCCAATCTGACCCTGATAACAGAGAAACTTTTGATTCAGTGCTGATTCACTGCTCAATCAGCCATTTTGTCAAAGGGCCATACGTTATTGATTTATTATACATATACATACATATACATCGTTTATTATACATTATGAATACTGATCTATATGATGCATTATGATATTATTTTCATTACCAACTGAACCAAACATCCCAATGTTGAATCTGATGTTGGGGTTTGACATCTACTTGATGTCAGGTTTTGAAATCAATCAGATTCCTGGATTTGACGTTAAACCAACGTTGGGGTTTTATGTTAGTCTGACTTCGGATTTTGACGTCGTTTTTTTTATGTGTAGTTTTAAGGTCGGTCAAACATCCGAAGGTCAAACACGTCTGGTAGATTGTTTCGTTTCGGTTGGTAATGAAAATCAGGTTGATGTCAAAATACAATGTCGGTCTGACATCAAAACCTGACGTTGGGCCGACGTCAAAGTGATGTCAAGCCCTAACGTCAGGTAGATTGTTTCGTTTCAGTTGGTAATGAAAATCAGGTTGATGTCAAAATACAACGTCAGTCTGACATCAAAACCTGACGTTGGGCCGACGTCAAAATGATGTCAGAACCCACTGTTTTACTGTCGTACAAACCCGACATCAAACCGACGTCAAAATCCGAAGTCAGACTAACATTAAACCCCAAAGTTGGTTTAACGTCAAATCCAGTCATCTGATTGATGTCAAAACCTGACATCAAGTAGACGTCAAACCCCAGTGTTGGATCCGACATTGGGATGTTTGACTGACATCAAAACCCGACACCAAAATCCAAAGTCAGACTGACGTTAAACCCCAATGTTGGTTTAACATTAAATCCAGTCATCAGATTTGATGTCAAAATCTGAAGTCAAGTAGACGTCAAAATCCACGTCGGATCCAACATTGGGAGGTTTGACTGACGTCAAAATCCAAAGTCAGACTGACGTTATACCCCAATGTTAACGATTGATGTCAAAACCTGACTTCAAGTAGACATCAAACCTCAATATTGGATCCGACATTGTGATATCATCAAAAAAAAAAAAATGTACTGACGACAAAACACAACATCGGGGAGACATTCTGTTTTGGTTTCAAAATGAAAACTGAGCTCTCACGTCCGGTTTCATTTTCTTTCGTATCAAAGGACGCTTATAATCTAAAACACAGTTGATACAAAGACCAGAGACCGATAATGTACAGTATGGAATGCATACAGTAACAATGCATTACCATTTATACGTTAAATGGACTTTGTCGATGACGATGCCTAGCAGGTTGGTCCTATAAAACTCTGTGCCTATCATGTCTTGCCATATTCAAACATCCTTCTTGAAATTGTTTAACGCCAAAAGTTGCTCTTTTATTAAATAAACTTGCATTCAAAACTACTTAGAACACTATCTAAGGCTGCATCGAAAAGTAACTTCGCGTCTGCTGCCGTGTTGGATAAACAAAACTGCTTCGGTGTGTCGCATAGACGTCATCACTGTCTTGCTGCCTCCTCCCCGTTCTGTGATTGGTTCCCTATTTCATGGGAAAAGGGCCATGGTTTCCATGCTTTACTTGCAGTGTGAATAAATTTGCGCGCAAGGCAGCATGGGGAAACCCAGGCTAGGGGCAGAGCTCAATGCAAATGGTTTTTCAGCTGGCCTGGTCAGTCAAGTGGTTCAAAATCTTACTTGCCCTGCCAAAATCTTCACTCTGTGTACCACAGTGAAAAAATGGCACACAAACAATAGTTTGCATTTTCTAAGCCCCAAAATGCCCTTGTTGTGTAAATGAACAGTCGAAATGCATGAAAAGCACCCCGTTTGGGTTAAAAATGTAAGCGCCCCCTCACAGTGACTTTCTTATCACTCATTTTTCTCGTTTCCACTTTCCGGCTCTCTATATTCGTCTTTGTCTCTCTCTCTGTGAAGAATGTTCAATTGAAGATTTCTTAATGAGCAGCAGGATTGAATAATTACAGCCCTTAGATGTTTTCTTGATGAGATCCTCGCAGCTCAAAACGAGCCACTCGGATCTTCTGACGATTCCCGGAGAAAAGAGCGAAGATACACAAGACTGAAGCTCTGTGATCAAAGGGCCAAAAAAGGCTTCCTTTCATTTTACTCTATGTCTAAAGCAATATGAATCCTCGACATTCAGCCCCACTGTACGGATAATAAGGAAGGCTAATGGGAAAAAACTATGGGAGTTTTCATACTAATTTATAGCCTTTCCCTCCGACCCACATTCAGAGTACAAGTGACCAAACTGTGAGTGAGTGAGTCACAGCGCTGGGAAGGACACTTTGTTATTGAAAAGGTAGCTTTTTTATCGTGGCCACGTGACTTGCTCTACAGGTGATCGTGATTTTTATGGGTGCGGTGACTTAGTAACCTCTCATTCCATGCGAGCAAATGGCCTTCATTAGCAGGACGAACTGAACTGTGGGAAAGATATATCAAAAACAAGGTGACCAGAAAGATCGGGATCCTTTGGGAATCGTCTAAGGGCCTCGAGGGTGTCTGCTTTATACGCTTGTAAAATGTTGATCAGAGCGTTTAAATATATTATCCACCCAAAGGCATTGCTCACCTTTTGAAAGAGACTCCCATAAAGTTTCACTATGGGCGGTAGGAGCGTTGAACGTGTAAGGAATGCCTGATGAGCTCATAATCACTTGACATCTTTGTTCTTACATTTTGCAAAAACAAAAATGACTTCTGTTCATTAAGAACAATTCATATTTATAAGCATAGTAGGTCCTACAAGGTCTGCTTATGGTGGCTTGTAACTGTATCTACTGTAGGACCAAATGGTACCAATCTGTACATTTGGGGTATTAATATGCACTCTTTAGGTACCACAATGTACTTTTTGAAAAAGTACCACCCCAGTGACAGCTTTCATACCTGTTTTTTTCAGATGGTTATGGGTGAAGTGTATTGTATGATGTTCGGGTGGTTGCTACAGTATGCACTCAAGAGAGTCCATTCATTCGTCTCTATGAGATTCTTGTCCCTTAATGTGATTTTTAAAGTAAGTGATGACAATGTCTTTGTCCACCATGGAAAAATCGAACAAACATCTATTCCTTAACATTAGCAGTAGTAACAGAGTGCTTGTATAAGCGATTACTGTCAGCAGAAAGGATAAAGTGTGCATTGAGACAAACAAGAACATCACAACTCGTGCCAAATGTGATCACCATCTCACATTTGGTTGAAGGCACACATTAAAACCTCCATAAGTCTTACCTGTCTGCAATTACCATTTAGCACGGATGAGTGTAGGGCCCCAATTTGTTTGAAGTCGGACCAAACTTTGAAGTCAAGACAGGTTTGCTACAATGTAAAACAGCTGGAGAAAACGGCAGGAAGTTCATTGTGTTATCAGTACACCCACAGATCTTGCTGTTGAGTGTCACTCTTGCTGATGTGACATCAATCAGAAACTGATGCCTTATACACTTCACCTCTCATCATGTTCTTATTTTCATCTGTATGTCACCAGCGGTTGCTAGTTAAAAGTGTTTGAGATGCTGGTACCCAGCGTGGGATCCAGGCGTGTGGCTTTGTATCCACCTGGTTGGTAATCTAGCTTAACAACAAAGACTACTGTGGTCAGTCAGCTTCAGAAGATAGAAAATGCTGACTTCACAGCTAAGATAAGTTTGGTTGGTGTCCATCAGCCAAGAAGTCCATCAGCCAGGACCCCACCAATAACTAACTGGCACACACCAAAACATAATTAGGCTGAATTTGAGCCGTTCTTACGACAAGCCTAGGTAAAGTCCGTATCGTCTTCTTGGTTGAACCGATTATGTTATCCAATGTTTCTGTAGTGTGCAGTGCATCTGAATCTGCTCGGAAGCACATGTTGCATCAGAGATCATGTTGTGTGGGGGTGGACCCCAAGGACAAATGCACATGCTCCCTGTAGATTGTCATGTGAAACAAAATGATGTCTAATCAGAAAGTGAGCTGATAAAAGACAAAACTGCAGTCATGCAGCAGTCCAAAAGTGAGATGGACATTAAATGTAAAAAGTAGTCCACATGCCTGTCGTCCGTCATGTTTGTTTAATGTGAAGTCACTTTTTACCACAAGAGACTTCGCAAGATTTTCTGCGTTCTCCACCGAGACTCGTGTTGTTTGTGAAGGGAATTTGAAGATGTGTGGTTTAATGACCACATAGCGGCAATCCACACACTGTAGGAACAAAACTGCAAAACATAGATTTTTTTCATAATGTTTGTGGCCTCTCACACTACTTACTGTCATAATACCCATTCCTGATCTTACTAGATATAAAGGTGCAAAAGAAGAAATTCAATTTAGTCAGCGCCGATAGCCCTGTGGTTAGTGCACCTTACATATAGTGCCAGTGCACTCAGTGATTCTCATCTCTGCGGTCTTTTGCCGATCCCGCTCCCCTGTCTCCACTCAACACTTTCCTATCAACTCATTACTATTCTATCCAAATAAAGTTATAAAAGCACCTAAAAAATAACTAAAATAAATTTATGAAATGGTAATCCCACCCTGTAAAAAATATTTGTTGCACTTAAATTTTAAAGTTTAATCAACTTGAATTTACTATTATTTCAACTTTCTTGACTAGTGAGGAGTTGCATTAAATTATAAAAATAAAGTTGAATTACTATTTTTATAATTTATTGCAACTCCCAACTAGTCAAGAAAGTTTAAATAAATTGTTGATAAAACTTAAAAAATTAAGTGCAACAAGTCATTTCTACAGTGTGGGACGGTATCATTTCAAAAAGGACACATTTGTAAAAGGGTGATTCTCACGAAAACTTGGTTTTAAAAATGTCAAGCATGAAAATGTAAAAATTGCTTAAATTTACTTTTTTCCCACCAGACATTGAAAAACAAAGTCTGGAGTAAATGGGAACATTAATTTAAAAACTTTTACTTATCATTTAACACTTTTTGTAACATAATTTAAAAAATTAGTCCTAAAAAATCTCATTACCGCAACAGTCAGAAAACATCACCACTGACATATTTTCAAAATGACATGACAAACCTGAAAGAACATAATTTGGAGATTCTGCACATGCATTTAAAATCAAAGTATTATGCTTCTATTAATTAAATTAACATTTAATAACCATCTGTTGCGGTAATGATAATCAAAATGTCGTGTAAGCATTCTGACAAGACAATATTTCAAATTAACTGTAAAAAAATGATCCTACCGGGTAGCCATCTTGAAGTAACTGGTCCATGTGCTTGGTCACTCAAAATCAAACTTTATTAAAATTCTGTATGTGTGCTTAAACTGTTCTCAAAAAGTGTTGCGGAGGATGAGAACATCAGGCATGGACACATCATTTACCTAATTTTTCTTCATTTTTATTATACATGAATATTCAGTAAATATTTTTTCTGTCATCTAAAGTAGTCTAGCAAAACATCCATTTTTTTTTTTTCTTAATATGTTTGTGTTAATTTGATTAAATTACAACATAACTCATGTTCAAACACAGCCGGACACATTGCAGTAATGAGAATTTCAGCAGAAAATGAGATAAAATTTACAATTATAAATTCCTTTGTTGAAATCACACATTGTGCAAGGTAGAACACAGTATTGTGTTAATTCTACTGCTTTTTAATGTTACTATATTACACATTTTAAAGCTAAAATCATTAGTGCCGCGGTGTTTCAATGGTTTCGTGAGAATCACCCAAAAAGTGCATGTTATTTATTACCTGACAGGTACATATCTGCAGTGTTGGGGAAAGTTACTTTTAAAAGTAATGCATTACAATATTAAGTTACTCCCCAAAAAAGTTACTAATTGCGTTACTTAGTTACTTTTCATGGAAAGTAATACTTACGTTACTTTTAAGTTACTTTTGCTTTTTTTTTTTTACTTGGCTGAGGCTTGATCTCTTTCAGGCCTTGCAGGGGTTTTTTATGACTGAAAATGCATATTTCCATTGCAAAAATGTCAAGCTCTGGCCTGCCACATTTGTTTCTGACTCAAACTGTTCCCGCTCAGGCCTGCACGCATAGAGTTTGCGTAATTCTACATGACTACGTTCAGTTTAATTCAGTACATTATTATTTTTAAAT
Organism: Misgurnus anguillicaudatus; assembly: GCF_027580225.2. Classification (NCBI taxonomy): domain Eukaryota; kingdom Metazoa; phylum Chordata; class Actinopteri; order Cypriniformes; family Cobitidae; genus Misgurnus; species Misgurnus anguillicaudatus. Next base: position 26,194,189 of record NC_073348.2, read on the forward strand.
CAAATTCATTAAACTGAAATGTAACTTGCATTATTATTTTTTTAAAAAGTAACTAAAATATTAATGTGTAGATTTGAAAAGTAATGCGTTACTTTACTGGTTACTTCAGAAAAGTAATATTATTATGTAATGCACATTACTTGTAATGCATTACCCCTAAGACTGCATATCTGTACCTAAATTGTACATATTAGGACCTTTTAAAGGGTACCATCCCAATAACAGCTTTTGTATCTTTTTTTTCTAGAAGGTGTTCCTTTTGTATAACACAATCCCATGGCAATTTGTAACTATATGTGATGTCTATTAAAAATTATATCCAGCACCGTTGCCTCACAGCAAGAAGGTCCCCGGTTCGAGTCCCGGCTAGTTTACATGTTCTCCCTGTGTCAGCGTGGGTTAACTCCTGGTACTCCGGTTTCCTTACACAGGCCAAAAAACATACAAGTTAGGCAAATTGGAGATACCAAATTGTCCCTCCTCCAGCCTGTGTCTGGATTAACTTGTCTGAATTAAACTTGTGTAGGAATTAACCAGTTCTCGCCATGAATTTAGCCATAGATGCTGGAATATGGTGTAAAGAATAAATGAAAAGAAATGATGTCCTTTGTATAATCTCATTGATAGATTTGATCTGCTTTCACCCCAGTGATGGTGGGGTTAAGGGCGGGGCTTCATCAATGTTGTTTTCTAATAATCATACTCAAACATAAATCATGTTTGTATGATTAACTATACATGAATTCATACCTAGCCATCTTGAGAAATACTCATGAATACCTGAGTCTGCCGAATGTAAATATATACCCGTGAGATCAGGCTGAAATGTTTCTTTTTGCACATTGTTGAAAATATTGCCCTGTAATTTTTCATCCCAATACAATAACATGCACCGCCTCTGAAACAACTGTGATTTTCAGCTGATGTCAGCAAGCACTCCCCTTCAACTATCTTCAACATTTCAATATCCAGATAAATAAAATCAAGTTCTGCCAAGTTCTGCTATTCATGTTTTTCTCATTTAAAGTCTTGTTTAAGAAGTAAAATAAACATTCATTTGAATTTATGTGTCAGCTGTTGTTTGAGGTCTTTTAGCAGGCTATGAGAAATCTGCTGAAGTAGCTCATCATTGTCCTGTTGTGTCCTATATTAATCCTGACTCAGCAGCCTTTAATGAGTCTCCGCCTTAACGTTTCCAGCATTAACATTCACTCGCTATGCATTTCCGGCGTTCCAGCCTTTGGGACCGATAAAGATATGAAAATCAATACATTCATCTATTTCTTAAGAAATAAAGGAAAAGAAAAGAAATAAAGGGAGAAATTTCTTGCTTAACCGTAAAACCACTCTCCTTCTACCATTCTTGATATTAATATTACTCCTAAAGAGCAAAAAATAAGCATTTAGGATCAATATAAAATGCTAGTTCCTCTATTAAGGTTCAATTAGCAATGATGGCTCATTATTAGTTTAGATCTTCATATTTTTGGAGTAGAGCCTGACTGCTATCCCACACCCTGCCCTACTTCCTTCAGCACCGCTGTACAGTACCTGACGATGGCTTTATTGTTTAAAATGTCAGTGATGGATTATCCAGCTGGTCAGGGGTCAGTGGCGGCCGTGTAGTTTGTAATGGCCTGAGTTGCGTGATTACGGCCGTTGATGAGCCAACTGAAAGATGGTTATGCCAGGAATCAATGAGCCTGCTAATACCGTTTTGGCTCAAAGTGCCTTTTAAGGGATCCGGCTAATCACAGCAGGCATTTTAATTGAGCGAGATATTACTACTGATGTAACTCGGACAGTGGCCTTAAAAAAGTGTGAATTCGGAATACATGCGCGCGTCCAGATCTGCACCTTTCAGAAAAAAAAGTGTTATCACTGGGGCACTACCTTTTCAAAAAGTACACTTTTGTACCTTAAAGGTATCTCTAAGGTACACGCGGGTACAAACTGCTACCAAAAATTTACATATCTGTACCAAAATGGCACACATTAGGACCATTTTAAAAGGTACCGTCCCAGTGACAAATTTTTAAAGGTGTATCAGTCGATATGTGTTTTCTTGGCATTGTGTGTGCAACTTCTGCCACTTTGGATCAGAGTTTTTTGGCCAAAAAAAGTGTAATACTTTTCAATCCTAACATCAGCCCTGAAACTTTCTACAAAACAATGTTATCTTCTCTTTTTCCTTTTTGCAACCGCATAAACTGAGACATTCATATTCTGATCATCTCGAATCTCGTACTTTTGAAAGTAATTTAATCTGTTGATTTTATATGGCTCATTAGGATTTTGTTTCTATTCAACGCAATCCAATTTAGCTTTGGGACATTTACAAAAACAAAATACTTTAAAGTTAGAGTCCATTTGTGGAAAGATTCGAGAGCACACTCAGTAATTCGGTATATTTAAGAAGAGATAAAGTTGCCAGCAGAGTTTGGCGTTTATCTGAACAAAAGTGCTTGCTGAAAACCCCCCACGCCTTTAAGAAAATGTTGCTGGTTTGCAAACTCCAGCAGTGACATCTAGTGTTCTGGTGGAAAACTACACCTGATGACAGTACAAGATGCTGGAGTGGCATTAAATTTAGTAAATTTATAAATAAACAGTACATGCTTTTCATGTTTAATAATGGAATTTGATGTACATTTTAATAAGTTAGATAGTCTTGATACTGGGTGTCTCCACAGCAGATGGTTACAGTTTAATGTTTAGTACTTAAAATGGTCCTACATAATGTAAAGACCATTCTGTGAGAATATAACTTTAATATCTTTAATATTGACTGAGTAAGATCATCAAGCTTAAAGGTGCCAAAGAATGCATTAAAATAACATGTTAAATTGTTCTCTGATATCTACATAGAAGGTGTTTGGCTTTATTAACTGCAAAAAATATCCAAAGATTATGTTTATTTATATCCCTAGGATTTGCCTTGAGAATTAAATGGTCTATTTGAAAGGGTCATGAACAGTGTTGGCAACGTTACTTTAAAAAAAGGAATTAGTTATAGTTAGTTACTTCTCAAAAATAGTAACTGAGTCAGTAACTGCGTTACATCATTATAAAAGTAACTAATTACCAGGCAAAGTAACTATTGCGTTACTTAAAAAAAGTTCAAATATTTCAAATAACTTGGATGCTGTCACGTTCTCTACTACTACTAATACTAAAATACAACGATGATAAGGAGATCAAGTTCTTGCTATATACACTGGAATTTTATTCAAACACACAACGACGACAAGGAACAGCTTCACATAACATGCACATTCAACGACTGACAAGGCAAAGACACATGAGGGCAGAATATAAAGGGTGAGCAAACTAATTAAACACAGGTGTAAGAACTGAACTAATAATCAAACAGGTGAAACTAATAATGATGAAATGAGATAACAAATGAACTAAACAAGATGATTAACAATGAACAGAACTAAATGCAACACAAAACCCTTACAGTACGCCCCCCCCTCCCAAGGCGCGTCCCGCGCCGTAACTAAAACAACACCGAAGTGGAGGGAGGGAGGGAGGGAGTCTAAAACAAAAATGTCCAAAAATGAAGGAGGGATTAGGAAGGGGTCTGGACCAGGCCCCAGAGACCGAACGGGATGAAGCCCCAGGGTGGAGTCGCTGGTGGGAGGAGCCAGGGTGGAGTATTGTTCTTACTACCCACCCTGGGGACGGACAACGACGCCTGCACTTGGAGGATCCAGGGTGGAGCCACGAGCAGAGAACCCGGGGGGAGCCGAGGAACCGGAGGGGCGGGGCAGAGCTGGTGGGTCTCCCGACCGAGATGTAGGAGGTGGAACGGAGCTACGAGGCGGAGCCAGAGCAGAGGAACCCAAAGGTGAACGTCCGTAGGAGGGAGGAGCCCAACGAGCTGGAAGGGTGGAGAGAGGGACACTTGGGGAGCGAGGAAAACCCGGAGGCGAGGACGGGACGACGACCGACCAGGGCGGAGCCGGAGTGGTGACGATGCCTGGTGACGTCGCTGTAGAGACGGGAGCCGACGAAGGGGAGGGAGGAGAGACTTGAAGCGATGCCACTGGTGCGATGGGATGAGGCAACCTCTTGGTCTCAGGGAGCGCAGGCAGAGAACTGGAGAGGTCCCCGAAAGCAGCTGGCAGAGAGGCATGCCACGGATCAGTAGAACCAGCGGCACTGACGCGCTGAGGATGAGCAGGGGCGTGTCGCTGTGATGGCTAGAGGTGCTTCAGACTGGCTGAGGTAGGCAGAGGAGGCGGGAGTGGGAGGTTGGGCGGGTCCAACTGTGACGAGGAGGAGCTGGACGGAACCAGCGGAGCTGACAAAGTGAGGGAAATGTCCATAGCACAGTCCGAAAAAATTTCCCCAAGAGACGTAATATGCTCACCCTCAGCAGCGTGGAGGTGGATGTCTTCCTCGACATCCTCAGCAGCTCCCGCGGCGATTCCCAGACAACTCGGCTCTCGCACCTGGTCGGAGGAGGGATCCGAGATCTCATCGACGTTGGGCTAAGGGGTTCGCTCTGGCTCACTGGTCGCATTGCCTTTCTCCGCCCGCGTTGGGCTCGAGGTCCATGGAGGGTGTTGGCGTGTCGGTCTTTGGGAGTGAAGTGGGGCTGGCGGCAAACTCCCCATTGGCAGGGCCAACAGTGAATGGGGAGTTGTTGTGGAACAGCACCCACTCCACATAAGCGGCGAAGTTGTTCTCTGGACCGCCCGTTGGAAGACGTGCCCATGATCGATCGTTTAAGCTGGTTTTCAGAAAAACACAGAGCGCATGATCGGTGAAGTTGGTAAGGCACGCCAGGTCTAGAAAGTCCTTGATGTGAATTTCCAACGGGTGATCCTCCTGGTCCAGAATTTGGATTTTAACTGAAGGGGGGAGATCCATAACGAGAATAAACTAAAAACGAAACTGTGATTACGGAAAACAAAAAACTCTGGAAACAGGAGGGGAAACACTAAACGCCACGTTAAACTTTTAGGTCAGTCGTTCTGTCACGTTCTCTACTACTACTAATACTAAAATACAACGATGATGACAAGGAGATCAAGTTCTTGCTATATACACTGGAATTTTATTCAAACACACAACGACGACAAGGAACAGCTTCACATAACATGCACATTCAACGACTGACAAGGCAAAGACACATGAGGGCAGAATATAAAGGGTGAGCAAACTAATTAAACACAGGTGTAAGAACTGAACTAATAATCAAACAGGTGAAACTAATAATGATGAAATGAGATAACAAATGAACTAAACAAGATGATTAACAATGAACAGAACTAAATGCAACACAAAACCCTTACAGATGCCCCCAACATAAAATTTGTTAAATGAATGAATTAGACACTAAAGAGAAATCATTCATTTTGTGTCAGCATGTGATGATGTGAGGTGCTTTATTAGATCAGAATTAACTTACAGACGTGAAGAGGCTCTTTCTTTACTCTGCATAAGTTGCACGTTACATAAACATTATTGCCTTTCACCTCAACGATGGAAAAGAAGTACTTATAATACTTTGTGTTTGCGACTGCTGCCTTTGACTTTGTTGTACTTGCCATCGCTCTGTCGTTGCGGTTGTGTGGGACTCGGACGGACTGCAGTGCGAGGACCAGGCTCCCTGTGAGTGGCTAGCAGGATCACCCGCTGCTCGTTGAGAAGAGAGAGCAATACTTGCTCTCGCGTCAGTCTCAAACCACGGCAGGAAAGATCGCTAGATTTGTCCTAGTCGCTTTTTGTAAATAAAGTCGCTAAAGGCGTTTAGAAAGTTTTAAGGGATCCGGCTAATCACAGCAGGCATTTTAATTGAGCGAGATATTAAAGGAATAGAAGAGATAAAGTTTGAAGTGACCAAACACATCAACGTTTTTCCTATTTAAGACGAGTAGTTATACGAGCAAGTTTGGTGGTACAAAATAAAACGTAGCGGATTTAAAAGAGGAACTATATTTTATGGCGTAATAGCACTTTTGGGAGTACTTCGACTCGCCTGAAAAGTCCGCTCCCCTTCTCTCTCTCATAATGGGAGAGGGAGGGTGTTACTGCGCCGAGTCGAAGTACTCCCAAAAGTGCTATTACGGCATAAAATATAGTTCCTCTTTTAAATCCGCTTAGAAAAGCGCTACGTTTTGTTTGGTACCACCAAACTTGCTCGTATAACTACTCGTCTTAAATAGGAAAAACGTTGATGTGTTTGGTCACTTTTAACTTTATCTCTAAATGGTACCATTGAATGAATGGGGCTAAGCTAAATGCTATCGAAGCGTCGCAGCGCGCTCCAGCGCTTACGTGCACGCACACAGATGATAGAGGGATGTATCAACAATTCTTAGTTAAGGTAATAACATATTTTAATATTGAAAATGAGTAGACTATTCCTTTAACACTGATGTAACTCGGACAGTGGTCTCAAAAAGTGTGAATTCAGAGCGCGTGTCCAGATCTGCACCTTTCAGAAAAAAAGGTGCATAAAGGTACAAATGATGTCATTGGGGTATTACCTTTTCAAAAAGTACACTTTTGTACCTTAAAGGTACCTCTAAGGTACAGGCTGGTACAAACTGGTACCAAAAATTTACATATCTGTGCCTAAATGGTACATATTAAGAGCTTTTTAAAAGGTACCGTCCCAGTGACAAATTTTTAAAGGTGTTTCAGTCCATGTGTTTCGCTTTTTGTAAATAAAGTCGCTAAAGGCGTTTAGAAAGTTGCTAAATCTAGCGACAAAGTCACCAAGTTGGCAACACTGTGTTTGTGTATGAACTCTTCCTGCCTCTGGTTGGCTAACGATTAAAATTAAGCCAATCATCATCGGTTATGTGGTTGTCCCACCCCCTCTAACACACACACACCAATCATCATCAGTTATCTTTCAGCCCCCAACACACACACACACACACACACACACACACACACACACAAGAAAAGCATTGCCTGTCTGGATGAGAGAACCTACTCTGGTGAAAATCGCTTTAGTGAGATTAATTATAGTAACGCACAGCATTTATTGTCAGTAATGGTAACGGCATTATAACGAGGGAAACAGTAATTTATTTGATTACTCGTTACTGAAAAAAATTATGAAGAACTAGAAGAACTTCAGCCTAAACGCTAACATATAGCATTAACTAGCATACAGCGCTAACTAGGGCTGGGCAAAAAAATCGATTTTTCGATTAATCGTTTTTTAAAACGTGGTCGATTCAGAATCGATTCTCAAAGAGCATAATCGATTTTTTTCCCCCATATTTTTTTCTGCAAACATTGAACGTAAGATTAACGTTAATCTAATTACTAGTCTTCTTTCACTAGATGTCACCCTCTTTTTTGCCTTGCGCGATGTTACCAAGAAGCGAGAGGCGAGCCGGTCATTCATTCATTCAGTGCTTAAAATGGCGGTTTTAGGGGGTTCATCGACGTTGATGCTACCACCACATAAAAAGTAAGAGGTATGGAAGCATTTTAGATTTTGCAAGCAAGATGACAAGGTTAGTGTTGTGGCTTTTAATTTCTTTTTATTAATTACCCACTTGTAAACTTCTGTTCACTGTTATTTTTTATTAATATAGTATTTGTATTAAATCTATATTCATTAAGTTGAATCAAGAATCGAGTATGAAAAACCAACCCGAGAATCGGAATCGAAAATTGAATCGAGAATCGAATCGATTTGAAAGCTTGTGAATCGAAATTGAATCGATCTGGAACATCTCAATCGAAACCCAGCCCTATAGCGCTAACTCAGCTACAGTCACAACTTTATTTTTTAGCATTGTAACAATATTGTATTTAATTTAGTTTTTTTTTTTTTTTTTTTTTAGAAAAATGACTGCAGTGGTCGTTCTGACAGGACTTTCGCTAATCTACCACCTACATTACATTAGTGTCCAGAGTTTAGATGAAGCCTGCTGACCGGTTGAAACTAAGTCATTCAAATCTTCAGACAGTGGCTGTGAGCTGAAAACACCTCAGGGCTGAAAGCTCAAAACGTCTAACGATTCCGGGGGTTGTTCTCGATGTAGTTACTGTCGTATTCAGAAAAAAACATATTCCCACTAGGCCACGAGGAATGGATATTGCATAACACACATTTTAACAATACCATGCAGTTTGAAACAAATTGTTGAGACAGAATGTTCGTATAACATACCTATAAGTTGAGATTGGCCTGTTCCAGGAGTCTTTTGCATGCAGAAGGTTTACATAAGAATGAGGAAACAATAGGCTTTATGCCCAGCTGCACTACTTCCTGAACTTCAGCCAGCTCCTTGTTTCCTGTCTGCCATTATTGGACAAACTGATTAATCCAGGTGTGCCTGACCTCAGTAGTTACAACAACAATAATCAGACACACCTGGATTAATCAGTTTCTCCAAAAATGGCAGACAAGAAAACAAGGAGCTGGCTGAAGTTCAGGAAGTAGTGCAGCTGGGCATAAAGCCTATTGTGTTTGAGGCTCACAATATGTCATTATGGTGTACAAAACTTCTATTGTTCATCTATGTCTAGGAAAATACAGTTTTACATTGCACGGCACCTTTAAACATTTCCTTGGCAACTTGATTAGTCCATGACCCACTTATGTCCATACTGTGATTAAAGCAAATGCCTCATAAGAAACTGCTAGAAGACATGGGAAAAATGGTCCCTAGCTGTCACTAGGGCAGGACCCTTTAAAAATGTATCATATATGTATAGTTTTTTATACCAGTAAGTATCTTTGGGGGTACTAATATGCACTCTTTGATATCAATGTGTACCTCTGAGATATGCACTCTTCTTAAGGTGCATACAGTAGATGTGCTTTTTAAAGGGCACCTATGGTCCGTTTTTAAATTTCCTTTGGTGTGTAAGTGTGTATTAGTACATGTTGACGATATGTAAAAGGTACAAACCCCAAAGTAAACAATGACGCGAGTTATCATCTCCAACGTAAATCTCTTTTCTTGGACTACAACAAACACACGGATTGTAGAAAACAGTTTACTTCCTGGGATTGGTGACCTAGAGAAGACCGACATTATCATAATTCCTCCTGCTTCGGACTCAACCTGTAAGTTAACTCCTGTTAGCATTGCATTGACCGAATCTTTCAAACATGGTACACTGCAAAATCCCGGGAGTTAAATTAACACTGCTCAGTGTTTATATAGGTCCACTCTCCAGAGAGTTAAAAAAGTAACACCGGAGAGAGTTAAAAGCAGCAATCTGTGACTTTATCCTCTCTATCACCATCTCTGTTTGAAACCTAAAATTGCATTTTACATCTTACTTATAGAGTTATTTTCTTAACTTAGGATTAGATGTTGGCAGTTTCATTTAAAGTCACCATTATTGTGCTCAGTGGTTGTTTTAGTTGGACTTGACTCTTGACAGTTAGCTTGTTAGTTTTTTCTAACTGCTGTATCTTAGTGTGTTTAAAACACATTTTGATAGCAAAGAAAATGTTCTAGTGTGATTGAGTATTGATGACTAAAATAAAATGTTGAACATAATCATTTAATGAACAGCTTTATTAATATAGTTTTTCCTCCCTCATCAGAAGCATCATTTTCTATTAATTATAAATTACTACAGTTCAAGGTCCAGAACTCTCATAGCAGTTTGTCATTCTGAAGGATTTTGATAGTTTGCACATAAACATTAACCGCTGAACAATGTAGATACAAAGACATCAAGAATTGGAGTATGCATCTCAACAATGGTGACAAAGAATATGGTAAAAAAGTTCATTATTTATTCATGCCGCAGTGCATTCTGGGAGTTCTGGATGAGATTTGTAATGTGTTAATACCCAGCATGCATTGCAGCATGAAGCTTTTCATTTTATTGTCACCATCATTGTGATTCATACTCTGATTCTTGATGTTTAAGTGTCTACATTATATTGCAGTTAATCTTTAAGTGTCAGTGTTTAAAAATGGTTCAGAATGAAAAACTGCTATGAGATGGCTGGATCTCATACTACAGTATCATATTATTGACAGAAATACATACTTCTAGTAAGAAATCACTAAATAAATAATTTTTTAAGAGTGTTATTTAAAAGCATATCCTAATAACCATTATAATCATATGCACTAGTGTCTGCTCTTTGGCCACAAAAAACATGTTTTAACACATGTAATTATAACAGCCAGAAAGAGCTGAAAAGTTAAGACTAAGACTCAAGAATCCAATTAAAACAACCACTGATCACAATAAGGGTGACTTTAAATGAAACAGCCAACATCTAATACTAAGATAAGAATATAACTCTACAAGTAAGATGTAAAATGCAATTTTAGGTTTCAAACAGAGATGGTGATAGAGAGGATAAAGTCACAGATTGCTGCCTTTAACTCTCTCCGGTGTTACTTTTTTAACACTCTGGGGAGTGGACCTATATAAACACTGAGCAGTGTTAATTTAACTCCCGGGATTTTGCAGTGTAAGGAGCGTCACATTTCCAGCTGATGTCAGAGGTATTCAGACCAATCACAACGGCCAATCACTTTTTGTACAAAAACAGTGTGTTACAGGAAAAGAGTGAAATAGGAGGTACTAAAATGTACGGTATGTGGAAAATAATGTATTTTTTAACCATAAACTACTTGAACACATTGTATTATACCAAATACACAAAATAACGTTGTTTTTAGCAATGAAATATGTGCCTTTTAAAGGGCACTACCCCAGTGACAGCTAGGGACCATTTTTGACCCTTTTCTCTGACTGTACTACAGAATCCTAATTTTTAAATTCAAATGATGCTCAGTTTACAGCTACAAGCTGAGTCTTATACTAGAATCAGATACACATGCACACACGCAGAGACCCTTAGATCTCATTTTCACAGGCTCCTATAGGAACACGCTGAAGGTTTTTGGGTCAAGACAATGATTGTTTGTTTGTAGTCGCAGCAGCGTCTGTAAGCGGCTTCTCAACATCATGCTGGGCGTCCAGGTCCAGTTTCAGCAGGTGAGAACAGGCCCAGTTAATAAACCTCACATCTGCTCCCCATGGAAATCAACCAGAACCCGGCCTACAAGAATGACTCGGCTTCCTCTCCTTCCGATGTTTTATTCATGAGAACGTTCGCTAGATATATCCTCTTTTCCTCTGAGAGGAACAAGTCTTTCTTGTCCGTGTGTAGGCTACCGGACCCAATCACTTCTCGGCTCCCAGCGGACTGATCTCAGACCTGTAGGCTTATGTCCTGCTGTAGTGACGGAGGTCAAAGAACAGTGATTTAACTAATAAAAACGCTATTGCGTGTTAGTCCCAGGTTACATGAGGAATTGTTTTCACTCAGCAGATTAGAGATCCTTTTCAAGAGTGTAATAACTTGCTCTCAAGCTTTTCTCCCAGGAGAAATATAGTTTTTAACCTTTTTTTTTAAGCTCAGGTAGATATATGGCCACGTGATTTTTTTAATATGACTGGTTGCCTTGAACATTTTAAGAACTGGTTTAGTCGAAACTTGGACTTAACAAGGACAAGCCATTTATTTGTGACCATAAACCACCTCTAAGTGATAAGAAGTGCAGTCTGTAATATCCCTACTGAAAAATCCAGCAAAGACCAGCATAAGCTGGTTTTAGCTGGTTTAAGGTGGCAGTAGCTGTTCTAAGCTGGTCCTCCCAGCCTGGCAAAGCTGGTAGGTCAGCTGGTCTTCCAGCATGACCAGCTAAGTCCAGTTAGACTAGCTTAAAAAGTGATCAAAAAACAGCTAGACCATCTTACTACATCAGCAATACCAACTAAAACCAAGCTGGGAGACCAGCTAAAACCAGCTCACCAGCTTATGCTGGTCTTAGCTGGATTTTTCAGTAGGGATGTGTTACATGTCATTTCTTAGAAGAAAAATGCTTTTCACTTTTTCACGTTTTGACACGAAATAGCTTTAGTTTCATCAAGGCTGTGCTGTGTTGCAGTGATTCAGAAGATTTTTTCTATTGTACATCCCTTTAAAAACGGCTCTGCTTTTAATTACAGAAACTGAAAATCGTGTGACACTGGTATTGGTTTTCAATACTGCCCTATATCTTTTTGTTAAACTGACCTCATGGGAAAATGTACCTGGCAATTTCATGCGTTCGTATGATGGGAATCGTACAAAAACTTGATTATACAGAATAATGACTGACCCCCCAGTCACATTAGCTACAAGCGACAGAGACAGAGCGACAGGCTACCATTCATTTTCAATGGAAGTGGCCGTTTGCCAGCGACAAGGGACGAGCTCGCCACTGCGCGAGCAAGGCGGGGCCAAAAGAGACAAGCAGGCTATTTTATGCAAATGCTGAGCGATGCGACAAAGCGACTGCCAATCGGAGTGAAGGAGCAACGTGACGTAGGTCTGTGGTTGAGTCTGAGAAAATAATTCAAGATGGCGGAAAATGCGTATTTATGTATATATCTGATAAGTTTGGCATTTAATCTCATATATTTTGTTACTTTTATCGAGAAATAAATACTTTTAAATCCAAAAACACCGTTCTTGTATCTAAACAATACCTCTAAAGTGACTTTTGATACCGCTTTGAGAAACTAGCCAAGGAACGCCCATCAAGCAAGTGCGTGTCGCTCGGTGTCGTTCACCTATTGTAGCTAATGTGACTGTAGGGTGATTCAAACCCTGCCCCAACGACAACATCACAGGGCGAATCCAGAACGTACGAGTTCACAATTTGCACAATTGGTACACATTGCCATGAGATGTGTTGTTTTTATTTCTTATCTAAAGCTAGGTACACATCAAACCGATGGCATATCGTCCATTAACACGGTTAGACCCTATCCCAAATGGCACACTCCAGACTTGTGGGCTCCCTTAAAGGGGTCGCACACCGGACAAGAAGTGCCGTGTCACGTGTGGGACAACTCGTTGGTATCGCACACCGGAAGTGCACATTAAATAGCGCAAGCTTAGTCAGATAGTGTTTACTTCAATATGCAAAATATGCAAAAAATGACAGGTGGGACACTCTACGGACTAAGTGAGCATGCGCATTTTAAGGCCACGAGAACGAAAGTTCACATGAAGTGCGTCATTTGGGACAGGGCCTTTGTCACCATTGCCTTTTTTTGGTTGATTCACCATGTTGCATCATCTGGGAGTTGGATCATTCTGATTGGCTGTTCGGCGTAGCCAAACAGTGCATTCTCTCATTCAAATACGTAAATACTTTAAAGAGAGTGTGCAAGATTTGTGTGAAACCGATAATTTTGTTGATGTTTTTGTAGCAGTCCAGTGCCGGTCTTTCCTATAGGCAAATTACGCAATTTGCATAGGGCCCCGCACCTCTAGGGGGCCCCCTTGAACTCAAAATAATTTAAAACCATTATACCAAATCAAAATTATTATTCTGTTTAATGAAAACAAGATGCTATAATTTAAATAATTTGCAAACATGCGAATTTATGCAGGTTTTTAAAAAAAACTTAATGATTTCTTTAATCACTGATATGTTTTGGTACACGTTAAACATTATCCTATTTTTCTAGGTGTTATTGCATTGCAAAAGTATGGAGAGCTTATAATGTGCTGTTGTACTCTTTAGATCCACAACAATCATGCACTTCACTGATTAACCGTTATTATGTCTTCAGACATCATCAAGGTCATTTCACTTTCTCTCTCTTTCTCTCTCTCCCTATCTCTGTTCATTTGGCTTTGTCGTATCTTCACTTCAGCCTTAAATGCCTCCAATCTATGCTTCTGATTTAGTGGTCCATTAAAAAGTTTTACAGTCCCGGTGACATCATAGGTCAGTTGGATGTGTTAAGGAGTATGAATCTTTCAGGCCTGTAATGTCTTAGTGTCCTCTCTTGGGAGAAATTTTCTCCTTAGTGGCTGCTATGACACAACTGGAGACGAAATTCCCACCTAATTACTCTAATTATCGCCTGTTTTTTTTTCTTTAATGCGTTTAATTAAATTGCTTCGGTTTAATCTATGGCAGCACTTTAATTTCGTCGGAGCTCTCAGCCCGTGCTTTTAAACACTAATAAAACAGTATATCAATATTGAAGACATTCATATCCTTATAGTGGGGTTTACAGCCTCCCACGAACCGCAGCATAGGCGGTCAAATAAACATTAGAGCTGAGAGATGCGTGCATGTGTACATTCAGGTGTGAGTCAGCAAAGACAATAAAGGCCAGAATAAAATACAGCCAAATAAATAGCAGTTCTTGTAATACAATACCTTGTAAAATCTGTAAAAAAAAAACTACAACGTTTTTATATCAGTCGGCCATCAGTGTAATTGTAAAATGTAGTTTTTAAAGCAATGTGATGTTATGACTCTGGATACTTATTGATAAAAAGAGAGCTTTTTCCTTTTGATCTGAAGGCTTATGATGACTGTAAAAATCTGAAATTAGATTTGTAGATAAAAATATAATGTGCAAACACAAGTTACTTTCATTACGAATTTTATTTTAAATAATAATAATAATTAAATGTTATGTAGAAAAATAAGCCAATAAGATGTGAACTTCAATACGGTTTAAAAGAAACTTCTAATAAAATAATAACAGTAGAGAAATCCTAGGCAAGATGATAAAATATAACAAGTTTTGATTTATTTAGTAATATTTTTTATTCATAACATAACTCCCATTTTAACATTTAATACGTGTCTTGATAATACACCCTTTATTGAGACTGAACTGTGTGCAAAGTAGAAATACTTCAATTGGAAACACATAAAATGCACTTTTAAAATTGAAGTTGAAGAAACTTTTTTAAGTTGATTCAACTTTTTACAGTGTATTTCTGAAGGATAGCTTTACTGTCTGCACAAGAGTAAACAGTGTCCGTGTCATTGTTTAATAGCTCACGATCACAGGCTCTGACTAGCATTGTGTTTTGGAGAGCTCTTAGCTCTTGTTTAGGCATGGTGAAGAGCTCTCCTGACTGATTTATAGCTATAATTATCCACAAAATTGATCCTAGAGGTAAAAACACACAATATAACCCATGTAGTACACATCGATATGTAGTGTAATACTATGTGTGCATAAAAAAAAAACTATGTGTGCATATTTCAGAACATTGAAAGCCATGTGTTACCAGCATATAAGCGAGTAAACAGCGCCCCCTGGAGTAAATTACAGGAAAACTGAAAGAAAATCACAGGCAAAAATGTACAGCAACTACCTGTACACATTAAGGGTTGGTTTCCCGGACAGGGATAAGTTTAAACCAGGAGTAGGCCTTAGTTTAATTAGGAAATATAACTAGTTTTAACAAACATGCCTTATAAAAACATTACTCCTCTGCATTTGGAGGCAAAACATTGGGCACTGATGTATTTTAAGATATGTCTGTGCAAGTTGTTTTCAGTTTGGACAGCTCTTACATTTATTTTAGTCTAGGACTAGTCTAATCCCTGCCTGGGAACCCCCCCCCCCAAAAGAAATAAGAAATAACAAAGCAAAAAAGACTTTAAAGTACTTTAAAGCCTTAAAGGATCAGTCAATTTTTTGTAAAAATCCAGATAATTTACTCACCACCATGTCATCCAAAATGTTAATGTCTTTCTTTGTTCAGTCTAGAAGAAATTATGTTTTTTTTAAGAAAACATTCCAGGATTTTTCTCATTTCAATGGACTTTAATGGACCCCAACATTTATTCAGTTAAAAATTGGAGTTTTAAAGGACTCTAAATGATCCCAAACGAGGCATAAGGGTCTTATCCAGCGAAACGATTGTCCTTTTTCGCAAGAAAAATAAAAAATATGCACTTTTAAACCAGAACTTCTCGTCTATCCCCGGTCCTGTGACGCGCGAGCGGGACCTCACATAATACGTCATCACGTCAAGAGGTCACGAATGACATATCGAAACTACACCCCAGTGTTTACAAGTGTGGAGAAAGAGGACCGCTCCGACGTTGTATGTCGAATGATACTAATTAATGTCTTTGTGTCGGTTTATTGTTTAAAATGGTCCACAAATGTGCGTTTCATATATGTACACGTTACCTTTCGACGTCATTACGCAATTATTTGAGGTCACGCTGATTCATCACACAGCCGGAGGAAGAAGAGAAGTTGTGGTTCAAAAGTGCATGTTTTCTATTTTTCTTGCCAAAAATGACAATCGCTTCGCTATATAAGACCCTTATGCCTTGTTTGGGATCGTTCAGAGTAATTTGAAACTGCAATTTTAAACTGTATTAAAACTGTTACGTGTTGGGGTACATTAAAGTCTATTAAAATGAGAAAAATATTGGAATGTTTTCCTCAAAAAACATAATTTCATCTCGACTGAACAAAGAAAGCATCAACATTTTGGATGACATGGTGGTGAGTAAATTATCTGGTTTTTGTTTGTTTTTAAGAAAATTGACTTATACTTTAAATCTGTCATTTGACTAAATTTGTTATAATTTATACCTATTTCAATGTGAATTTCTTTTTTATTTTAATTTTATATCTGTTTATCGTTGTATTTGACATATTTGATATATGTGAT
This sequence comes from Misgurnus anguillicaudatus, assembly GCF_027580225.2. Lineage (NCBI taxonomy): Eukaryota > Metazoa > Chordata > Actinopteri > Cypriniformes > Cobitidae > Misgurnus > Misgurnus anguillicaudatus. Next base: position 26,210,660 of record NC_073348.2, read on the forward strand.
TGATACTCGAATATTAGAAAAAAAATGGACAGCAATACATTCAGAGATTACAAAACTGTGTTTAATTGCTTTAGAAACATTGTATACAATGTAACATAATTTATAAATCAAATAGTTGCTGTTACACTAAATATAACATTAACCAGTAAAAGCTGAGATCATGGCTTGTTGAACTATAAAACTTGTGGATTGAGGCAGGTATGATATTAAAAAATAATCCATTTAAGCAATTTTATAAGAGTTATAAGAGTATTTATTATTCAGAAATGTATTTAACAAGCAAAATGATAAACTGTACTTTTCTAATTTATTAGTATATTAGATACGAATGTATTAGCATTATTGGATTTTCCTACAGCCCCCCTTTATTCAGAACCAGCATTAGAGCCTTAGAATAAAGCCCATTATTACAGAAAGAAACACTTAAACAATACAATAGGTTTACAATACAAAGAGCTCGAACGCAAAACCCTCTAAGTGTATCTGACATGTTTTCTTGTAAATTAGCATTTTTATTAGACTCTGACAACACATCGGTATTTCTGAATAGCCTGAGTATGGTATTAAGCAGATTTGGAGCGAAAATATTTGATAAATGTATAATACGTGTCGTGACTCGTGAGCATTCGGTTAATTTCATCTCTTGCATCTGAGCTCTTCAGTTATTCACTATATAATTTATTTATTCCCATCAAGTGCATTTTGATAATTATTTGTATACGAATACCAATAGTATGATTTAATACTGTACAGTATGTACCAACAATATGAGCTACAGATTTACCATAATGACTTGAGAACAGTTTGAGGAGAAATGTCAGGGTGTTCACTGGCATTTGAATCATTTTTAAGCCTGAGATTATGGACAGCTGTTTTTGTATTAGTTACAGATTTTAAAACCAGACTGAAATAATCCCAAATCAGATGTTATGTAATGTAGTGAGCGTATGTCCAACAGGGCAGCATATATTTTCAGTTACTTCTCATATCCATTGATGTTTTCAGGAATCAGACCGTCCATCACAGCTCGTGTGGACTCGAAAATCTTAACCAAGAAAACACAGGCCAGGTGAGATGAGATGTGCAACCTAATGCTCAGAAACAGATGTGTGTGTGTGTTTAGGGATGGAGGGAGGTGAAACCTACCTGGAAAGTCGGACTAAAGGCAATAAGGGTTTGCATGTTGCTGCTGTAGTAGCCAAGCACGTAGTCCCCTGCCAGCAGGGGGAGCTCATCTTTACTAATAGTGACCTTAAAGAGAAAACATTATTTGGGTCATGTTAACCAAGAGGTAAAGGTATGGCTGGTTAGATCTAGACCAATAATTATGGCCCGCATTTGTTTCAAAAGTTACATTTACATTTAGCAGATGCTTTTAAAATAAAATGTACATATACAATTTTTATTTACAAACAAAGTAGACATTTTTATTAAGATTTTTGTAGTTTTCATTCATTTACCAGGCCTAAAAATCACAATTTTAAATTTCCTGAAAATTCCAGGCCTCCATAACAGTCTACGTACACCTTATCAATATAAAACCCATTACCGTCTTTATTAACGTCAGTAATATCATCAACAACACGCTTGACACAGAAAATATTAATCCACCATACCGTCACGACTTCGCCATTGGCAGCCACTTCATCATCTTTGACCCAAGCGAAAGTGATGTAATCGGAGGCACTTCTGAAGCCGATCTGCACGCAGAGATATAAATCAACTTTAGTTAGTGACCTGCTTAATGATACCGATCTCCTTTTTGTCTACTTCAATGGTTTCGCTCATCCATCACCATCTCTCCCTATCTTTCTCACCTTGTAAAGTCCAACCCAGTCGCATGTTGAGGCTTCAAAGGTTTCCAGGATGGTGTAGGTGAGCGTGGCGTCTTCATCTGCACTCCAGATTCCCTCTGCGGTCAGGGTGACCAGAGGTGTGTCCACTTTTTTTCTCATCTACGTGAATGATCGATCTTACTTGCATTATGAACGAAATGCTTTAAGCTCCCCTACTGTTTTAAGTTTTTTAAATTAGGAAGATTTTGTAACTGTCTGATAGCTCTCAAGTCTTAAAAGATAAAAATGAACAGACAGAAAATTCAGACACAAACACATTGATGAGCTTTTTAATTACAACAAGCCAATATGATAAGTACACGTTTCTTACCTCCATCCGGAAGGTCCCAATGACGGGTTTGTGGTCACTGACCCCATATGAGACATCACAGGTGTACATATCCTGAATCACCTTAACTGTGTATTCATCATCATCATCATCATCATCAGCTGTTGATCTGCTCTCATCCTCGCTGTCACCAGATTTGGGCTTTATTCGCCATAAGATCCGATCTGTCCAGGCCGGTTTCCGTTTCTTCCCACTGAACGTTGACCAAAACACAAAAATAGTTTAGCTTTATTCAATACTATTTGAAACAGAAAACTAATGTACTGCTCACTATAGACTGTGCTGTGTATTATGCATACAACCTGACATTTTTGTAAGAACATATTTTATATTATAATATTTATTATATTATATTTTATATTATTATACATGATCTATATTATTATTATTATATACATTATATTATACACTATTATAGCCTACTTATTTTTTCTACACATACTGTATAAAGAAGATGTGCGCGGCGTAATGACAAACCTTCGCGCTTTCCTTCCTCACTTTGTAAATCTCTATATAAAAAGCGTCTGCTTAATGCCTTATGTATACGTCATTTAAATGTAATGAGAAGTCCAAACGTCAATCACTTAATCTCCTGTCTGTTTTATTTTAGATACAGATGCACGTCTCTATCATATGAATTAAATGTCATATTTATTAACGCATCCAATACTTATTTAATGTTACTCCGGTCGGTGGACAGCATTGGCTTCCTCCAGCGACAGCACAACCCAGCAAATTGTAACTTTACCGAAAATAAATATGATCATGGATTTCTTTTCGAGCTTTTGCTTCTATGACAAACTACCCTAAAAATTTTCTATGTACCAGCCCTGCGCTTTGGAAAGTCCTTATATGGAGCTGGTTTGGGTGTTCCAACAACATGCACGCGGACACTCATGTAGAACACTTCAAATTCACTAACGTATAAAGTATAAGAACAAACTCATGTTCGTACACAAGTCTTGTGAATTAGGAAAACGTAAAAAGAAAAAACGTACGCAATTATTAGTGAATGAGACCCATATTTTTGGCTATTGCTATAAATATACACGGTTTATGGTTTTGTGGTCCAGGGTCACGTGGTACGTAGATGTAATTGATCACTCTTATAGATTATATTTTAATTGTTATAGGTCACTTATGCTTGGAGATATAGATTACAGTATGTAAATATTATTTGATCCTACACTGAAATAGAAAACAATATGCAAATACATCAGAGAGAGAGAGAGAGACATGCATTCTACACACATTAAAGCACACAGTGACATGCAGTGTGATGAGTAGCATGCTGTGTGACAGATCTCAAAGTCAGCCACTGACAGCTTTTATGTTATCAAGCTACTCTTGGGACTGTGTGTGTGGACATGCTAAAGGTGAAGGGTCTGAAAGATGAATGCATGGATGGAGAAGAAACAGGTATAAGTACGAACAGTCTACGCTATTAAAAACCAACATATTTTTGTCCCTACTTTATTAAAATAAATCCTGAATTAAAGCAACGTTCATACGTTGTAATTTTTCAAACAGCTTAAATGTGTTTCACGGTACATACAGTACTGTATAATAATTTTGACAGCTAAATGAGATGCCTATTTTCTCTTCTCTGTATAGACACAGATTTGGCACTTGTTTAAATGCTCAGTGATGCAGAAGACCTCATCTGTTCAGGCATTTACGTTTGATGGAAAATTACATAGCCAGACTGTAAACTCATCTAGAAACCTCAACAAAGTAGACATGCATGTCGTGGATGAGTTATGTATCTTGCCGTACAAAGAAAACTACAACCAATCACGACATTACATTTGTATAAATACATTTACTACACATGGCAGGTTATGCTGGGATTTTATGTGAGGTGCATGGTAGTATTTGTTAAGGCAGACAAAATAACCATGCAACAAACACTCATTTTTCATGTAAAATCTTACGTAAAGCCAAACCACGTCTTCGGCGCTCTGTGTGAAGAAAAAATTATTTGTGAATTTCACCCTTAGGAACGTATAGGTTGTCATAAATTGTTAATACGAAACGAGAAAAGTGTACTTCCATCCTTTTAAGATTGTGTGATGTGTGTGTGAAGCTACCTTGTATCGTAGGTCTCTGAAAAACGGTCAAATTTATACGTTGGCTTGAAGCACAAAGGTCCTTCTTCAAACTCTTGAAGAAGAGGTTCATTCTTCTTCATCATGGTCAACTACAGTAAGATACAGAATAGATAGAAAACAATAGAAATGCTCTTTTATATGAATATACAGTGCTGTGGAAAAGCCTTAGGCCACGTGCCACTGTTAAATGCTTTGTTTTTGCAATGGTTAAAGGAATAGTCTACTCATTTTCAATATTAAAATATGTTATTACCTTAACTAAGAATTGTTGATACATCCCTCAATCATCTGTGTGCGTGCACGTAAGTGCTGGAGTGCGCTGCGACGCTTCGATAGCATTTAGCTTAGCCCCATTCATTCAATGGTACCATTTAGAGATAAAGTTAGAAGTGAACAAACACATCAACGTTTTTCCTATTTAAGACGAGTAGTTATACGAGCAAGTTTGGTGGTACAAAATAAAACGTAGCACTTTTCTAAGCGGATTTAAAAGAGGAGCTACATTTTATAGCGTAATAGCACTTTTGGGAGTACTTCGACTCGGCGCAGTAACACCCTCCCTCTCCCATTATGAGAGTGAGAAGGGGAGCGGACTTATCAGTCGAGTCGAAGTACTCCCAAAAGTGCTATTACGCCATAAAATATAGTTCCTCTTTTAAATCCGCTTAAAAAACCGCTACGTTTTATTTTGTACCACCAAACTTCCTCGTATAACTACTCGTCTTAAATAGGAAAAACGTTGATGTGTTTGGTCACTTCTAACTTTATCTCTAAATGGTACCATTGAATGAATGGGGCTAAGCTAAATGCTATCGAAGCGTCGCAGCGCGCTCCAGCGCTTACGTGCACGCACACAGATGATAGAGGGATGTATCAACAATTCTTAGTTAAGGTAATAACATATTTTAATATTGAAAATGAGTAGACTATTCCTTTAATGACTGTATATATTATTATTCCTCATCCTCTTTATTAGAAAATACAGGAAATGTGTATGCAAAATTAAAACTGAATAAAATTATAAGCTAAAGTGTGATGTATTTGGTGTGAGCTCGACATAGGTGCGCAGTAACATCCTCACTCCTGACTACTCCCCCTCTCGCTCAAAATGTTGTCAATATTATTCATCCCTGTTTGGATCCTAAGAAATGAATGGGGCTAGGCTAAATGATAACACATTCACGATGCGCTGTACAAAAATTAAGTTCACGCATTGATAAAAAGAAACGTATGTATTAATTTGTCTAAGATGAGGTAAGAACATACTACAATATTGAAAACAGTGGTGTTTTCCTTTAATTGGGAATGCATCTCAATACATTGTGAGATTGCTTTGCCTAGATGCCTTTAAATCATGTCTAGATTGTCATCCTACTGGGATTCAGTGTCTTTAAAGGTGTTTGGGGGTCAATTTTTGATGTTTGGTCGGTTGTCTAACCTGATCTTTTCCCCACAGCAGGTTAAAGCGGCCGTTGTTGATCGAGGAGCGAACGAAGTGCATGCCGTGGTCAGCAATACGAAAGTTCAGATCACCAAACCAGAAAACAACCCTAGAAGATGATACAAAAGTAAGGGGACATCAGAATATAAGAACCATATTTAATGCATAAACGTATGCGATGGACTGACTTGTGGTCAAGCACATGTGGCGTGTTGTAAATATCAAAATCTTGTGTGTCCAGAATGTATTCAAACTCATCCAAGCGTTGCAGAGCATAGTTCATATGAGCTGCCAGGTGACAGTTCAGAAAACACAGCATGTGGCCGTAGAAAGAGAAACGCACAGACACAGCACCTTTATTACCCTGGAGAGAATAAATAAATAAAAAATGAACAATATGTAATTTTCACCACTAGATGTCACTAAGCAACAAATAGCTTGATGAAGCCATGAAAGAGAATTCTTTGAATTCAAACATTGTTAAAAACATTTGGGATAATGTATTTTAATGCAAAAATCTTACATATTGTAAGTCTAGGTGGTACACTCACCTAAAGGATTATTAGGAACACCGGTTTAATTTCTCATTAATGCAATGGCGTAATGGTGTGGGGGATGTTTTTTGGCACACTTTAGGCACCTTAGTGCCAATTGGGCATTGTTTAAATGCCACGGCCTACCTGAGCTTTGTTTCTGACCATGTCCATCCCTTTATGACCACCATGTAGCCATCCTCTGATGGCTACTTCCAGCAGGATAATACACCATGTCACAAAGCTTGAATCATTTCAAATTGGTTTCTTGATGAGTTCACTGTGCTAAGATGACCCCCACAGTCACCAGATCTCAACCCAATAGAGCATCTTTGGGATGTGGTGGAACGGGAGCTTCGTGACCTGGATGTGCATCCCACAAATCTCCATCAACTGCAAGATGTTATCCTATCAATATGGGCCAACATCTCTAAAGAATGCTTTCAGCATCTTATTGAATCAATGCCACATAGTATTAAGGCAGTTCTGAAGGCGAAAGAGGGTCGAACACAGTATTAGTATGGTGTTCCTAATAATCCTTTAGCTGGGTGTATACTGTATTGTTAGTACTGTATGTTATGCTATCCACTGTGCCACCCTTCTCATAATTAAAAGAAAAATGTTAGACATGTTCAGGAGATATTTACTCAAAATTCAACATGAAAAATGGCAGACATGGATATCAGATTTGTTCTTTTAAAGAAATTAAGTTGAAAGAATTTCAGAAGGGAAACACTGTCTCATACCCAGTATCCAAACAGCCCTGTGCGGGTGTATGTGCCTTGAATGTCTCTGATGAAGGGAAGGTGGATCTGCTTTGCAAACAATAGTAACAGTAAACCCTGCATCCTCATTGATGTCACCTAAAAACAGTAAAGATAAAGTGTGCATGGTATTATGATTATGTCACTACTGTTATCCAAAGAAACACACATTTTTAAACAAAATAGCACAATTGTCTATTGTTCTTGAAATCAAAATATTTTCACAATCAAATACACATAAAAAATACTCTTTTTTATCCTCAACCTATCGTTGGATCAAAATAAAATTACAAACCCAGCCGTTTGGGTTACATTAATCCAGAAATTTGTTACATTTGACCCACAAACATACCCAATTTAACATAAGTTAAATTACAACCCAAAGGATTGGCTTCGTCCCGTTTGGATCCAAAGCCGGGTTGAAAATAACCCAGCATTTTTTTTAGAGAACAATATTGTGTATTTTTAAGCTGGGGTGTGAAGAGATTGCTATTAGAAATTCCTTAAATGTTTTTGTAAGTTTTTAAAATTACAGCTAATTAGTTTTGAAAGGCAAAATGGCGGCCTTGGATCAAAACTGTGGTGCGAAACAAAGCCTCTAGTGTTTTCCTTGGACTGGACTAAACAATGATGCTTAACAGGCTTAATGAGAAGACAGCTCATCCTGATCTTTGTTTCTCTATTCTAATGTACTATAGCAGTTTCTCACTCTCCAGTTTATTTTGCTATATAACTATATCTATATACATATACCTTGACGTAACCATTTGGTGCTAATGTGTCCATGAGTAGATTACACCATGAGTCTTCAGTGACGAGGTCAGAGATATACTTGACTGGAGCGGCATTCACTTCCTGCAGTCTGCAACACAAACACATATGCTGATATTGGGTCACATGTCTTTAAAACATAAATTGTATTTAATGCTTATGTTTGTTTATGTAATGTTTGTTTTGTTGCAATGTGGGACTTTCAGAAGGATCTCTTCATAGAAATGCAATGTAATATGCATAAATATATTATCAGTGGTGTATAGAGACCTTACAAAATTAACTGTATTGTTTTTATTACAGTAGAATGAGCAGTTTTTTATCTACATACACCGCAGGTTCCCTTACATGGAAGTCGCTGACGTGTTTCTACAGTAGCCCTAAACGGACAAACTTTTCTACAGAGCGTTTCGTCCTTACGTTGACTCAGACGATGGCATGTTTGTCCTGTGGCAGCTACTCTGTGGTAGCTTCTCTTTGTGTTTGGAATTGAGCTTGGTTGCAATTCGCAATCTCACCACTAGATGCTGTTAAAAACCTACACTGGACTTTTAATTGTATTTTAAATTTATTTTATTAGATTTGGGGTTATGTTTTAGTGTTTTGAAATATGTTGTAGTTAAACTCTTTCCCTGCTATTGACGAGTTATCTTGTCAATTAAGAGAAAACGCTTCCCTGCCAATGACGAGAATTTCCGGCTATCCGCAATACCGCTATTTTCCACAAGGTGCCGCACTTCCGCAACTTTTAAAACCCGGAAGTAACTCTGTGTATGTTTTAAAGATCGTTCTGCATCTGATCTCTATCAAAAGTCCTTCGCAAAAAATTTAATTATCCCAGCTTTTTGTTCAAAATGTGGTGTTTTTGAAGAAACCTACCCATATTTGAGAGGTGATAAAAAGAGAACTAATGAAGGTAAGATGATACTTTTTTTGATTGTTTGTAAGCAGAGGGTCTGTTCTTTCATTTGATATATTGTATGTATGTTTATATATTTAAAGAAGAACAATTTCTGGAAGGCATTAAACTTTTGTGAAAATCATGAAAAATGTTGGCGCTGGCTGGCACCTTTTTTTAAAAACGCTGGCGGGGAAAGAGTTAAAGTCCCAATAAAATCAAAATTGAAGTTTTTTGTCTTTTGGTATGAATATGTTAACCTTAAGTCTTTCCCTGCCGATGACGAGTTTTTCCGTCAATCCATCTTTCCGCTATCATCCACCAGGCGCCGCTCTTACCCAACTTATAAAACCCAGAAGCAACCCTTTAGGTCAAACAGTAAAAACTCTGTGTATGTTTTGAGAATTGAGAAAAGCTAATATCTCAGCTTTTTGCTTAAAGGCGGAGTCCACAATGTGTGAAAGCCAATGTTGATATTTGAAATCACCCAAACAAACACGCCCCTACCCCAATAGAATCTGGACTTTCTGTTGATAGACCCGCCCCACACATACGCAACCCGGCATTTGATTTGATTTGATTGGCTATAAGTGTGTTTTGGTAGTCGGCCCGTCTCCTTTTCCAACGCGTTTTTCAAACATCGTGGACTCCGCCTTTAAAATTTGGTATTTTTTAAGAAACCTACCCATATCTGAGAGGTGATAAAAAAGAACAAATGAAGACTTTTTTTTAAAAAAATGCTGGCGGGGAAAGAGTTGAGAATGTCTATAAACTGTTGTGCTCCAAAACATTGAAATAATATAAATGATAAGCATTCAAAGCTTACAGTCTCTCACAAGGATCAATCATTTTTATGACTTCATTCTGCACTTTAGCTTCTCGTTTAATTTCAGGCTGAGGTAAATTAAACCCTATTGGCTATTTCAAAAGCAGGGAGGGGCCACTCCGTACATCCTGCCCTAACTTCCTGTTTCACTGGAAAATATGTCAAAGCTTTCAATAAAATACATTTCAGGGTACTTGGTGGATCTTTAAAATTATTGCATTTTCATTTATGTTTATTTAAGTATGAATACATGCTGATTGTCAATATCCTTTGATTCAGATAGCAGTAACCCACCCAATCACATAGAGGTCAGCGGCCGGGTTTGAGTCGAGCTGCAGTAATGACCTCACATCAGCTGGCGGCTCCGCTGTGCCGACATTCCATGTGACCATGTGCAGCCTAAACAAGAGGATAGAAACAAACCAGCATGCATGAGTAAATCAAATTAAATCACCTGTGAATTAATAAATATATTCCATAGAGACATAGCATTGGGAAAGAAAACAGGTTAAAAATAGTATGGCAAAACAAAGTTTTAACTACTCTAACACACTTTCGGTGTAAAAAATTTAAATTAAGGTTAAGATCGGCCTCCTTAAATGATGGGTGCATTGTTAACCCTATTATACAAACTGTACAGTAAATAATGCAAAATATTGTACATAACAAAGAGCATACATTTAAACATTAGACAACCTAAAGGTCACTGTCTTGATTTAAAAAATAATGTTCACATTATCACTAAACACACAAAGTATACAGGACTGATGAGAGCAGAGAAATGAAATGCTGAAGAAGTTTATGTCTGTGAATTCAGACACCTGAAGGACTCTCTGTTGATGTATTTTCCACACAGATGAAAGGCTTCGTCCAGCGTCCGGGACACTTCCTCATTTGCCTCATCGTCTGAGCTGAGATCTTCCAAACAGGTGAGCAGCTGGGCGATCCGCTGGCGCAGTATCAGTCGTCCTGAAGTAGACTGTGATGCGGTGCTGGATGTGCTGTCTGAGCGAGCACGCGGGATGTCCAACATGTCACACATCTTACTAATGTTTTTCCACAATACAACTGACGGACTGAGAGACGATTTATGATAACCAGGCGTTCAGCTGAAGTTGATAGATAGATTCACTATCACACTGTACTAAAAAAATTAAATTAGAGGTATTTACTTACTCCTGTTGTGCCAAATGGGACAAGAATGTTCAGATGTCCAGTAAAAGTACAAAGATCCAAGAGCTGGTTAAGGTTTAGACTTTTTATTTCCTACCTAAAATAGCCGTTTGCTGTTCTTTTCCAAATCAGTTTTCACAATTTCCAAGATATCCCAGATTCTTCCAGAAAATGTTAATTTTGTCTCCTTTGTCCTTTTAACAAAATGTTTTAGTCCTGGAAATCTGTAGATTTCAGTAGTTCACAATACTTTATTTTGATTTATTGTCTGCATGCCTTTTCTTTAGGCACTGTGAGTAACAAAATGGATAAGCTGAAATAAAGAAATGAGATTTGGAGAGTTTCTGGGATTAGAAACTAACCTGCAAACACGTGAAACAGGTCAGAGGTACAAATGCAGAAATGGCAGGTCTAATCTGTAAATCACTGTGTGTATTGTTACATGGCTTGAGTGACGAAATTAAATTTCAACAGATACTAATCTGGTCTCTAGAAGTATTGGCCTAACAATGTGATTATTTATTTCACCTTACAAAAACTTGTTTTTCCAAAGATTTGGGGCAATGTCTACGTATGACAAGGATAAAGTGAACTTTGGTATACAAACATTTTTGCAGTTTTTAATAACAATGCTATAGCTTGCCATAAAGTTATACAACTCAAATGTTGGGATTAATCAGATTTGTGTTTAAGCTCTTGTAAATCTTCAACATCTTATGAAACACATACCAACATATTTGTCCAAACAGGTCATAATATTATTATTATTATTATTATTATTAAAGAGTTTAATTTTTGCCTCACTATTTAAATGGGACATTTCACAAAAGTTTTTTAAGATGTCAAATACATCTTTGGTGTAATCACAGTACATATGTGTAGATCTAGCTCAAAATATCAGATATTTTTTATAACATGTTAAAATTGTCACTTTGTAGGTGTGAGCAAAATGTGCAGTTTGGGGTGTGTCCTTGTAAATGCAAATAAGCTGATCTCTGCACTAAATGGCAGTGCCATAGTTGGATAGTGCAGATTAAGGGGCAGTATTATCCCCTTCTGACATCACAAGGGGAGCCAAATTTCAATGACCATTTTTTTCACACGCTTACAGAGACGGGTTTATCAAAACTAAGTTATAGAAGCACTGGGGACCCAATTATTAGCCTGGCTCTGCCCTCCTTCGTGCTTCCGCTTAATTTTCATTTCGCTTCAGTACTACGTCTGGGCCTGCTGTGTAGAGTTTCGTTTTCTCCTGCAAAAATCTGCAGGTCCAATCAGCGAACAGAGGGGGGTGGCTTAGAACGATGACGTTGAGGTCGTGTGTCAGTAATGGCAGCGGAGAAAGACGTGAGAAAAGCTATTCGGTCCGTTGTTGCAAAACTGCCGTATATACAGAAATTAAAGCCGGAGCAAGAACAATGTTTGCTAAGTTTTGTTGGTCTGATCATTCGGACTTGTTGTTTCCGGCCGGTTTCGGCGCATGACATATGTCACGACCAAACGTTAGCGATCGCCTATGGCAGATCCTGAGTGACTCTGGGCAGATCCAATAGTTTTAAACTTCAACAGAGGACCCTCCTTAACGGAAGTAACAGTTTGCAATGGAGCGTGGCCAGACTCTCTGTACAAATGAAATGAATGTACGAGAGTCTGGTTGGACCAGGCTACCCAATTATAGCACTTAAACATCGAAAAGTCAGATTTTCATGATATGTCCCCTTTAAATCTAAATACTAATGTCAGCGCACTAACCATGGGGCTATCAGCGACTACAATTCTTCTCATTTTTGATGTAAACACATTAACTTAATAAGTCGCTTTAGATAAACTCACATGAAAAGAATACTCTAGTAACTTTAAATGACTATAGTAAACTGTAGTTAATTATAGTATACTGTAGTATATAACAGTAATTACTACACTTTGATAATGTGGCCTTAAAGTGTTTGTAGCATGAACTGAGGAACTGCAGTACTTTAAATACTGTATATAGATTAGTATTTAAGGTTTGAAAACACTAACGTATCTAAAATGTTACTACAGTTTACTAAAGTTAATACTAAAGCCTACTATAGTATTTTTATGTGGGTGGCATCTTTTGCATAAATGTACATTTGAAATGTCTATTTTTGTCCTTGGTTGGCATAACTGTTATATTTTTACAATCATAACAGGGTACATTTTATACCTCTCTCTCATCAGCTTTAAAGGAGACATCATGAAAATCTGACTTTTTTCATGTTTAAGTGCTATAATTGGGTCCCCAGTGCTTCTATCAACCTAGAAAATGTGACAAAAAACAACCCAGTAACTTAGTTTTGGTAAACCATTCTCTGCAGGCATGTAAAAAAATAAGTCATTAAAATTTGGCTCCCCTTGTGATGTCAGAAGGGGATAATACCATCCCTTAATCTGCACTATCCAACCACGGCCATTTAGTGCAGAGATCAGCTCATTTGCATTTTAAGGGACACACCCAAAAACAGCACATTTTTGCTCACACCTACAAAGTGGCAATTTTAATATGCTATAATAAATTATCTATATGATATATTGAGCTAAAACTTCACATACGTACTCTGGGGACACCAAAGATTTGACATCTTAAAAAAGTCTTGTGATGTCTCCTTTAAACTCTTGCTCTCTGGTTGGTGGATCTATTTCTTATTTACTTTCTCATATCTCATTCTCCTGGTGTTTTTTTTTGTGTTGAATTTGATGTTGATGTTACCTGTGAGTCTGATGTCCGTGTCTGCATCCATCATTCAGCGAGCTCATAGTCGAACCTGTGGGCAAACACATAAAGCATTTAGACAAACACTGTTGATCCTGCCTCATCCCCTCAAAAACCTTTTAACATGATGATTTTTTATTCAATATAGTAATGATGAAAAATGGCAGGTCTCGTGCGTTACAAAGGCGTACCATAAACGATAATATAATTACTCAAACGAAAGATGATTATTTGCGGCTCAAAATATGACTTGCAAAATCAACCCAAGTAACTTAAATGATTTCAATCATAAATAAGATAAACAATCGACAAAATGTTTTACCTTCAGTAGTTTGCGTCGCTTCAGATGTCGTCTTAAATCCTTTATTCCTCATTTGTGATAAAGTTTAGTGTTTACTCCCTCTCGTGTACTCGCGTACTCGCTTTTACTCTACACAGAGAGACAGTAGCTCTTAAAGACACAGTGCTTCTTTTAAACGACGTAAAGGTTTTATAGATTCGGTTGTGTCCTTACTAGATACTACGTGAATAAATCAGATACTTTCTATTAATTCTTACTTTGCTAGTTTTGGTTTTGTTCAGTATTAGCAGTCTATAGTATGCAGTAAGATAAAAAAAAATTATAAAAAATTCTAAAATATTTTATTATGTATTTTACTAAACGTGACTTAAGTTGTAAGTTGTTTTCCAACAGTTCCTTTAAACAGTACTCTACTCATACCATGGAGAAGCCATTAACATCATTCCCACGTCAAGGACACTAGCATACTGTTTGATGATATATCGTGGTTTAGTAATTTATAAAGAAAAATAATCCTGCCTTTGAGGATTTCCTCAACATAGACCTTGGAGATTCGCATTTCTTTCAAAGCTGATCTTAATGAGGACTTTTGTAGAAACCATGTTGAGAGTAAATTTGACTTTTTAAAAATTCCCATTTTGCTTTCTTTGAAGTTTCCCTAAACTCCAAAACACACATTTTTCTTGAATGAATTGTACAGATTAAAATTATTGTATGTTATAATTAAAATAATAATAGTACTCATGCCTATATAATACTTGTCGTATATCATAGCTAAATTAATTAACATTACCCTTGTTGGCTTTTGATTGATTATAATTAATTATTTAGCTAATAAATAAGTGACATACCCATTACTAATAAAATTCAACCCCAAATTTGAACCAAACACATCACCCTCTCTGAAGGCCTCATGAGCAGGGTTTTGCTTAATCTGTTTTAATCCTGATTAGACTGAAGATTTAATTGGAAGGGGTAAGCGGTTCCCGCCTCCACCATGTCTTTTGATTGCTCAATCTGCACAGCATCTCGACTTGTGTATGAATGAGTGTGTTTTGGGTTTGTGTCCTGACTCCTGAGTGGGACAGGCCAGACTGAAAGTCGTAACGTCTGCACGAGCACCACAGCTAACAGAACATGTGCGCTGACCTGACCATTTCTGTGCTACATTAAAAGGGACTAAAGGGAATCAGGCCCACAGGGACTAAAGTATATGTCCATCCAGTGCATTATGCACATTAACATTCATGCATTTGGCAGATGACTTAATTCAAAGCTATTTACAGTGCATTATAGTTATACATTTCTTCAGTATGTGTGTTCCCTGGGAATTGAAAGTATGACGTTTGCGTCCTTGCTGAAAAACTTGTTTATTTATTTAATTATTTTTTATTATTTTATTATTTTTAAAGATTTTTTATTACTAAAAAATGACTAAAAAACGTTTTTCAAAGTTTATTTCTTTTTTCCACATCTCCAAAAGTTGTTTTATTGGAAGAAAAGATGACAAAAGGCACCAATCCAACCTTAAACAAAATAAAGAAACAGATGACATGACGGAGGGTGGGGTGAAGGAAAACATGAATTCATAAATATTGTTTATTTTTGGGATATTTGGAATCACAGGGTTTTATTTCTGACAACAAACTGTGAAATCTAACAACACCATATTTATGACAAAGTTTTACTGTGATCTGCCTCATGTCATGTAATACAAACTATAATGACCATTTCATCTAGACAGTGAAGTCTGTAAATCAAACACCAGCTTGTGCTGGTTTAATGCGCCTTTGAAAAATCATAAACGTGGCTTTGTTCACAGTGTCATGTTTGAAGGGATTTTAAAAGTGACAGCTCACAGCAAAATACAACAACAATCATTGAATGAAAACATTGCATTTAGACACCATCCTGCCAAAGAGAGGCGGCCGTTGAATGAGGGGCGGGGCCAGTGACAGTAATGGGTGGAGATTATCCGAGGGTTCATTAACATCACTTCAGGTCTTATTTGTAATCGAGAGGAGGCAGCAGAAATTCCTTAAACCATCATTTTCTTGTACGTCTAATGAACCAAAAATGCATTTTTAAAGGACAAGATCAAATAAAATCATATGAAAATACAATAACCTCAACCACAGACAATATCCAGCCATTACTAACCACTAAATGTAATGGGAGGCTGTGCTGATAGCCTGGCAGGAGAATCTGAACTATAGGAATATAGTTTTATATTTATTATATATATATATTTTTATATGTGTGTGTTCATCTACATTTATTTATATATTATATACAATTCAATACATCCATACCTTATCAAGATTAAACTCAGGACCAATGCAGTTCTGGTGTATTGCTAAAGGATGTGTTATGGCAATGATGTCAAGGAGGAAGATTGTACTAACACAACTCAATCTGCCAACCTACATTCACTTCCCAAGAATTCAATTTAACCTCATAGGCTACATGAGGAAATTTAACTCCCTCTCAGTGGATTTAGGTGAATATTTTACTGCATATCATGGGTCCTGAGCATTGCTGAAAAGAAATACAGGGGTGTAAACCTCCATTTTCTTACATGTCTTACATGTCGGATGTCTCTGTCGCGCCGAAACAACAAACACTGAGAACTTCAAACACGCACGCACATCCATACGCAAATCACGTGACAGGAAAAAGACTTAAAAATCCACACTCAACCATTTTCTTTGTCCCTCCAACCCATTTAATATAAATAAAACTATAGGAATAATTGGAAGTCCTAATGTAACATTCAGAGATTTAGGAGTTATCTTAAACAATAGTGTTTTGAGAGGTTGGTGAAATGGAAGGTAAGTATTATTGCTAATATCTGGATAAATGTTTTTGTTTATCCTCAGGACAAGTTATACAAGGGAAGTAAGATGAATAATCCTTCAACAAAACATGTTTCATTTTCTTATTAGGTTCCAAATATGTGAATAATGTTATGAAAAACTATTTTGAGCACCATGACTGACAACAACAACAAAAAAATCGAACTTAAACCATTTTTTTAAATGACAAATTGTTGTCTCAGTTTAACCTATGAAACAATAAGTAAAGAAGCGGGTGGGGCTTGATCTTTGATGTAACCAATTAAAAAGGGTGAGGGACAGCTACACCTGTCCTTTAATACACAACCAAAATTATGTTGACCAACGTAAATTGTCACACACAATAGAAAACAGAAACACAAGACAATGAAAACCTGCATCATTAATACTGATGCACACATAACCGATCAGTTAACAAACAATTAATACTTTAAATTTCAGCTTATTTCAAGGGCATGTGTCTGATACTGTTCAATAGAGCTGAGATGATCAGAATAAGCCGTATTCAATATGACGGTTTAACCTGATCTTAGCTTAAACATGACCGAGCAGCTTCTAGTCAAGATGAGTTGAATGTTTCAGTGCAGGGTCACGGTATGGTACCCTACTATACTATGGTAAAGATTCAGAGACACACCTAAAAGGCTGATAGGTTGAAAAGATTTAAATTATAAAAGTAGAATGAATTGAAACCATACAGCAACAAAAACAAATCACCAAGATTAAAACAAAACATATAAACGTTTTTTTTTTTCCGCAAAAACAGACACTGAAAAACTTTGAAGAATAATGGCTGCGTTCGAAATCGCATATTTGAATCAGTAAATAGTATGAATGTGTGGACATTCGGACATACTACATTCGCCATGTTGTCATAGTCATTTGCGTCACGTCATCTCCATTCACAAATCCTCTCCCATGGCCTCATGGGAACAAAAGTGTCCATCGAAAGCACACTTCAGAATCTAGCCGGAAGTCGTAGGTCATCCGTGTACTTATACTGTGGATTCGGACATACATTTTTTGTTTCGCACCTACTATATAGTAGGAAAGTATGCGGTTTCAAACGCAGCCAATCACTTAAAAACCCTGTTTGAACACCTGTCACAATAACTCAACTGCCAATAGATATTCTGAATATATATGTACACACAAATATTTTCTGCTTTACATACAATTTAACATCTTTAAACAACTTTGTTGAGTGCCAGACAATAATGTAGCGATCTGACAAAGAGCTCTGGCTGAACATCCCTGTGCTGGTTACGCAGGTAGACTTCACAAATCGGGCATAACTTTTGAACGGGGATGACAGCCTGTTTAAGTCAATGTGCTCCATTGGAAAGGAGGAATGTTTAGAACGAAGAGTTGGATGAAGGACTACATTAAAAAGACTTTAAGGGGGTATGATGCTGCTGGTCCTCCAGAAGTTCAGGTCCGATCTGAGAGAGATAGTGATGGTGGAGAGAGAGAGAGAGAGAGAGAGAGAGAGAGAGAGAGAGAGAGTTTATAACAGTCCATTCATATGAGGCGAAATCGTTAAAGGAACAGTATGTAGGATTGTGGCCAAAAGTGGTATTGCAATCACAAAACTTGTGGCTAAAACTGGTACTGCAATCACACAGCTGGTGGCCAATACACAAAATGACAACATAAACATCAGTTGAGGGCTGCAACTCCACTTTTTAAATTACAATATCCTGGCCATACCACTGTTGTGAGTGACACAAGTATTTGAAATGAAAATGATTTCTTAATGTATAGTGACATATCAGGACCATTTTATGATTAATTGATATAAATGTCTTACATACTGTTCCTTTAACGCTTGATGTAAAGCTTGTCTAAGTGGCGGCAACACATGCTCCGGTCTTGCATAAACGTAATTGACTGGCTCGCACTAGGTAATTTGCATAAAGCGATCTGATTGGCTGATGCATGCATTGGCGCTTGAAAAGTTGAGAAAAGTCCAACTTCTGCCACGAGCAATGGCAGTGACACCATAGATATATACACTAGGGCTGCGTCCAAAACCGCATACTGTACAGTAGGTACTGAATGAGATAAAATACCTACTTCCTCGATACTGTATAGTATGAATCCTGGTAGTATGAATGAGATTCGAACGTACTACATCCGCCATGTTGCTACATCACGTGACATACATCGTCATCACGTCATGTCATTCCAGCGCGAATACAGCCGCGATGTGTCGTCTTCTTCAACTCCTCTCCCGGGGGATCATGGAATAGTGAAGTGTTCATCGGTCGCCTACTGCTTTTCACATACTATATAGTATGGAAGTAGGCGGTTTCGGACGCAGCATAGATGCCGTTTTGGGGTTTTAAGCATGCGTCAAAACCGCAGCCATCTTAAAACAGGGGTTTTGTCATAGGAAGTAGCTAGGTAAAGCTACTATCTTCGCCTGTACTTCGAATTCATGGACGATGTCAGACTTTTGTGCTGCGTATGGATGTTAGGCCTACTAGCACTATGCATTACAGTTAGAAGAAGTAGTTTAATTTTTTTCTGGACTCAATGCTAAATACGTGTCTGACTGTTAAAGTGAACCAAAAGAAAACCAAGAAAATCACATTCATGATGATTTATGGTGATTTTATTTCCGTTACACCATTGCCTAAAATGACGCTGATGCGGGGCTCCCCTATTTTAAGATGGCGGCTCTAGTTGACGCATTCGGTCCAATGAACTCCAATGAAATCTATGCAGTGACACGACGTTGACGATTTCCACAATTCAGTTCGGCAACGCATTACATCACCCATAAAAAGTAAATGATAAGCGTTAAAACTTATGCCCAGTGCGAATGTACCGTAACTGTACTAATATAGCTTAATATAAATGTTTTATCATATCACAATTTATGTTTTCAATTAATGACACTAGATGGCGCCAAAGTTTGTGAATTACCATTATGAATGGCAGCATCTAGCACCACAGAGCATCATCAGTCTTCAAGTGCCACCATTCCTTTCACTGGATCCTTCACTCTCATCTAAAAAAAGCAAGACTGAATTATTGAATCACCCCAATGCAGTCATAATAGCATATGTGTGTAGAGGCTTCCCTCAGGAAAAATGACAGCTTAATGTAAAATTAACTGCATAAATCGCATAAAACTGATGTAATAAAGTTGTATGCATTTGGCTTACAGTGCATTCTATCAGTATGTGTCTTTCCTGGGAGTTGAACTCATGAATTTGCATTGTTAATTCAATGCATTACCAGTTAAGCTGCATAACTGTAAAACAAAACTAAACTGAAAACATTAATCTATAAAATAATTGAAATCAATCAATAATCAACAATGCATTGTTTTTGTAAGGTCTAATAGGAGACTGGGGATACTGATGTCAGTGTCCCACATTTCACTCTGATAATCCTCATTTGATGTCACGGGAAAGTCTATGAATCTTGGGATGCTGCCAAGATGTTATGACATCATTTAGTCCCCGGGGCATCACCTGAAAACAGCAGATCGTGACCCGCTCTGCTCGGCTGCCCCTTTTGTTCACAGACCTCATTATAAACTACATTCAATTATTCATCTGGCTCATTGAGCATAAATGTGCGGTGGGAAAATACTGCCAGAAGGTGACGTACCCTTTACATGCCTAACAACACAACATAAAAAATGACTCAAATCAACTGAATACAAATACAACTATAATGTCCCTAGAAAAATACTGCAATATACGCAATCTGTGATTTTTTTTGTGATTTTTAAAAACCGTCCTACATAATGTAAATAATATTTAATATTGACCGAATAAGGTTGTGTCAAAGATTGAAATCAATATGAAATCAATGACTGAAGTCAAACTTTGATGCTCATAAACACATAATTAGATTATGAGACGCGAATCTGCCTCATTTGTGCATAGTTTGCACTCGCATAAACATGCGAGTTGAAAAAATCTGAACTTTGGCGGAAAAATGCGTTGCGTTAACCAATCAGGAACTACTTGTAGTAGTGACGTGATTGTAGGATGCGAGCGGAGTCGCAGAAGCCCTTCCCATGACGCGAATTTCCGCGTGAAATCTCTATGACTACAATTTCATGTGCGGCTTTCACGAGTGAATGAAGCGAGTACTAGGGCTGAACGATACATCGAATTTTCATCGTCATCGCAATATGAACTCACGCGATGAACACATCGCAACAGACAGCCTTGACGCGATGAATGAAGGGAAAACAGTAAGCGCATGTATAATAAACGTTTGACCTATCACGTTTAGTCCTGAAGACATGTGCTGCGTCCGAAATCGCCTACTACCATACTATATAGTATGCAAAAAGCACTACTTTGCCTACTATATAGTATGGAAGTAGGCTATTTCGGACGCAGCGATGGTTTGCGCGTTTATGATATTAGGCCAATCAGGGGAACTACCAAGTCAGCTACGCTCAGATTGATATGTGAGGTGTCAGTTGCGACGCTGTGCCTGTTAGCAAAAACTATGGCAGAGGAAGGAATGGATCACCTTGTGGTGAAAATGAACAGCACTTCAGCTATATCATGGAATAATCTTGGATTTAGGAGAGATGACGCTGCAAACACAGGTAGGCTACTGTGGAAGCTGTGATTCTCATATTGCGTCTATTGCGTGCTCAAGTTCATTATTTCAAATGTATGTGTGCTCTGGAAGCGCCGCGGTCGCGACACGCTCGTTTTTTCCAGGTATTTCAAAAACATTTTAACTTTTCAGAATGACACAAGCGCAGTGTGCTGGTCATGTGACAATAACCTACGTGTCTAGTGTTTTCCACGTGTTTTTAGGCGCGACATGTGAATGGCCCCTAAAACATGAAAAAAAATATTTATCGCAACTCACATCGTCATCACAACATTAAACAATGTCATCGCACATCACAACTTTTCCTCACATTGTTCAGCCCTAGCGAGTACACTCAAAATGTTCAAGCATCCAACTACGCGCGAATAGCACGTTTTTGCCGCCTCTACCGCATTTGATGTGAATGCACGGTAATGTTGCGTTTACACCAGCCGCGGTAGGGGCGGCAAAAACACGCTATTCGTGCGTAGTTGGACGCTTGAACATTTGAGTTCACTCGCTTCATCTGCGCGTGAAATTCTAGTCATTCGAGAAATTCACGCGGAAATCAGCGTCATGGGACGGGCTTCTGCGACCCCCGCGGAGACTCCGCCACTCCGCTCACTTCCTGTAATCACGTCACTACTATAGCAAGGTCCTGATTGGTTAACGTGGCGCAGAAATCCGCCGAAGTTCAGATTTTTCAACTCGCGCGTTTCCCGTGGCAACGCTCAATTTGCGCCATCCGCGCCGCAGGATAATAATCGGCATGTAATCACGTCTTTGCATTGACTTAACATGTAAACCACCCGCGCCCGCCGCCTCCACCGCGGCTGGTGTAAACGCAGCATTAGTACAAGTTGGTATATTGATGAGAAAATATTTATAGCAGCCAATGAGAGTGTAAGTGAAAACCTCATCAAGCTCCTTCCTGGTCTGCTCTTCCATTCTACGGATGTCCTCCATGTTCAGCTCAATCCATCTATCAATCCAGCAAAATAGCTGTCGGTGGAAATTAGTGAACAAGCGCTTCTCTTGCTGTTAGGAGAGAGAAAACATGATACAAAAAGAAAAGTTCAAAATTTCATGTAGTTTGGCATTATGTCCACAAAATGCCACAGTGCTACTAGACAACGAGAGACCGTCAACCTGTTTAAAATTAAACAAGTAGTAATATGAAATGTAAAAATGCATGGTAGAGCTTTTACTATTCCATGCAGACTTTTAATGAAGTTTCAGATACCTTTTGAATAAAGTTTTCCACTTTGTTTTGCAGGCCCCACCACTTGAACTTGACAGTAACCAGTTTGTAGGCACACATGTGTGGACAGTCTGTCTTTCTGGGAAGCTCTTTCTACACACAGAGATCCAAAATCTATTTGAATGCATTTGAATACAGGTATGTCCCATTATTACTGTAATTCAAGTTCACCACTCATACAGCAAGCATCCAGTAATAAAGTCTGTAATACTACACAGGCAATAACAATGCTTTTACTGTAAAATAATGGGTGCATCCCCCACCTTCCAGTCAGGTCCGAGTGGCCCTCTCCCAGTCTTCACAGACTTAAACTTAGTGGGGTCTTCTTCTGGTTTGTAGTCCTGTAGAGAGAAAACTTTGTTTGGATTCATACATAAACCAAAAATCCCTAAAATATCTGAGAGGTGTGGTGTGATTTCTGTGAGGTTTGTTGAAGTTCTCACCTTTGGCTCCACCTGACTCCGATCTGCAATGTCTATGTACACAACATCTACCTTTTTCCAGGTGTCTGGGTCTAAACCATGAACCTATACAAATGAAAACAAAAGGAAATCAATGTTAAATAAGTACACGATATGTCTAGATGCTTTAATTTTAGCATCATGTCTGCTTTAATAAAAATACATCTGACCTTTTAGTGACCATGGTCATTTTCCCAATTTTTGTTATTTTCCATATTGACCTTGAAATTCATCATAAAATATTTTTTATTTAAGTTTAAATTTGATTTTGACCTACTGTAAATCGTTTTTGTAGTTACAAAAAACTAGTGAAATAAACATAACATTAGGAAATAATAAAACACACAAGTGCATTTTTTTATCTGACCCTTAACTGTTATTTCTTAATTTGCTGAGGCCAGGAAAACGATTTCGAAGTGAAAGTATAATACATGCCGAGAGCGTTCAGTTAATATCATTATCTCATTTTTGACAGACGCACACCATACACATCAAACATCACACATCCTAAGCACTTACATTATCCTGCTGTCCCATGTCAGGCTTATGCCACGTCTCAATCTTGATAAGGAAGTTTTCTTTCATGTATTCATTCTAAAACACAGATGTCAATCAGATAAACCGATAAACCATAATTATCAACAACAGACAGGGAGCAGACACATACTGTATACTGTACGTATGTTTGTCCTCTCTCTCTCTCTTAAACTGTGGGTAAAGTTACTGTCTCCTCTTACATTCAAACAGAGTGTCTGAGTGTGTGTGTGTGTGTGTGTGTGCGTGTGTGTAAAATAGTGTGTACTTGTAAATAGTGCATACTTACAGTGATTACTGAAGGGTGATGTGAGACAAGCAAAAAAGACAAAAAAATAAAGATTAGATACCACACAAAATATTTATTTTAAAGCGACACCATGTAGTTTTTCAAACTTCATAATAAATTTTCAAGACCCTTGTGATAGTACATCGACTTTAAATAGGTTGAATGACATGTCTACCATAGCCTGACGGGGTCTGTATCGCTTTTACTCGTACTTTAAAACTTAGGGTTTCTGGTAGTAACCAGAGCACGAAAAAAACTACAAAATTCGACTGCTTTACGGCATACGTCACTTCCTCGACTTCCTCAACAAATTTTTTTTTTTACGTGAATTTTGCTGGAGGCTACTTAAGGAGTGTAGAGTGCAACCTCTATTATGTGATTCTGTGGCACCATGTTAGTGTCACGGACCTATGACATGGGCGACCCGGGTTCGAATCCCCTTTAAGGCAATTTTTTATATAAACTCACGATCTTGATTCATGCATAAATGCAATCTTCTTTATAAATGACAGCGATTATCTTGCATATAGTTCCCTGTTTAGATGCTGCATTCACGTGTTCACGTATTTACCTTTCTTTTACTGTCTATGTATTTACATTACAATCCAGGATGCTATAGCAGTCAGTCAAACTTGCTCAAACTCACACAATGTAAAACCAAACCCTATTCATTCACCAATCCCTATTCATTCACCAATCAGATCCGAGTGTTTCTCTCTTCTCTCTTCCTCATTTGCTACGTTCTGCTGTCACTCGCGTGACGTATTACAAAGCGGCAGACCTAAACACATCGGTTTACTTGGATTTGGAGCGACAATTTTCACACAAAAGAGAGGAAAAACGAGCGCCATTGCGGAAAATCCTGGTGGCGAGGGAGAGAGGGACGATGCAACAATATTTGTTTGGAAAAAGGCAAGGAAATACTTCTGGTCATTTCTCAATTGGAAGGCTGCAGCCTCCGGAGGTCAAATATGCAGGCTGCATACGTCATCAAGCCTCGCTTATTAAGGATGAACTGAGCCTTACATTCACAAGTCATAAGCATACTACAACAATTTATGATTAACTAACTATTAAGTATACTAGTCAACTTTATAATTGTTAATATTCTGAAATAAGGCAGTCTTGATGACGTATGCAGCTTAGAAATACGACATCCAGAGGCTGCAACCTTCAGATTGAGAAATGGCTTCTGCCCCGAGTTCCTCATCAGAAAGTTGTAACTTGACTGCGCTTCTCCCTGATGCCTCAAAATGTTGATCGTTTAGCGTTTTAAAGGTTTAGTTTTTAGTTTAGTTTTAAGGTTTATTTTCCTTTGCGACAGTGCTGTGGCGCTTGTGGCCTCTAGGGGCGCTAGGCGTGAAAAATACATGTCTAGCGCCCCCTAGTGGCCAAAAAGTTCTGCGGTGTGCCTTTAAGAAAACTTGCGTCTTAAAAAGTTAACATATTAACAGTTTTATATTTGAATAAATATATTAAGATTTTATAGGATATATTGGATAATCTATTTAGGATTAATTATTTATTTTCAAATATTAAAAAAGTTTACAACCATGATGTAATACGGTACTGTTAAGGTATGTTACGGTACCTCTAAACAGCTAAAATAAAAGACACTTTTGAGGATTTATACTTATATTTTTGTAAAAATAACTCACATTCGTCTTTGCCACATTTGTGCTATAAAAAATTTTTTTGTGACTGACGCCTGATATATATACTATCCAATGTATTTACATTAATTATCTACATTATCTACCTGAAATGACAATAAAACATACTTCTACAGGAATTATTAATCTTAGTACTAGTAAATTAATTTTAACCTAAACATTTTGAACTTAAAACATTATTTGATGCCTATAAACTAACTTAAACAGGCAATGATCAACTAAAATTTATGTCAACTAACATTAACAAAGATTATTAAATGCTAAAATGTAAAACTATATTGTTAATCATAAATTCATGTTAGCTAGGTTGATATGCCTTTCAGTCACTCTTTTTTACACTCATTCCATTTTATTGTCACTGAATCGCCGAGCACTTTCGTGAATTTGTAATGTTTGCGCATCATGTTTCCATTTTGGTGGAGTTCGACTTCCTGCGGCACTGCACAGAGCAACCGGATTGTGACGTCGAAGTACCACAAGAGCGATTCATAAACACTGTTCTCTACCGGTGGTTCTGTGCAGCACTACATGATGTCGAAAACACCCATTAACTCTGTGCCTAGAATTGAAAAAAATGTCACTGGCTAACTGGCGATTGACACCGTTACTTATACTCGCCAGTGTAGATTTTTACTCTCATTTGGTGTGAGTGTCTATTTTAGGCCCTGGATCATTTCAGAATCAATATGAAAGTGCTGGTATAATCTGAGTTTACGGTGCTGTAACTTTACTCCTGCAGTGAATAATTCAGTGCTCCTTTAGCTCAGCAGTAGAGCATTGCATTAGCACCATAAAGGTCATGGGATCGATCCCCAGGGCTCACACTTACAGATTAATGAATGCATGGACTGCATGTACTGTAAGTCGCTTTGGATAAAAGTGTTTGCAAATGCATATGTAAATGTAATTCAGTGCCCTCAAATGCAGCAACAGAGCAAGAAAGATGAAAGAGAAACAGATACAGCAAAAATCATAACAAGAAAACAACATGAAATGGGCAAATAGGCCATAAGAAGCAGTTAAACTGGGAACATGTCTTACATATTTATCAAAGAATATGTGTGTCCGTGCATACATTATGTGTGCGTACGTGCATGTGCATGTTACCTGTGCGGCAGTATGGGTAGGCATTCCAAGCTTTCTCATGAATGTTCAGTGCTGACGCTGGCGCAAGCATTCGCACAAATGAGGGGACTTTACTGAAAAGCAAAAAAGGCAATGAGACTGTAGTGACAGAAAATATATTGTAAATCTTCAACTTTTTTTCTTTTAGTATAAATATGTTAGGTTTAAAATGAATATAAACTGGTATGGTCCATAACACTTACAAAATTATAAGACATAAGCTTTCGAAACGTACAGTTTGGCACCTGCACTAAAAAAAGTCTAGAATTTTAATGAAATCACCCTACACTTCAGTTTCTCATTAAATTTCTTGTGCAATCAAGTCTATGGGTTATTATGTGTAAAGTATTTACTTTGCAGGTGGTAGATTTTGTGTGTGTACTGGCCCTTCTCTCCATCCTTCTCATAGGGTTCATTCTTCAGCACCTCCACACCTTCTCCTCCACCTGTCTCATTCTTACTGGCCTCTGCTACTGAGTACAGCTGCCCTACTTGATACTATAAGAAACACAAAAGTATGTGATTTCATTGATTTCAATCTTTGACATGACCTTATTAAGAATATCAAGATTATAAACAAATTTGGTACTGCAGATAAACAACACTGGTCCGTAGGCCCTTTTTATTTTATTTTTTATTTTTATTTATTTCACATACTGTATATAACTTAAAGACTTAGGGCCCTATCATACAACCAGTGCAATGCAGTGCAATGCAGTGTAATGCAATGCAGTGCAATGCACAACCCAAGTGTCTTTTGCTAGTTTCAACCCAGCGCAATTATCATTTTCACATTTAGCACCACGTTGTTTAAATAGCAAATGCGTTTGCGCCCAATTTTCCACCCATGGGCATTCTGTTCTAAAAACGAGGTGTGTTTAGGCGCATTGTTGGCGCGTTGCTTTTTTAATGCAACTAAAATACCGTAGACTATTTAAAGACTATTTAAATTTTTTATTTAAAGAGAGCAATATGAGCCTATAAACATGACGACAATGCTCAATTGCTTATCATACACATGGATGCGCAGCAGCACAAAAACGCTTTTAAATATGAAAAATTAAAGGATTAAAATGTAAAAGATTATTATTGAGTCTCTTGGACATAAACGAGGGCTAATTATGAGACGTAAGAAGGTGTAAAGAGCTGCTTCACCTGTAACCTGGTAAGTAAATAAATGCTTTGCTTTAAACAAATGCATCTGTTTTTAAATGTTTTTTAAATGCTACCTCACGGATTTATTGTATATGAAAACATGGCGCTGTCCGAGTGCTGAAACAGCTCTCCGCACGTTCATTCTTTATCTCTTGTTTGTATTTTTAGTGTTTAAACCTTTTCTTGCATATTTGCAAATTATTTTATGAGATTACAATGATTATGTAAGATATCAATACATTTACAGCAATTAAAAACCTGCTATTTTGACTGAAAGAAATGGCTTTTAAAGGTTTTAATCCAAATAATAACTATTTCAATAAAAATGAAAACAACACAATTTTTTAACATTATTCTTAAATGGTGGTCTTAGTTTTTCAGTCTACAAATTCCGCTTTCTAAATAGAGATTAAGCGTGGCGCCAGGTGCAACTGGCTTTTAAAGGGGATGAGAGCTGAGACTATCATTTTTTTATTGCATGTTACGCCCATAACACACCCATTACTCATTAGAAGAATAGGATCAACCCTTTAAGGCTGTGCGCTTGGCGCATAATCCATTTTTCCCGTCATTAAATTAGCAAAACTGGCACGACACGCCCATTTAGACCATGCGCCGTGTGCTTTAGACAATGCACTTAGATTATTAAAATAGGGCCCAAAGACTTAAAGATTAACATTTTTATTCAGTTCAAAACATTTTGTTTGTTGTTCTAAAGTTTGTGTTCTAAAGCAAAATGGTCTATATTTTCACATGGTCTACATTATAAATGATTATTTTATGTAGAAAACAATAAATCACCAATTAATGACTTTTGCTAGGTTATCACACACTCTCAGAAAAAGGTACCAAAGTTGTCACTGAGATGGTTGGTACCTTTCAAAAAGGTCCTTACATGTACCATTTTCGTATGCACCTGTTAGGTATACAAAAGTGTACTTTTTAGAAAGGTTTTGCCCAAGTGACAACTTTTGTACCTTCTTGTATCTTTTTGTCTAAAAGTGCGGTCACATATTGAGAAACGTGCTAACTCATGAGTATTTATTTTAATATACCATACATGTATTTTAAACACAAGTTGAGCTATGCTATTATGCAGGTTGACCGAGCTGGTTAATGTGGTCTGTTTTGTTGGTTTTAGAGATGTTTTTTTTTTACTTCTAAGCTTGGCCAAACTGGAACACCAGTTTAAACCAGTTGAGATCAACAAACCACGGTGGCCTGGCTTTAAGCTGTTTTTGTTTTCAGCATAGCCCTCCCACTTCTTGTTAATCTACGGTATGTTGAATAAAGTAGTCGCAAACAATGACCTCCTTCATACTGTAATCACCTCTAATCATGTGAAGAATTTGGTTTAGTATATATAAATACATATGCATGCACAAACATAGACCTGCACAGGCAAATGAGACAAATGTTTGGAAATGCATAACTACAGTATCTATCTGCCCAGTACTTTTATTTAGCATTATTTCTGCTGCTTGTATTCTCCATTTGTATTTATGTTGCTTTCACAACACAAATGTGCAGTTTTTGTCATCCAACATGGCACGCTGACACTAAACAGAGAGAAAGATCCTGCAGCTATTGTTTAGTGTTAAACGAATCCATTATGAGGTAAAAGGAGTTCAAGTGATTTGCTCTGTTCAGTGTCAGCAGAATCTATTTAAGAGTCTAAACTGAGATGTTCAAGGAAAAACACCTCCAGAATATAACCCCGAAATAGCCCTGACTGAGTATCTAAATATGAGTCTCAATCCCTAAACATAAAAAGACAGAATGAAAGAAAGAAAGAAGAGTTTATATCAGACAGACCCATGTCGTGTGTGTGTGTGTGTGTGTGTGTGTGTGTGTGTGTGTGTGTGTGTGTGTGTGTGTGTGTGTGTGTGTGTGTGTGTGTGTGTGTGTGTGTGTGTGTGTGTGTGTGTGTGTGTGTGTGTGTGTGTGTGTGTGTGCTTCTTTGTACAGTATGTGGGGTTTTTTTGTACAGTCTGTGTGTCTTTACATGTAGTGTAAATGCTGTATTTGCCAACCAAAGGCATCGTCTTTCCTCTCGGCCAATCAGAGGCCAGCAGCAGAATGCGTCACTTTGCAGCACTGTATGAAAATCCATCATACATCACACGTTATCATCCCTCTCTCTCTGCTGACCACACACACACATCACCGGGCAGGGATTCGTTCGCAGCAGATGTGCTATTTTGTGTACATGTGTTATCTATCTATGTTTCAACTGGTATTGCATAAAACTGTAATCTTTTTGAATGATGCGTTCGCGTGCGAATATGGTTAAGCCCGATTATAGATGGGTGACGGACAGGCTAAAAGATGTGTGGACTTCGAACTAACATGCTAATTGACAGATTGAACCGCTTTCGAACAGACAAGAGAGAGATGCCTCAAACACTAACCGGCTGACAGAGACCGACAGGCTTTAGTGTACTGTACAGTATGTGTCTGACTGTAAAAATGACCAAAAGCTCATATAAAGCTAAAGAGCAGGAGAAAATAAATCACAAGGGGGCATAAACTGCCCAGCTGTCCCCTTAAGCAAGTAAGCTTTCTTAATCTATCATTCCTGAATTAATGATCTCCAAGAAAAGCACTATGCACTCTCGCTTTAAACAACATCAGATGAATAAAATGCATCTTTAAGGCTCCCGAAAGCAGATGAGGGACAAAGGTTTAAATCATCTGCCCTCAGCTCTCAACGCTTAAAACAACATGACGGCCATACCATTCTTTCTCATTGGTTTATAAACTAAATCATGAATTATGGAATAAAAATATTTCTCATTGTATTCTCTTCAGCAGTTCATTACAACAAATTAAACTGCCATTATCATAACATTACTGGAAAAACTGTGCTTGACTTAGAGATACAATAGACATGAAAATATATAGGTTCAATATTTATGGTTTTAGGCCCGGTTTTACAAACAAGGCTTAGCTAAAGCCAGGACTAGGGCTTAGTTAAATTAAGATGCTTTATGTTTTATAAACATGCTTTAGTATGTATCTAAGACAAATCAATGGCACTAGCATATTTTAAAGAGTACATATCATGAATATTTGACTTTTGCTATGTTTAGATGCTTTAATTGGGTCCCCAGTGCTTCTATCAACCTAGAAAGCACGAAAAAGAATAACCCAGTAACATTTTGCTAAACCATTCTGCAATCTGCAAGCATGTTAAAGCAACACTATTTAGTTTAAATAATGTCTCTAAAATTATTTCAGTGATAGAACAACTTTTAACTGGACAAATTGTACTGTTGCTGCAACCTGAGCAGCCTCCTAGCTGCTACAAGCACACTCTGAAAGTGGCGGTGGAGGGTAGAGCACACAGCCCCGCCCCTCCCCCTGCCTGCAGAAGAGTGTCTGATACCAGGCACTGTTGCGCTTTTCAACCACATGGGGGAGCTGTAAGTAATTTTTACCTGGAAACTACATAGTGTTGCTTTAAATAGGGATGTTAACTGATGACCGTTTTACCGATGGTTGACCGTATCAACGTTACCCGGTCAAAGTTGTTGGTTAAAAAAAAGTGATCTTAGGCTATTATAGACAGTGGACTTAACGCTACTACAGTTAGTCATCTCTTTCAAGATCTTTTTGTGTGAAGTGAACAAATCCCTCATAATCGGTTTTTCATAACTCGCCTGTTTGTACTTAATAAACCAATAAAAACATTTAGCACGAGGTCACGACGTTTGGGTTCGCATGCTCACAAGGTTTGCGAAAAGTAAATGCTACAGGCTATTTTTTGTAAACTCCTTCATTCGAATAGTAAATAAAATATGGCAATAAAATAATTAAAATTAAAGACTCTCCTGATTGTGTTCCAAATGATTAACATTTACGTCTTTTAGGCTAACAGTAAAGTGCAGATTAAGTTTTGTTTTTGTAAATCGTTAGACATGATTTTTACCACTTAATAAAGTTTTGCTTTGTAGAAAGCATTTCTTTAAAGTGAATTTCGTTTTGTATAAATTGTATCTTAATTTTAATAAATGTTTCATCAACCAATTACATGTATTTAATAAAGAAAACGCAAATATAGCAGAGAATATAATAACCGGTCCGTGCATGAATGCGCCGGCACGGGGCGTTCACTTGCATTGCATTGTTAACTAGAACGCACCTCATCCTAAATGAATAAAACTCAGCTCAGATCTCAACTGCATTCGTTCTAAAACAGACAAGGGCTTTCTCGCACACAGTGAGTTATCCCCGCCTTAAAATGTTTTAAAAGCATGGTTATGAGTCTGTGAATCATTTGTTCAATCGTTTTTTCAAATTAAAAACAAAAATGAAAAAATTAACCACCATGGTTTTCTGATTGTGTGCTCAGATCAAAAAATTAATTACTGGATTAGACACATTTTTTATTTAACACCTTTATAGGCATAATATATCAATGAAATCATTTTAAATAGTACTATAGTTTTAACATATTACAGGCATTTATGCTCTCATGAAAGACTTACAGTCCAACTTTTGAACTGTATTCCTTTTTTTGTTAATATTTATCCGGGACACACACATACACACCTAAGGTTTAAGGAGGTCTCCGCTTTTTGTCCAGCTCCGACAAGGTTCTATTCAGTAAACCGCTTAAAATACACTCTGTGTTCACCCGCTCTATTTCCCGACCTGACGGGTCCGCAACACTTAACGTTACATCTCGTTTCCAGAATCTCACATTCAAATGTCTCTAACGAAAAGAGAGAGATGAAGTAGCCTATAACAATTATAAATGTTATACAAAAATTGTGTTCGTGCCAATATAAATATTATTTTAACATTGTATTGTCAGCAGAGAAAAAATGTCAGAAAAAAATTAAATATAAATAATAAATTAAATAGGACAAAGCATAGATATTTATAAAGGCTAGATGGCTCGTCCGCGCTGCTGGCCAATGGAGTGCAACGTCCGCATTTTGGCGGCCATCTTACGACAGGGCGCTCGCTCACTCGTAGCATAGAGTTTTAATGATGCAGGTACTTTTAAATGACCATAACTTGCTTAGTTTTTTGCCGATTTTCAAGCGGTTTGGTTTGTTATAAACGTCAAAGATGTACCTATGACACTGCATACCTATACTAAAAATAAAAAATAAATTCATGAAACATGTTAAAGCATCCAGAATTATAGCCACGTTAATAACGTTTGTAAAAATCCAAACCGTTTGAAAATCGGTAGAAAATTGAGCAAGTTATGGTCTTTTAAAAGTACCTGCACCATTAAACTCAATGCTACGAGTGAGCGAGCGCCCTGTCGTAAGATGGCCGCCAGGTGATGCCGTTAGGGACTCCGCCTTGAGCCATCTAGCCTTTATACATATCTATGGGACAAAGCCTCTCACTTAAATTTCTAACCAACATAAACCGAAACCATAGTTGGTTGCGGAATTGCTGTTCAAACTAATTGCTGAAAATCCTCCTTTGCCAAATTTATAACGTTTTAAACGGAGACAAAGATCAAAGAACTATGCGTTAGGAAAAATTAATAATGGCTTTATTTTAATAGACATGTAAAACCATATTTTGGCGGATTACTTTCATTTTTTAACAAATTTATCTGCCCATTTAGTCTTAATAATTAACGGTAAACGAACTTGACTTGCTGTTCTCAAAGGCAGGTCGAACCAAATAGGTCGGGCTCGAGCCCCAAGTTCAAGTAACAGAACAGAACAGTAGATTCCTTTGACATTTACGTTAAAATTTCTAAAAGCCTGCAATTACTTTTCAGTAATTTGCGATGTCACGAAGTTTAACGTCTTCACGCGTGACGCATTGACGTAAATTTGCAAATGATTCATGATACCTCTGCAATTATTTGATCGATTGTTTTTTAGAAGTATGCTCAAACTCTAATGACAGCTATGATCGCGGATGCGCTGGTAGAGAAAGAGAACGAGAAAGAGCGGCCCGTATACGCATTTTTTCAGGACATTCTTGCAAGCCGATGGCAACTTGTCCACGACCCGGTGGTTGGGGACCGCTGGGCTAGAGGAAGAGTTTTGTGCAGCATTTAGTGCAAATATTTTTTATCAGGTAATACATATTATTTATTAGTGTGTTATACGCGAATAAATAATAATGAAAAAAGTTCAAAAGTCAGACTGTAAGCGAATGAGACATACAGGAAAGCATGGTTGCTATTAAAACCCTTATTAAAACCCCTCATAAAATGTAATCTGTTAGTAGGCTAGGATCTGTTTAAATTTATTTCATTGGTATATGTCTGCTAAGGTGTTCAGTAACAATTTGTCCAAACCCGTTTTCATTCTTTTTTTATTTTTGATCTGAGCGCACATTCAGAAAACGAGTCGTGTGATTTTAGTTCAGGACATAAATAATAGAAAACAAGTGGTTTTTCTTTATTTTCTTTTTGGTCTTGATTTGAAAAAACGAATGAAGGAATGATACACGGGGCCATTTTTGTAAACTGGTATTGTAAAATAAAAAAAGTCTGATTAAAAAATAAATAAAAAAACGGACTTCAAATTAATCCGGCGGGCCAGAAAATATTCCTGGCGGGCCACTTTTGGCCCGCGGGCCGCCTGTTGCCGACCCCTGCTGTACACTGTGCAAAACGTACAAAGTAAACCCTTATGTATTATTAATTAAGTGATATAAATGCGTTAGCTTCCCATAACCAGAAATGTTTCAGAATGGGAATCCGCCTATACTCTAATGAGAGCGATATATCAAATTTCCCTGATCGATAATGCGGTAAAAATAAACACGAGAACTTGATATGTTAACCGGCATCAGAGTTCATGCAACCCAATTGACCTCTAACCTACAAATCATCAGTTTATTTGTGAAAAAGGGATTTGAAAGAAGAATTTCATCTGACTGGTAGGGCATAAACAAAAATGAATAGCCTACTTTATGCGAGGTAACAGATTTCCCCATTATCCAAATGGAACTTGGCTGAGTGTCCTGTTGAGAAAAATATGCTGAGGTATGTAAAAACCAGTATGGATGGAAATTGAGATCATGAGTTGGAAGCAGGCATTTAATTAGCATAATCCAGCTTGGAGAGAGAGTTTGTCCCATAAATCCTGATCCAACTGTCTCATACAGTAACACAATCCAGATATATAACCAGATTCGGTAGACATTATGGTAGCGACATAAACACATGCCACCTTAAAGGTCTCAGGGGTATCTAGAATGTGTCTGTAAAGTTTCAGCTCAAAATACCCCACAGATGATTTATTATATATGTCCATGATGTCCCTATTTAGATGAGAGCGCTGTTTTTATTTGTGTACCTTTAAATGCAAATGATCTACAGCTCCTCACTCCCTTACCAACAGACATCTGATTCCTGTATAACAATACAGTCTGAGACAATAACGTCTAACTTTTGGGTAAAATTAACCAGTCAGTCAGTGGCTGTGGGCGGGGATTTGTTAGTGTGACATCACATTAACAAGAGAATCAAAACAACATTTCTAACGAGACTGCTTTGGTTTAATAGGGATTTTAAAAGAATGAAAGGGTGGATTCATTGTAGGGTAGGGGTGATTATGTCCAAACACCTCATTAAAGATTTGGCTTAAAGGATTAGTCCATTTTCTTTAAAAAAATCCAGATAATTTACTCACCACCATGTTATCCAAAATGCTGATGTCTTTCTTTGAAAAATGATTCTTTGAAAAATATTTTTTCTCATTTTAATGGACTTTAATGGACACCAACACATAACACTTAACTCAACACTTAACATTTTTTTCAAAGGACTCTAAACAATTTCAAACGAGGCATAAGGGTCTTATCTAGCAAAACGATTGTCATTTTTGACACGAAAAATAAAAAATATGTACATTTAAACCACAACTTCTCGTCTATCTCCGGTCCTGTGATGCGCCAGCGCGACCGAATGATAAAAATTAATGTCTTTGTGTCAGTTCATTGTTTAAAATGGTCCGCAAATGTGCGTTTCATATATGTAACACGTGACCTTTCTACGTCACTACGCAATTACGTGAGGTCGCGCTGGTTCGTCACACAGTCGGAGAAAGAAGAGAAGTTGCGGTTTAGAAGTGCATATTTTTTATTTTTCTTGTCAAAAATGACAATTGTTTCGCTAGATAAGACCCTCATGCCTCGTTTGGGATCGTTTAGAATCCTTTGAAACTTCGTTGAAAAACACAAGTGTTGAGTTAAGTGTTAAGTGTTGGGGTCCATTAAAGTCCATTAAAATGAGAAGGATCCTGGACTGTTTTAAAAAAACATAATTCCTTCTCGACTGAACAAAGAAAGACATCAACATTTTGGATGACATGGTGGTGAGTAAATTATTTGGATTTTTTTAAGGACTAATATGTCCATATGTGACCTTTAAAGGTGCAGTATGATTTTCATGTGCCAATAGCAACACCAAAAAAATTGAAAAAAATC
Source organism: Misgurnus anguillicaudatus (assembly GCF_027580225.2). NCBI lineage: Eukaryota > Metazoa > Chordata > Actinopteri > Cypriniformes > Cobitidae > Misgurnus > Misgurnus anguillicaudatus. Next base: position 26,246,748 of record NC_073348.2, read on the forward strand.
CATTCCCTGTTTGTCATGCCTTATGAACTTTAAATAGCATATGCAAGGACCACCCTCAGTCCATTTGCTATCTTTTTGATAGATGTTGAACACAATACTGCAAAAGACTTTCTCGATAGTAAGCACTTTCCTATTTGGCTAATATCAACTACCTTTTTTGCATAAAGGCTCTTTGTATGTATGTTTCTCTGTTAATAAAGACAGCTTGTTTTCTGTCTGTTATACATGAGACATTAAACAATCTTGCTGTGATACATGCTTGTCACTCCTATGTACATCTATTATTAAAAAGTCTGAGCACCTTTTCGTGACGTATATGGAATTTCAGACACGGCCTCTCAGGCACGGTTTTCCCACCCCTAACGCAATACTGAAATATTACTCTTGATTTGTAATTTAAATGGGAATTGCTGACTTGACTAAAACCATAAGCTATTAATACAGACGGACCCCCGGAGGAGTGATGCATTAGTGATTCGGCACGATCCGTACTGGGATTAGACAGCATGACAGAAGAACGATTCGTCCTCTTGCTGTGATAACTGACTCATAACTGACTGAGCGGCATAGCGCGTCCGTTTCGTTATTACTGATCTGTGGCTCGCCGCACACAGACAGAATCACAACACTGATGTCGTGACTGCTGTCAAAATGTGCCAAGACTGACTCATCCACACTCAACAAATGTACATTGATGACTGGCACCACACGCATGCATATGAAAACAATGTTAGAAATCTGTGTCATTACTAGATTGCATATAGCATGCTGTACCCAAACACTTACACAAAGACACACGACACTCAGTTTGCACTTACCTCCTCCACAGAAATCGGTAGGATCACTCGACTGCAAAAAAACAAACATACAGTAACTAATTATTCAAGAACTAAGTAGAAGTATCATAATGAATGTGCCCCAAATTTAACCTGTTTTAATTTATTCACCATTTGGGCCACATGGTGATGCATATACATAAGATTTACATCTTGAAAATTCATAATAAAATGTGTGACCCCGTCTGTGAAATCAAATTATGAAATCAGATTATGAGCATTAAAGTTTAAAGGCAGCTATAGGGGGTGACTAGAGTTATATATGGGGCAATAGTAATCTTTATTGTGATTGGAGAATTTAAAGGAAAACGCCACCGTTTTTCAATATTTTACTATGTTCTTACCTCAACTTAGACGAATTAATACATACCAATCTTTTTTCAATGGGTGCATTTAATTTTTGTACAGCATGTTGTGAATGTGTTAGCATTTAGCCTAGCCCCATTCATTCCTATGGCTCCAAACAGGGATGAATTTAGAAGCCACCAAACACTTCCATGTTTTTCCTATTTAAAGACTGTTACATGAGTAGTTACACGAGTAAGTATGGTGGCACAAAATAAAACTTTTGTTTGGAGCCATAGGAATGAATGGGGCTAGGCTAAATGCTAACACATTCACGAGGCACTGTACAAAGATTAAAAGTGCACGCATTGAAATTCATCTAAGTTAAGGTAAGAACATAGTAAAAAAAACTGTGGTGTTTTCCTTTAGGACATTTAAAGCATTTTAACACAATTAATTTGCAGTGTCTATTATAGTTCAAAAACCATAAAAAATCAATTTTAGACTATTTCAGGGCTTAAAACAATATTGCAGAAACTATAACATGCATTTTAGTCTGCATTAAATGGCACATATTATGCCAATTTTAACAAGATAAGTCTCAAGGGTGTCTAAAATGTGTCTGTGAAGTTTGAGTTCAAAATACCTCACAAATAATTTGTTATAGCATCTCCAAAATGCCAATTTGGGTGGGGCAAAAACGTGCTGTTTTTGTGTTCGTACCTTTAAATACAAATGAGCTACTGCTCCTTACTCCCTTACCAACAGATACATTTCGGTTAAAAACAGATTCGATTCCTGTGAATAGTCTGAGACAATCTTTAGCCGCATTAGCGCTACAACGTGCTAACAAACACATTTAGAAAAGCTTTTGGGTAAAATTAACCAGTCAGTCAGTGGCTGTGGGCGGAGCTTTGTTTGTGTGACCTCACATTAACAATAAAATCAAATAAGGCATGAGACTTCTTTGGTTTAATAGGGATTAAAAAAAGAAAAGACTGGATTTTTTCATTGTAGAGTTGTTGTGTCACCTTTCAAAAGTGGACTTTGCATAAAATGTCACCTTTAATGCCTTCATGGCTAAGTTTCTTCAACAAATGCTTTATATAGTCTTTAAAGGGACACTCCACTTTTTTGAAAATAGGATAATTTTCCAGCTCCCCTAGAGTTAAACATTTGATTTTTACCGTTTTGGAATCCATTCAGCTGTTCTCCGGGTCTGGCGCTACCACTTTTAGCATAGCTTAGCATAATCCATTGAATCTGACCATTAGCATCACGCTCAAAAATGACAAAAGAGTTTCGATATTTTTCCTATTTAAAACTTGACTCTTCTGTAGTTACATCGTGTACTAAGACCGACAGAAAATTAAAAGTTGTGATTTTTTTGGGCTGATATGGCAAGGAACTATACTCTCCTTCCGGCGTAATAATCAAGGAATTTGCTGCCGCACTATGGCTGCAGCAGGCGCAATTACATTAAGCAGTGCCCGAAAATAGTCCCTTAGGTAACTTTCAATAGCAGGGGACTATTTTTGGGCCCTGCATAATGGGGCACTTTGGTTATTTTTGAGCACAACGCTAATGGTCTAATCAGATTCAATGGATTATGCTAAGCTATGCTAAAAGTGGTACCCCAAGATGTTTAGGGGAGATGGAAAATTAGTCTATTTTCAAAAAAAGTGGAGTGTCCCTTTAAACTACAATATAATGTAATGAATCTGCTCAAAGTAGCAAGCTTATTAAAGCTATTCTTTGTCACGAGCATCTCCAATATCTGTGTACTGTTTCTAAATGGTAGTTGGCAACATATCAAGGGCTGTGCAGCCTGCATATATAATCAATACTTTTCGGGAGTAAGTCAACACCGCCGCCTCTCTCCATTCCAGCTAAGCGCTCTAGTCATCTGTTGTATGTCAGGAGTGCATTTCTGGATTGTCCTCTTCATGTGACTTCTGTGAAGAGATGCGCTAAGTTCTCCGATGACCAGGTTTTAATTTTCTTTAGTTTGCAGAGAAAAATGTTATTGCTTCAAGCTTGTTTCTTTGTAGCTTAAAGGATCTCTATGGAGATTTCATTTATGTTTCTTATAAGAGAAAGGAGATATAAAATTAATATGGATACCATTGCCTGGATAATATAGTGCTGAAGGAATTGATGAAAAATTCTATTTAATTTCAGGCCTTTGCCTCTTGGAAAAGCTGTGCACCATTTCAGGCACTGTTGAGATCTTAATTGTAATACTAAAAGAGCCAAATGTTAGAGTTTTTTCTCTAGAGAAATGAGACGAAAGTCTCCATTTGCGTTCAGTATTTGAAATATAATGTGTTTAGTTACAGAGTTACGGGGGGATTTGGAAAACCACTCAGCACCTGCTTTACCCAATCCATTATGAAAAAATCTGAAAAAACTTACAGCCTACGGGAACCTCACACATATCAAATGCCCTGTACACTACATGGGTCACCTCACCATATATCACATTATGGTAACCCAGGTGTGTTTTACTATCTGCTGTTAGCTGCTGCTAATAGCGGGAGTCACCTTGCCCTCCTGAACACTGCCCGTGCCCTGAATAGGGCCTATCGGTCACCGCTGTGGATTTTGTGTCTCATCTCTGCCTCCATGACACCTACTTTCTACATTATAAATGTCTTTGACCGCATGGCTGGATTTCTTTGTGCAGGAAAGGCTTTACTTATTGTTTCGGTAACAAGACAATCTAGTTTACAAAGTGATTCTGAAATTTAATACAAATGAAAAGGTCAGCGTCTCCTTTATTAAATACTGGTTATTAAACAAACTGCATGTATTTGGAGATGAACACATAACGAATTGTGTCATATTGAGGTTTAATAAGGAAGTAGGGATGTGATTCGTCACTGGTCTCGCGATTCAATTCGATTACGGTTATTATGTTACGATTCAATTTGATCAATCACGATGTGTTGCATCCTCAATTTTATTATATTGCTGCACAAGACACGCACGCAGATAAGAGAAATCTGAGATTGGGGCAGAGAGGCCTTTATTAATAAACACTTGTGGTATATAAGGCATTGTTATAGGGTAAACTAGAGGTCTGGACTATGCAGACATATTGTCTGCATTCTGGAAGGGAACTGGGTCACAAAAAGTGAGTAAGACCTGAGAATAAGAGCACAAGTAGCTTAAATAGACAGATTATATTTACAGATAATTAGAGTATTACAGATCCAATGAAATAAAAATTGAAATGTGCCGCCTTTCTTTGATACATTGTAATGCAATTTTTACCAAAACAGGAAGTTGGGATGGGACATATTCTGTGACTCATCTCCTTTTGATGTAGCCAAAATAGTTTAGTTTATCTCACAGCTTGGAATCTGATGAGAGCTAAAGTGCATAATGATGTCATAAAAAATAATTGATCCATAATGGTGGAAATGAGAGACTGTACGTTTTAAATGATTGCATCTTTTTTATGTGCATTTTGTCAGCACAGAAGTTTAGATATATACTTAAGGCTTACATATTTATATTAAAAGCCAAAACTTTGATTTCATGGGGACTTCAATGTTTAACGAAAGCATAAAATCCTACTGTGTATGTTGGTAGTTAAAGGTGCAGTGTGTAAATTTTAGCGGCATCTAGTGGTGAGGTTGTTAATTGCAACCAACGGCTCAGTCCACTGCTCACCCCTGGCTTTTGAAACACATAGAGAAGCTACTGTAGCCACCACTGGGCAAACAGGTCATCATCGGAGACAACTTAGTAAAAGAAATTGTCTGTTAAGGACTTCTGTAGAAACATGGCGGCCCAAAATGGCGACTTTCATGTAAGGGGACCCTCTGTGTATATAGATAAAAACATCTCATTCTAAGGTAATAAACACATAACAGTTCATTATGAAAGGTCTTAATACAACTTTGATAATATAGTTTTGTATATTATATTGCATTTTTGTCAAGAGATCCTTTTAAAAATTACACACTGCACCTTCAATGCATAATATGATAGTTAGGCTAATGCATCTTTAGTTTTTTTGAACATTTAAAAATCAACATCAAGGCTTTTTATAAAATGTATATAAATATTTAAGAACAAGTTTACATTTGAAGTCCTTTATCTACATTTTTTAGATTACTTTTAAATATATTTTACTCTCACTAGTTTACTCTCACTATTGTAATTTGTCCTATTATGTGACAAGTAGTCTCTAAATAAATTAAATGTTTCATAAATGGCCATAATAATTGCAAAATAGTTTTGATAGAGCATATATGCCATATAGCACATGATTCTCCTCAAATGTTTTATGCCCCTATACAGTAACACCAGAACACGTACAGTATATAAAAAACTATGCTTTTATTTTATATAATTATGCAATGTGACAAAAAATGCAATTGCATTGAATAGCCTATACTTCATCAGAATTCAATCTCAAACCGTACATCAATTCCAGTAAGCATAAATTCTTCACCTGAGAGTATTTTTAGTGTCGAAGGTTATTTTTAGTCCGTTAATGAAAGCACAAAGTACAGACAGCAAACCTCAAGGGACCTCAAAGAAAACAGCACGTGTATAAGCATAAAAGACTTGTTTGCTGCTGATATAAAAACTATATAATTGTGCCCCATCCTGTATAAGCATTTACACACAATAATTACATTTAACAAATATAATACATATTTGTCAATAATGCATACAACTTATACACATGCATAGAGGTTAATTTAACAGAACGGGCAACTCGTTTTGTTTCCTCAGAATCTGCATGACGTCGTTGAAAATGACGTCAGAGAGATGCCCGTGACGAGTGGATGCGCGGTGATGATGATGCGCTGGCGTCCTTGCTGCGAGCGTCGCGTTATTCATGGCGCGTCTGAGTCACTCGGAAGACTCGTGAGTGAGCATTTCTGCGCGATACAGCACATGTGCAGCGTTTGCGTGGGATTCAAGAAAAAGATGCAATTATGGGCAGATATTAGCTGTAAGAAACACAAACTGCTTTATGCCTAAGTGCAAATCTAGCCTATATCAGATAAACTCCATAATGGTACCTCAACTGGTAGAGAATTGCGTTAGCAACGTAAAAGTCATGGGTTCGATCACGGGAAACACACATGGAGGATTAAATGAAATGTTGGAATGCACTCAAAGAAGCTTTGATAAAAGCCAGATGCATAATATGAATGTTTCAACTTGGAAAGCCTCAGATGGTTTCAGCAGTGACATTTGGCTTGTGTGTAAAGGTTATTAATATTTCAGAGGTGAAAGACAGGGGAGGTTTAGGGTATATGATCAAGTTATAGTTCAATGAAACTGACGCTCGTATTACACGCGCAAGGTGAACGGATCCGGTTGTTGCGAAAAGCGGGTGACTTGATCAAAATGTGGATCTTTTAAAAGTGTTAGAATAGATTCACGAGCGCCATTTAATATCGGAACGCGGTGTGCTGAAGTCGCTCCGTTTCACCTTCACGAACGTATCAATAACACCACGAAGAGACTCGACTGGTGCTAAAAAATTCAATTGAAACATAGACGCGACTGATGAAAAAATTACATCGGAGTGAGATATTATAATAGCACCAACATGTGCGCATTTTTATACACAAATAAAGTGCATTTTTGCCGATTTGGAAAATGATACTCACCAATGCTATATTTATTAAATTCATCAAGAATAATTACGGATCAACGTGTGAAGTGACATAAAGTCAAGTTTACAATGTCGCCATGGCCTCTGGCGGTGGGATGCGGTCGTGGTACCCGCGCGGCACGGACAGACGGAGGATGCTCGCATCACAATCAGATCAATAATATAACAGCTGCACTTACAATTCTTTAATAAGCATTTTCTCCGGTGCTCCGTGCCTTCCCAAAATACCGCTGCTTTGCACCTGGATGGATGCAAATAGGTGTCAAGTCCTCCGTTAGTCCCACGGTCTCGTTGTACCCCACCTCACCCGCTTCTATGTCATTCTAGGGAGCGCTTTTCTATTTCCCACACATTCACTTCCTGATCAGGGCCGAAGGAGGCGTTGACGACAAACCGGGTGCCGTGACATACAGTACTGACGTCACTGGGGGTGGATCCTGTGTTGCTTTTTAATCTCTTTAAAAAACCGGGGACGACCGTCCGAGGTATGTGCTCCCCTTTGTTATGTATCAGCAGGTGGTGGTGGTATCATTGATTGTTGACCTCATTATGTGCACAGGTCTGTTATTATAAGTCAGATTTAATCTTCTGACAGAAATTATGTAACAATAAACCGGTGAAGTCTATTTATAGCACATCTGTTGTCAGATCCCACCATCCGATTATTTTCCTCTAGTTGCATTCTGATTTACCCAAGCCATGGCTTTTCTCAAAGCACACATTGCACAACTAAGCACAGTCTCTGTGTGGTAATTCATCTTGCCTAATCCAGTTGCAAACTCAAAGCCGTAGCTAACTAAACATCTTTGTTTTTGTCCAGTAAGCAGACTTTTCTACTCTCTGTGTCAGACTCCATGACAGTGCAATATGCCTGATTTTATTTATTAGATGCTTTATAGATTTTGTCATTTTATTTCAATTCTAATTATGCACACAAAATAGTTTTGCATATTATCTTACATTAATGCATAAGCTAACACAAACTAACAAGATAGCATGTTCAGCATGTTATACCAAAACAAATGTTAATTTTAGTTCATTGTGCATTCACTTATGTTAACAGTTAATTTTGATTTTAAAAATGTATTAGTGAAAGTAATGTTTAATGTTTGACTATGTCTCTAATGTATTAAAGCAACACCAAAGAGGTTTTTTTTACCTTAAAATAACGTTTCCAAAAAGGTTTCAGTCGTTCATCCACTCAAAACAGGGTGAACGGCACTTTCACATTCGCTTTGCAGGCCTCTATCGGCCAAAACCGCACTAAAGAAGTTTCCAACTGTCGGGTCGCGGTCCTGTAGTTCGAGTGAAAACTACAAAAACTTGCTTTACGGCAGACCTACAATCCAATCAGAGCCAGCTTTTCTGCAGTAGGCTAAATTATTTACGACAGTGGTAATGGACAATTCCGCTTCCAACCTGTAGGGGGAGCAAAAAGCAAAAACTCTTTAGTGTTGCTTTAAAGGTGCAGTGTGTAATTTTCAGAAGGATCTCTTGACAGAAATGCAAAATAATATACAAAACTATATTATCAGGGGTGTATAAAGACCCCCTAAAGACATAAAGAATGAACCATTATGTTTTTATTACCACAGAAACAAATCATTAAAACTAACTCCCCTTTTAATTATGCACATGTTTTTCATTAAATCTGTCTTTAAACAAAAAGTAGTCAAAATTGTAGCTTTATTAGTCAGAAGTAGGGCTGTGTTGAAAAAATCAATTTACCAATTCTGAATCGATTTTCATATTAATTTCTAAAGATCGATCCATAACTCAGAGGATTGATTTTATAATTAATAACTTAAACTTGCCGCGTCATTGAATTTACGCATATGCGCGAGGTGGAAGGACATTAAAACAACGAACATGGCGGTCAGTAACGTTAAGCAACCGGTTGTCTTGAAAACTCCAGAAACGCAAATAGTATCAATATGTTGCATAACTACAGTCCTGTAATTCAGGTATCAGCTGGAAAAAAAAGATTTTTTCAAAAACACTTATATAAACCTCGAAGATCGGATCAGATCGGTTCGAATCCAATCAAATTGAATAATAATAATAATAGTCAGAAAGATGCATGTTTTATGAACACGTAATAATAAAACTGACCCGAGTTCACCTAACCATATATGACACTGGTCATTTGTGATCAACTCCCCCTAGTGGTGAATCATCGGAATTTCGAAACGGTATGACGTAATGAAGCCCCGTTTGCTAAAATCACGTGACTTGGGCAGTTTGAAACACGCTCCGAACCAATTGATTTGAAACAAAAGATTCATAAAAGTTTCGAAGCCACAGAAGGAGTGCTTCGAAAGCAACCATCACTAGTAGCCTACACACACCACCTTTAAGAGTGCATTGAAGGATCTCTTGACAAAAAGCAATATAATATACATAACTATAATATTATTGGTGTATAAAGACCTTACACGATAAACTGTATTGTTTTTATTACCTTGAATGAGACGTTTTTATCTACATAAACCGCGGGCCCCCTTACAGGGAAGTCACTATTTTGCGCCATCGTGTTTCTACAGTAGCCCTAAATGGACAAACTGTATATAGTGCGTTTTGTCAGTATGTTGTCTCAGGCGATAACATGTTTGACCTGTGGTGGCTCCCGTAGCTTCTCTATGTGTTTTGAAAGAAAGGGGGTGAGCTGTAGACTGTTTGTTGCAATTTACAATCTCATCACTAGATGCCGCTAAAACTCTACACAGTGGACCTTTAAATTTTGTGGTAATCTAACAGACACACATAATATTTTCACACTCGAGAAAAATGAAAGCAAAATTTAAAATCACATTTTATTGAATAGTATATTCCATACAGACAACAAATGAAACATTTTTGGAAAAAAAAACTGAAAGCAAACAGTTACTGCAACACTGAGGTTGAATTTCTCATGTCTGTTAGATTCAGAAACATAAAGGGAAAAAATAAATACATTAAACAAAACAATAAAAACACTTTCATCGTATTTATAGCTACAGCTCTCCTGTCAATCGCCAATTGTGTAAACGACACAAAAAGGTCTTTACAAAAAGCATGAGTTATGCTGTGTTTCAAATGTTTATGGAACTTGTTTGTATGTTCATTAACATATAATCCAAAGGCAACACAGTAGGTTACTACAGTATACAAGCACAAGAAAGACAAACAAAAGGGAATTATTGGTCATGAGGGGTTTATGGGATATGTGTGTTAAAAGTGCTGTTGTTCCCCTGATATTTGGGCCTTGGCTTTTAGCCATCACCTTGCTGATCAAACTAGCTTAGTCAAACCTCCTTCATTTACGCGTCAATGTTTGTAAAAAAATATATATACAAAGTGACATGCATAAAATGTGGCTTTCCTAAACTACTCTTGATCAAAACTGATCAGATTGTAATATGCATTTCTCTTAAAATAAATATGTTAAAAGCCTTTCTCTGAATTATTATGAAGGGGGAATGTTGTGTTTAGTGAAAGCAATTGCATTGCATTAATGAATTACATATTATTATTTGTGTCAAAACCCATTTTGCACCATCATAAAGAGTTTACTTACATGGTATTTAATTCTTTAAAACAAGTATTACTTATAAACTAAGGTGTGTGCCATACCAAAGCATTGCTTGGCCTTTATACCTGATGGACTGGGCTTTTCACACTGGTTTATACTGGATGTACAATTTTATAATCCCTTATGATGGTCAGAAGAATAAATGAGTGTATTCATGTGAAAGACAGCTTACTGGCACCAGGCCTGCTTTAGCTGTCCTCTCAAACATACATGCAGGCGAGAGTGTATGAAATCGTGCAACAGCAAAAATAAATGCAATATGCAAAATTACTGAAATGTCTTCCACTTTAGGTTTAAGAGAGACATTCAGGGTTAAAATGTTGCCATGTGTACCATGTATGCATAAATTATATTTTATAATTCAAATAAAATGCCCCAAAACACCATTTTTCCCATGTTGCTTTTTGCATTTCTCAGTCTTGTTTTTATCCATTGAGTTACTAAGCCTGTTAAGAGAGGCACAATAGTGTGTTTCTCATCTTCAATGTCTTTGCCTCTCCGTTCTGTCCACACCTTCATTTACTTTCTTTACACAAACGCCTCTGGAACATCGCTGCCGTTGATTTTCAGGTAGATTTTAGCCAAGTTTTCTCTGTCCTTTCTCTTTTTGTGCAGAGTCTTCCTGAAGAACAGCAGGTAAAGTGGTAACAGGAACCCCAGCATGCTGACGCCCAGCAGACCCACGTTCACCCAGAGAAAGAGACCCAAATGGGACGTGAGGTCAGAACATGCCTAACAGGCATTTAATCCATTTAATATCACTCAAGGTCTCTTATATGTAGTGTGTGTGTCTTTACCCAGAGCGGGTCTCCATTTAAAGGTCCCATCATGGCCATGAACAAAGGCTGCTGCAGCAGAGCGAACACAGCGCTAACCAAAGACTGCATTCCAGTCAGACTGCCAAACTGAGATGATGGGTACCTGCAAACACATAAAGATACATTTACACGTTAAAGAGAGATCAATTTCTTTAAAATCTTTGACTTATTTCTTTTTATTAACATTTATTATCATTGTTTCTTAAGGAGCTATAAATGTGCGTAAAACATTAATATTGATCCTAAAAGTACACCTGATGTTCCAAGCCTTATCATTTATATGCTTAATCTAGCCATCGCAGACTGATTAAAGACAAATGTGATGATCACATGCAGAAAGTAATCTTGTGTTTGTGATAACACTGATAAACTCACACAGCAGCGTAAAGTCCACCGACAGCTGAGTGGATGAAGCCTCTGACGATAGTGTGAAGAACAAAGGAGAGCATCTGGAGAGAGACAATAACGAAAAAAAAAAGTTTATAATGGAATTATAATTCTACTCAAATTTGTGTGACATGGCTAAGAAGCAGTTTCATAATTGGGCCACTAGAGGGAGACACTATAAAACTAAGCATCCACTAATACATTTACCATTGGTGTGGTGTACTTTGGCAGTCTGAAAGAGACTTTTTAAATGCAGGTTGGTATTATGTCTGGTCATTAAACTGGAATGCAAATCAAACTACCTGGACTGCATTGTGAGAATTTTTTTTTTGTGAACCAAGAACGAATGCAAAAATATAAAACTTGGTATCGAAGTTTACTTTTAGACCAAAAAATTAAAAGTAGCACTAGTACTAGTATTTTGTAGCCTGGGTGCCAGCCGAACTTAGCCCCGCCCACAACATTTCAGGTAGGGAAGTTCGGTCTGGTATGGCTCCGTTGTGGCGCAACTAGAGGCAGAGCGCAGTTATGCTAATTTGAAAACCACGCCCACCGGGGGGGACCAATCCAACCGTCTCCGTTGACTTTGTGTTGCGGGGGGCCGCCTCCTTGTCATTTCTGACTTATAACAAAAACAGAATAATGCTTAAAAGCTGCTGTGTGACAATGTGTACAGCTAACAAGCCAAAAAACTCAGAAATAAGTTTTTATAAGCTGTCGAGCCGTAAAACCCAGTCTTTAAGGAGAAAAAAGTGGATCGCAGACTAGGTTTCCCTCTAGTGGGCACAGTTTTACTAATAGTAGTACTATGAAAAGTTGCCAGTTTTTACTTTTTTGTCTTTAAACGCTCGTTTTTTGGGGTCGACAGCTTATAAAAACTTATTTCTGTTTTTTTTTGCTTGTTAGCTGTACATATTGTCACACAGCAGCTTTTAGGCATTATTCTGTTTTTGTTATAATCCAGAAATGACAAGGAGGCGGCCTCTCGCAATACAAAGTCAATGGAGACGGATGGATTGTTCCCCCCCCCCCCCCGGTGGGCTTGGTTTTCAGGTTATGACACGCTGCGCTCTGTCTCTTTTGGGGTAGGGGCGTGTTTGTTTAGGTGATTTCAAATATCAACACTAGCTTTCAGAGATCATGCACCCCGCCTTTAAGAACTAAAAACGAATGCAAAAATATAAAAATTGTTATCAAAGTTTACTTTAAGACTAAAAAGTTAAAGTAGCACTAGTACTAGTATTGTGGCATTGCTATCTATCCTGAATGTGATGTAATCTTGAACACACACACACCTGGAGAGGTAAGTTAGGAATCAGGCAGGTGACGCCAAAGCCGACAAGGAGGATGTTTGTAAAGATGAAAGCTCGCGTGGCATTGGTCACTTTCTGGATCTGTCTGTCTCTGCGTTTGGGCTGAGGTTCATCTCTGAAAAAAATAATGAGACACTTGATTAAACATCAGAAAAACTTTGTCACTGATTTACTCACATTATCCATTCTAATAATGATTATTTACATCATTTTCACAGTTTGCAACCTACTTGTTGTGATCTTTCTCATTGACTTCTCCATCATCACACTCTTTCAGCTTCCAGTCCATGATCTGACCGATGACCGGCGTCGTCATCAAACACAAGAGTTGCATTACGCCGAAAATTGATGTATAGAGACTCACTAAATGAGAGAGAGAGAGAAAGTGAGAGACTACTCTAACACTGTCTAATGGATAACACCTGAGGTTGGTTAATAACTATTCTGTTTAATGGTTGAGTTTAATGTACCCTAGAGACTCAGAGGTGAGGGGACAGACTTTTCAGGAGAAGGTTAAATGGTAGATTAACAAGCTTTAGGAACACACGCTCTACTGGTTTCTACTGCTATTTTACTGCTTTGCGATAGCTTCTTACCAAATTCAATTTTTTCAACTGCAAAAAACAGTCAAAAAAGCAGCAATTTAGAAGAAAATAACATCAAAATGTAAAAAAAATCTTATTCTGAAACTGTAAAGCACTTTTAACCCTGGAGAACCCAGGAAAATCCAAAAACCCATTTATTCTATTGAACAAATTTGACCCTGTGGGTTCTCAAGGGTTAAAAATAAAGGTGCTTAAAAGGGACCATAGAAGAAAGATTTTTGGAACCAGTCAGTTAAAGGTTTTTAAAAGAACTATTTATTTCTTTTTATAATGAAAAAGTGGTTCTTCTAAACTATGGCATCGTGAAGCACCTTTATTAGTAAGTGTATTAAGGTTTCATTTCATAAATAAAAAGTGCAGCTTTGTTGGTAACGACAGCAAAATTAAACATTATCCCAGACAGCAGATGACCCGGGCCGGATCCGCACCAAAGCTGATGACTTTGGCACGGTTCCGGTGTGGATCCGGCCCGGGGTCATCTGCGGTCTGTGATATAAATTATTTGTTGTGTTATAAAAAGAGGACAAGAACTAACAAAGAAAGTGCCATAAAATTGACATACTGTATCCAACAGAGGTGTCTACTTCTATACATCTACACACAAACACACACCTGTGTGGAAATCTCCGCCACTGAGAGACTCCAAGATGTTGTTCATGGCTCCCATGTAGAAGATGAGACGTAGCTGAGTTACACACATGGTCACCAGACTCAAAATGAAGAGTGGACTGGTTATGCTCTTCATAAATGACTGAGCTGCGAAAACAAAACAACAAAGACAAAAAATTAACCCTTCTATGTCCCAACCCTGGTTCAACAAGAAATACATGAACGCAACACAGCTGTGGTCATCAAGAGGACCTTATGGCAAAGAAACAGTTTAAAGATTATTGTGCCAAACAGATCTTTGACATATTTGTAGTCAGCTAGCTAAGTAATAACAGACCTAGTTTGTTGGCACACTGTTTATTTAGTACCTTTATGGGTATACAACACATTGAAATGGTGTACCTTTTAGGGTACAATATTACCCTTCGGACATATTGTGTACCATAAGGAACAATTTTGTATAAAATGTACCTTTAAATATACACAATATGTCCTTAAGGTACATAGTATACCTGTAACGGTACAAAATGGAACCTTAGGGTACCACCCCAGCGACAGAAAGGTACAATTGTCTACCTATTGTCTACTTAGTGCACAGATATATTTGAAAGTAATACTTTATTGGCCCCTATTGCATATGGACTCGCATCTTAAAAGTTATTTATTGTATCATGGTCACTGAGATTCCTCTTTGGTATCACACTTCAGTTCCAGGTCCATGGTGGACAGGCAGAGTTTGTTTGCTTCCTTGGCCTGCAGCTCTTTCTGTTTCTGAGTGTTGTCCACGCTCAGACGCTTGCCGACTGTCGTCACCTGGTGGTAAAACTGTTTTCCGGTGATCTTGTGGTCAAAGCCCAACCAACTGAACTTGATCTTGACACTGGGAAAAAAGTCAGTATTACATTAAAAATTATGCATAGCAGATGCTTTAATTCAAAGTGACAGCACATTGAATGCATACATTTTATCATGCATTCCATGATGATTAAAGGCGGGGTGCATGATCTCTGAAAGCCAATGTTGATATTTGAAATCACCTAAACAAACAAGGCCCACCCCAATAGAATCTGGACCTTTTTTTTGATAGACCCGCCCCACACATACGCAACGATGTCGGTTAGCAGACTGCTGATTGGCTACAAGTGTGTTTTGGTACTCTTCCCGACTCCCTTTTCTTAAGTGTATTTCCTTTAAACCCCTGACCTTGGTGGTACTAGTAGTATATGAACACTGTCCTAGTGTTAGATATTGCAGAATTATGACGTGTAGGAGATGTGCTTGTGTGTACTCTTACGTGTAGTCCATGTCCTCTGGTCCAGGGAAAGGCTCAAGAGGCCAGTTGAAGAAGCAGTTTAGAAAGACGAGACCCGCACAGGCGGCCCAGACCACCAGAATCATTATGAAGGTAATACCAAGGTCATAGATCACCTAGAGAAAAAATAACACACAGTACTGACTGTAATTCATCATTGTCTTGGGAACACAATGTTGCATTATTAATTGGTATTTGTCAGTTTAATCTATCGAACCTTGACCCCAGGAAACGTCACAGCTGATGAAGCATATGAGCCAATCATGAGAGCGATGAATGTGGAACGCAGGTCACCAAACATGTTGGGCAACTGGAAGAAAATATGAAGAAAACAGCTCAATTTTTATGTAAAACTGCTTTGAAAACAGTGTGAATTGTGCAAGGTGCTTTATACATAAAACTGAACTGAATACAATCTGTCATCATTTACAACCATAGCAGAATTTACAGAAAAGTACAGAAATCCAATTACAGTTCACAATTATACAATTTATATTGTAACATTTTAGATTTTAATATATTTAATATGATGTATTATATTTCAGATTGTAAGCATACTTTTTTAAGATTTAGGTTGATGACAAAAATACTGGAAAGATTCAGAAAAAAAGGTTTGTGCACTGTGGCGGTTCAAACCATTTTGTAGAGGACACAGCACTAGCAAGACCAAAGACAAATGATCTATAGTCATTCTGTAAATACAGCAGAAGTCGAGGAGAGACGGCCAACAATTATGTGCTGATGAAATCCCAGTAAATCAGCAGTGAAAGGCTGTTCAGTTCAGAGCCATTGACTGTAAGAAAGAGCGTGTGGGGGATGACAGAGAAGAAAGAGAGAAAGATGTGACAGAGGACTACACAAGTAAAAGACTACAAGTATTTGGGTATACTTATTGGACAAATGTGGAGAAAAAATATTTCACTGTGGAATTTCCTAACAAATCATACTTTTCTTTCTTTCTTCCTTGTTTTCTTTCACTAAAAGAGGAAGTGGGACAGCAGAACTGAGGTTTGACCTGTCTGGTCTAAACCAGCTACAACTGATTCTCTTTTATGGTTTTAATTGAAGCTCAGACCGGGACTGCCCACGGTTATGCCTTGTTCTTGTGACAGTAAAGTGGATGAGCGTCAGCAAGTGTCCTATTACGTAAGAATGTTCCTAACAAAAGAGCTGAAATGAGGATTTTTTTTTTGTTAAAAAGTCTCCTAAAGCGATTGTTGGGTGGTGGTCAACATCTACACTGCATACTAGATTGGTATCACCAAACACAATGTATATGGTGAATAAATGACTCAAGGTTACAAGTCAGCTTACAATATGATACAATTAAAAAAAAACCTGTCAGAAAAAATGTTTAAAATATGTACTTTCAGAAAGTACAGCTTTGCTTATACCTGGTACATTGTAAAACGTGAAAAGTTGGATCGACTTCAAAAATACTACAATTGGTAACACCTAAAAAAATGTAAGTTTATTCAACAATTAAAAATTTCCCTTTAGTTTCAGTTTAGGTGAAAATATTAAGTTGAATAAATTTACATTTCTTAGGTGTCACTTTTTACAGTGTATATACAGTATTTATATCTAAAAGGTACATATTGGTAACAAATGTATACATATCTGGACCTAATGGTACATCTAGGGGTGGTTTCCCAAAAGGGATTAGCTTAAGCCAGGACTACTGTAGGCCTTGGTTTAATTAGAAAATAACTAGTTTTAACAAACGTGCCTTACTAAAAACATTACGTGTGTGCATTTTGAGGCAAAACAAAGGGCACTGATGTACACTGTAAAAAAATCAGTAGATATTACAATGTTATTGTAGCTGGGTTGCCGGTAATTTACCGTAGATTTACATTTATGTTATTTACTTGCAAGAGTTTGTTCAAAGTTAAATAAATGTTAAATATTAAAAGGTCTTTATCTTTACAGAATAAAACTATACAATAACAGCCGCATGCAAAGCATTCTGGGAACCAGAAATCATCATCAACCTTTTTCAGTTTTTTGCTTCAGATTTTGATGCTGTTTTTTTTGTTTTACTCTGTGAAGACAAAGACTTGTAAATGTTTAATGTTCATTTAACTTTGAACAAAATGTTGCTAGTAAAAAACATAAATTTAAATCTACGGTAAGTTACCGGCAACCCAGCTGCAATTTCTACGGAATTTTTTATAGTGTATTTTAAGATATTTCAGTGCAAGTTGTTTTCAGTTTGGACAGCTCTTACATTTATTTTGGTCTAGGACTAGTCTAATCTCTGTCCGGGAAATCGCCCCATTAGGAACATATTACGTACTTTTTAAAAACACTGCAAAAAAATACTTTCTTGCTTAGAATTTTTGTCTTGGTTTCAGTAAAAATATCTAAAAATTCTTAAATTAAGATGCATTTTCTTGATGAGCAAATTGAAAATAAGTTTAGTAAATAGACATTTTTTGTGAATTTGTGATTAAAACAAGCTAAAAAATCAGCCAACATGTGCTGAGATTTTTTTCTTGAATTAAGTGTTTAAAAAAAGTAAACTTATTTTTTTAAAAAAATTTCTTACCCGATTGGCAGATATTTTTGCTTGTTTTAAGCACAAATTAACTTAAATTTGATATTGTTTGTCTAAAAACTAGACTTATTTTCTTAGGTCATTTTGCTCATCAAGAAAATTCATCTTGATTTAAGAATTTTAGATATTTGTACTGAAAACAAGACAAAAATACTAAATAGGAAAGTCATTTTTTGCAGTGCACTGTAAAATTGTTTTGCTGTAGTTATGCAGCTGTTTGCCAGTAACTTACTGTAGATTAAAATTTATGTTATAAGCTGGCAAAAGTTTGTTAAAAGCTAAATGAACATTTAACATTAACAAATCTTTGTCTTTACAGAATAAAACTATAAAATAACAGTCTCATGCAAAGCATTTTGGGAGCCAGAAATCCTAATCAACCTTTTTTTTGTCCCTTTAGATTTAGGTTCGTTTTTTTGTCCCTTTAGATTTAGGTTCTTTGCATGAGGCTATTATTTTAGCTTTATTCTGTAAAAACTATTCTGATTAACACTTAAACATACATTTAAATCTACAGTACGTTACTGGCAATAGTATACTGATGCAGTACCATGATGGGGTACATATTTTGACCATTTTTTTCTAACAGTGTATAACAATTAGATTATTATTATTATTTAAATGAAATAAAAATACATTAGACAAAACGTCTTACAAAAATACACACTGTAAAAAATTTGCTGTAATTATGCAGCTGGTTGCCAGCAACTTACTGTAGAAGATAAAGACTGAAAATGATACATGTTCATTTAACTTGGAACAAACTGTTGGCAGTAAATCTACACTAATTTACCGGCAGCTAGTTGCCAGTAAACTGTAATCTCTACAGAAACCCTTTACAGTGTAAATAATTGTAAAAAAAAGAAAAAAGTTTCTAAGAAATATGAATACTTGGTAAACTCATTTGTGATTAGCGGGTGTGGCAAAAGGTTGCTCTTGGACCTTGGGTGCGAGCGTTTCATGAGAGTTCAATAAGGTCATATATTTCCTCAGATCACGCTGAGCACATGATAACCGGAGGCTGTTCTTACTGGGTCACTACACTGGATTGTACACCATCAGGAGTTAATGCACGGTGCCTGTACAGCAACAGAAGCAAGTCAACAAAATCCTGCAACAGATGGGTCTAATGATTAACCTGCTGTATTGCACTTGAGAGACGATGGGCGAGAGAGAAGTGAGAAGAGAGACTGAGAGGAAAATGAGAAACAACGATCACAGGCAAACAGGAAAGACCGAATACAAGTAGAAAGGATCCATTCAAAAGTACAAAAACACATACTGTAAGTGATGTGAAGGTCATACACATTCCTCCGAAGCCATTGAAGGTCAAAGCGATGAAGATGAGGACGGATAGATCTAGAAAAGAGTCAAAAGACAGACAAATGGGTCTCATTTTAAGCAAAAAACAAACTCATGTGGGCAAACACATGCCTGTGATTTACTGTTTTCTACATAAACTCATTCTACATAATGTAAAGAACATGCTGTGAAAAATAACCTTGATATTTAATATTGACTGAGTTTGGTAATGTCAAAGATTGAATTAATGTGAAATTAAAATAAATGATGGTCCTACCATTTGGATTGCTGGCACCATAAGCGATCATGAGGCAAGAGAGAGCAAAGCAGGCACTGGAATAGAATACACATTCTTCAGAGGTCAACACTACCAATGCTTTAAATACAAGTCAACATGGTCTCTTGAGCACATGGTATCTGCTGTACCTGCCAAGGAGACGGAGTTTACGCGGGCCGTATTTGTCCATGACGATTCCGAGTGGGAGCGTAATGGCGCTGAGAAGGAAGGATCCCACGGTGAATGCCAGATTGAGCATCTCGTCCTGTTCCTTACAGATCAGCCAGCCGTTCATTCTCAGGTGGTCCTCAGGATGGTTCAGAGGGACTACCTCCACCCCATCTTTACTGTGGAAATCGCCATATTCGTAGTCTGGATCATCAGACTGCGATGAATGCCCAGCTGACGAGGAGAGGTTTGTCGTCGAGCTGTTGCCTTTAGAAAAGAAAGACAAAGAGAACGAGAGATGGATCAGCATGTGAATTATCTATTAAATTCCATCCCATTAGAAAGAATAATCTCAATAAAATTAAGACATTAAAGGAATACTCAAGCCAAATATCAAAATTACCCCATGATTTACTCACACTCAAGCAATCCGAGGTACATATGTCCATCATCTTTCAGACGAGCACATAAGGAGTTATTTTACATTTCTTTGCTCTTTCAAGCTTTATAATGGTAGAAAACAGGAATCAGGGAACAATTTCTGATTTTAAATCCCAAAAAAGTCCATTCATCCTTCACAGAGGTAATCCAAGAGGTTAATAAAGGTCTTCTGCGGGTAATCAATGTGATTGTGTAAAATAATTTCATATTTCAAACTGAAACTATAATAACTAGTTTCAGGAAATGGCACCATCTTGGACTCGTGCAAGAGTTTTAGCGTAGTGAGCACTTGTGCCATGGGTACCTTGCGCAGTGACTTTTGTGAATTGAGTCCAAGATGGCGTCGTAACCAAAGATAGTTTAAAATATAGATATTTTTCATACAATATTGCATGGATTACCTGCAAAAGACCTTTATTAACCCCTTGGAGCCATGTGGATTACTACTATGAAGGATGGATGCACTTTTTGGGGGGTTCAAAGTCAAAAGTTGTTTCTTGTTTTCTCCCATTATACACTTGGAAAAGTAAAGAATTTTCTAGGCCGATATGATATTACGCAGTGCCCGAAAATAGTCCCCAGCTATTGAAAGATACTAAGGGGACTATTTTTGGGTGCTGCGTAATATCATTGCGCCTGCTGCAGCCATGTTACGGCAGCAAAGTCCTTGATTATTACGCCAAAATGAGAGTATAGTCCCTAGCCATATCGGGCTAGAAAATCGCAAGTTTTAATTTTCCGTCATTCTTAGTACACGATGTAACTACAGAAAAGTCAAGTTTTAAATAGGAAAAATATCCAAACTCTTTGGTTATTTTTGAGCGTGATGCTAATGGTCTAATCAGATTCAATATATTATGCTAAGCTATGCTATGCTAAAAGTGGTACCGCCAGACCCGGAGATTAGCTGAATGGGTTCCAAAACGGTAAAAATCAAATGTTATAGGGGAGCTGGAAAATAAGCCTATTTTCAAAGAAAGTGGAGTGTCCCTTTAAGTAGAAGATCTAAGTTAATGACAGTCTTTTTTGTTTAGCCTTACAGTATCAACACAACATGGGTGAAACAATCAATGGATTAATGCAAGGTTACAGCAGGTAAGAGCACTTTGCTACATCACTCTCTATATATAGAAATAAATGTAGCGCTTAAAAGTTATTCTTTAAAACAAATAAAAATCTCATCAATTTGCTTTCAGCCCTTCTGTACAGGGCGGTACAGTAGGACTTTAGCACTAGGGTTGCGTGGCTATGCTGTTACATCAAAACCCAGCACAAACCAGCTGGATTTGCATGGAATTAACTCTGGATTAAACTGGTTTTCTCAGACTGCAGCTATTGTACAAAGTGTCTGACACAGACCTTCACCCAGCAGTAAAATACTTGAGTGAGGAATCACCAATATGTGGCCTCATTAAAGACAAGAGATAAGCGATACAGTAGAAAGCATGCATTCGCTGTTCCTTTATCTTGTTCATCTGTGGGAACGCAATTTATAATCGTCCTTTTGGACTATTGTACAAACATGTTTTATATTATCTCACTATGCACACACATATAAAGCATTTGACGGCGAACTGCATTAATAACAGCTGGCATTTATGAACTAGTTATCTTACTTGATCTGTATGGTTTTCAATATAAACCACTCTTGAAAACATGCAAAAAGCACCACCATGCTTGATAAGCGTTTTATATATTTTTTGATTGGTGTTTTTGTGGGAGGTTGTTTATGACCACATTCACTAGATAAAGCTAATCTCGTTCTGATTAAACACGTGTATTCTTTCCTGAGCCACAAAGTGTGGAATGTCCTGACGTGTTTTGCACCCAGTTGTGAACTTTCTCTCACACCGCACCTAAGGAGCCGTGTCAATCTCAGTGAGTTGCTGGCTTTCCGAAGCTATGCGAGAATTGTCCCCTTTGGCCACTGTAAATGCATCTCAAATAAAGAGGGGGTGTCCGGAGATCCCCCAGTGGGGTTGTTTACTTAGATGTGCTAATGGCTGCCAGGCCTACATAATAACATTGATTATTGCTAGTCGCTATTGCAGAACACACCCTGACAGATACCAATGACCTGCTCTCGGCGAAAAACATGTTGGGAGTATGTGTGCATGTGTGTGCTTTTGATTTAAAGGGTAGACTAAGAACAAAGGACTTTCTTACTTAGTATTTTTGTCTTGTTTTTAGTATAAATATTAAACAATTCTTAAATCAAGATGTATTTTCTTGATGACCATAAGAAAATAAGTCTAGTTTTTAGACAAAAAAATATACAATTTAAGTAAATTTGTGCTTAAAACAAGTTACAAAATCTGCCAGTGGGGTAAAGAAAATTCTTGAATTAAGTGTTTAAGAAAAAATATATTTTTATTTTATTGTATTGTATTACCCCACACTGTGCAAAATGATTTTCAAGAAAAAAAAATCTTAGTATTTCTGTCTTGTTTTCAGTAAAAATATCTAACAATTCTTAAATTAAGATGCTTTTTCTTGATGAGCAAAACGACCCAAGAAAATAAGTCTAGTTTTTAGATCAAAAAATATCAAATTTAAGTGATTTTGTGCAAAAAAAATCTGCAAATTTTTCTTGATTTTTGTGTTTAAGAAAAAATTTCAAGATTTTTTGCTTGTTTTATGCACAAATTTGAACTGGACTTATTTTCTTGGGTCATTTTGCTCATCAAAAAAGCATCTTAATTTAAGAATTTTTAGATTTTGTTTACTGAAAGATGAATTTATTTGTGCTTGTTTTAAGCAAAAATTCACTTTAATGTTATGTTTGTTTGTTTTTTGTCTAGAAACTAGACTTATTTTCTAAGGTAAATTTGCTCATAAAAAATGCATATTAATTTAAGAATTTTTCTGATATTTGTACTGAAAACAAGAAATTTATTTTTTGCAGTGAAGAACATAATGAACTGACTGAACCTGGTAGCCAATCAGTTGAGAATTTTATTAGTTAACTTTACTATAATAAAATGTCTACCCTGTAACACATTGGTATATAACTATATAATTAATATTGCTTTCATATAATTGCTCAACTATGTTTAACTGATAGGAGTTGCTTTTCTAAAGGCCACATAAAAATAAAGACCTTCGTACAGAAAGGATAGTTGTACTCAAAATGTTTAAACTGATCCCAAAATGACCCAGTAAACTTTAAACACACATTCCTAGAGGAAATTTCATTTTAAACAACTGTTGATGCATTAATACAAAGGATGGGTTGATCACATTCACAGCCCTTATGTATGTTGTTGGACAGCTCTGATAAAATGTAAGAAGCTGTGAATGCACTGCAAAAAACATTCTCAGTATTTTTTTCTGGTTTTAAGTAAAAATATAAAAAAATTCTTAAATTAAGATGTAAGATTAGCAAAACGACCCAAGAAAATAAGACCAAAAATATCAAATTTAAGTGATTTTGTGCATTAAACAAGCTAAAAAAATCTGCCAGTGGGGTAAGCAAAAAATCTTGAACATTTTTCATAAACACTAAATTCAAGAAAAAAATTGCTTACCCCATTGGCAGATTTTTTTGCTTGTTTTATGCACAAAATAACTTACATTTGATATTTTGGTCTAAAAATTAGACTTATTTTCTTGGGTTGTTTTGCACATCAAGAAAAAGCATCTTTATTTAAGAATTTTTAGATATTTTTACTGAAAACAAGACAAAAATATTAAGATTTTGAAAATCATTTTTTTGCAGTGAAAGACACTCACAATACACTAGTTGTATTTGTCACTGTAAAAAATTGCTGTAATTATGCAGCAACTTACTGTTGAAGAAAAAGACTGAACATGTTTCATGTTCATTTTACTTTGAACAAACTGTTGCCAGTAAATAACAAAAATACAAAAATTTTAAATCTACAGTAAGTTACTGGCAGCTAGTTGACAGTTATACCCAGTAATACTGTAATTTCTACAGATTTTTTTTACAGTACTATTGTTGTATGTACCTCTAAAAGGTACCAGCATGTACCTTAGATATTTGTACCTTTTAGATACAAAAGTGTACTTTTTGAAAAGTACCGCCCAAGTGACTTTGAACCTTCATGTAAATTTTTTTCTGTGTACGATGTGTTCCTAACACGATTCAAGTTGATTCATGATTCAAGATTTGTTGTAAGTTTTTCATTAAACATTGCTGATAGAGCCCTATGTTCATGATGGGAGATCAGGCCCAGCGCACTAAACCGCTAAACCACCAGTGTCCTCACATGCTACACATCATGCAACATTCCCTCAGTATAAATGCTGACTGTCCTGGACCTTTGATTCTTATCTGTGGACTTTAAGATGACACATTCTAGCTGCTGCATACTTCAGCTTTTTTGCGGCTGTCTCGTGCACCGACGGTTTTCGCTGAGACAGATGTATTACGTCATAGTAATGTGACAAACCAAAAAACCCAGCAATCAGCTGTGCATGTCGAAACCAGGAACTACGACAGCTAAAAATGACCTTTCGTGCACTTTCCTATTCAAAAATCTTTACAGACTTCATGTCTGATGTGGTAGTCCTAGATCTTCCCAAATGATACGACTCCTACAGTTTCCCTCACAAACAACTTCTTTTCTCATCTGACCCTCCTCTACCCCTCTTTCTTGTTGTCTGCATGGGAACGTCAATCCGGCTTTTGTGGTCAAATAGGCCTGAATGTTCTTTTAAATCAAGACCTATTGCCCAAGAGAAAACGAGATAGTGATTAAAGGGCATCACCAGCCACAGTAAGACCAATGTGCCCTTTATTGTGACACACTGCTAACTGACTATTAATCAATTCTGAAATCAGTATGTGTTGCTTATCTGATAAACGCATTATCATAAACATGTTAATTTATATTAAACCATCACTATAGAGTTCTCAGTTTAAGGCTCAGTTTGATTAGATTAGAGACCCTGGGAATGCCCATTTACATTCCAGTGTTTAACAAAACCATGGCACTGTGATTAACAACAACTGATTTATTGGAAGTTCCTGTGGTCCTGAGGGAAGATTCCTCCTCCTTAGAGAAGGTGAACACAAAGGTTTCGCTCTATATCAGTTACACCATATAAACAGTACTGTCAGTGATAGATTACACAACACTCGAGTTTAAAATCAGCATCATTTTCATTTCTTTAATTAATCTATGATACACAGATTTTGTAATTGCTCAGTTTCAGGTATTTGGTTCTTTGGAGATAAAATAATTTTTAGTGCTATATTATTGTCCTTCAGAGAAGAATACTGGTTTCTGGGTTCTTAAAGCAACCATACATAAATGGTTTTCTCAACTTAATTTAGTGTAATTTAAAAAGTAATCTCTTGACATATAAAAGCATTTTTGGTTGTAATTCTCACCTGGATCTGTGCAGAGGTACGAATAGAAGCCCTCAGACTTCAGCATGATCAGTAAGGAGCCCCAGCCCAGCAGAACAGCAGAGAAGAGCAAGTTTTCAATAATGGCCGTCACCGCCATCCACCATCGACGGGCAAACGCTGTGGCCAAAGTCGGTGCCATGACTGCAAGGCTCAGGAAAGTAGAAAGATGAGAGGGTGATGTGGATGGGAAACCTTAAATCTGTTGATGAAAGAGATGGGGTTTATTCATTTATTCATTTGATACTGTATTGTTTGGAAATGTACCCTGTAGCTTAACTGGTAGCATTTCAAGGGCAAATGTAAATGTGTGAGTTATTCACTAATAATAGCTTCAACAAAAAGTGACTTTATAGATTAACACCTTTGTTATGTATATCACTTTGACACTTTTTTCAAAGTCATTGTGGCTCTTTTGTAATTCGGTGTTCAAGGGACATTCACTTTACACCACTAGAGACATCATAAATCAGCTTTGAAAGGAAAGAGAAAGCTCTGACATGATATAACTAGATCACAATATGCTTTATTATAAGAAGAATAAAAACTTTACTAACACTTTCCTCATTAAAGTTTATTAGTACTATTTATATGAATTCACTTTTTAGTAGTTATTTGTAATAAAATAATGATAAACACATTACATATTTATAACGTGAACATATATATGTGTATTTTAAATGTATATATAATTCATTCTTACCTTTGAGTGACAGATAAGCTCTGCCTTATGGTCTTCAAGTGCCAAGTCGTCTCTCCCCTGATGTCTTGCCAACCTCTCTCTCTCTCCCCCTATCTTTCTCTCTCTCTCACCCCTGCAGTTACCGGCACGTACTGAGAAATACTTCAGGGGCGAGTGTCTCATTTATAGCGATTTCATATGCGAATGTATCACGCGTTTCTATTGGATAATTTGGGAGGCTGAGTATGCCTGTCAGCAAATCAGCGAACAGTTACATTACGCACTGAAAAATCACGGGCTGCACACAGGTGGATGATTCGCTTCTCACAAACTTGGTCTCTTTCACTGAATATGTCTCAATGTCCAGATATTTATCTCTTTTTGAAGAGCGGTTGAATGAGGTTTGGTGGAGAACAGGAAACGTGTTACATCTGTCGTTTCTTTAAATACGCCCAGGTCCTTTTTTGACTGGGTTTATTGATTATAGGTATTTCTCAACACCATAGATTGGACCTTTCAAAGAAATGCTATACCTAGTTTGAATTACATTACATTTAGATTTTGCTTCAAGCATTACACTGTCAAGTTTCATTTGTAAACCACGCAAAGAAGAGCAGAAAAAACACTTGGTAACTTGTTTTTTGTTGTAGTGTGTAAAGAGGTTAACTAAAAGGCTGCACGTTGCAAAATGTAGATAAGGCAACAACAAAAAAACAGTACCCTAAAGTACGTGTGTCATCTTCCCCAATCAACAAAAACAGCTCGAAGTGTCTGAAAAGGTGACGGAGTGGGATGTATGACCTCATAGACACGAGATTGTTTCTCTTGCAAAACAACAAAAAAATGTTTTTTAGAAGTTACAAAATGTGGTCACCTAGTAGCAGTAGCTGTAGCATGTGTAATATAGTTAATTCTGATCAAGAATAGAATAGGCTTTGCGCATGCGCATTCTTGGAAAGCGCGCTTCGACGTGCGCATAGCAGTGGGAGAGGAAACTTAAACTTTACCTAAAAATCTACATCTTTGTACAAAATATTAAACGTCACATTCATATTTCAAAAAAAAAAAACGCCTATCAGACATAATTACTGCATGCACTTTTGTCCATGTTGTTTAGTGGCCTGTCGATTAAATTATTGCGTAACAAATTTGTATTGATCACGTAATCAGCAAGACGTGCTATCATGCTTATCACTATCAACCTGAACTGATAGCTGTCATAACCTACACAAAATGAGTTTATCATTTCAATCATAATTTTTGCTAGATGTGTACATTAGCCGTACATTTAATAGTAAATCTAAAGAATGTTAATTTTGTTGAAGTGATATGCAAATGAATCACGAAACCAAACGATTAGTGACAAGGAAACAGTTTTCGCTGAAATCGTCAAAACAATATGATCAATGATCTTGTTTATTTGAATAAGCTTTGCATTCTTTCCTGTAATGAGCTGATGGCCTGTGATCAATGTTTTAGGCTAGCTCACTGTGAAGATTAAACACTTGATCAAGCCTCTTATCTTTGAAAAAAAATCACACATACAAATTTGATCTGAACTGTAGATGATGTCTTGTTTCCAAGAGAAATGAGGATTGTAAAGTTAAATGTTTACTGGTAACATTCAATTAATTCCATCAAAATCCTTATGTCATTACTGTAAAGCCTACTTGATGAACTATTCATATATGATTGAATTTATTCATGAGCACATGAACCAAGAGGAACAAAAACAACTCCTCATCCAATTACATAAGCTCCAACCAGCTCACACTTGTTTTTCACTTTAAACACTGCTCACTGTGATTTGAGTCCAAATTGTTCTGATCAAGCATTATGAAATGCAGGAATTTTTCCACAACTCCAGTAAAATGGATCTTTACTGTAAGACCTTCAACTAAAATTGAAAGGAACTGCTCATTAATATATCTTTGACCTGGGTGCTGATTGAATTGTATTCTTTTGTCACTAAAAGGTATTTAACTGTTGATAGTTGAAGTATCTTAAACAAATTAATACAAGATAAAATCATTTACACATGTTAAAGGAAAACACCACAGCCCTTCAACATTTCACTATGTATTTACCTCAACCTAGATTAATTAATAGCCTACATATCTATCTTTTTTCAATGCGTGCACTTTTAATCTTTGTACAGCGCTTCTTGCATTTGTTAGCATTTATCCTAGCCACATTCATTCCTATGGCTCCAAAAAAGTTTTATTTTGTGCTACCATACTAACTCGTGTAACTACTCATGTAACTGTCTTTAAATAGGGAAAACATGGAAGTGTTTGGTGGCTTCTAAATTCATCCCTGTTTGGATCCTAAGCAATGAATGGGGCTGCTAAATGCTAACACATTCACAAGGCGCTTTAGAAAGATTAAGTGCACGCATTAAATAAAGATAGGTATGTATTAATTTGTCTAAGTTGAGGTAAGAACATTGTAAAATGTTGGAAAGCTGTGGTGTTTTCCTTTAACATTAAGCATGTACAACCCGCACCTAAAAATATAAAAAGAAAAAGTAGAAATATTAGTATAGTAGTAACAAAGAGTAATATTGTGTTATATTTATTTTCTCTGTGACCAATTAAAGTTCAAAGTGTTTGTTGTCATATGCACAATACACCAGACATGTTTGCACAATAAAAATCTTTCTTTGCTGTTCACACAAAATGCCATAAATAAATAGTTTGAAGAATATGTAATAAATATATATACAAAAATAAGAATAAAGTATATAATAAACAAGTAACGAAATATAAAAAATGAACAAGTAAGGGTTTTGTTAATCCTTCCTCATGTATCAAACTATGCATGATGTGACATTTATTATTATGTCTTTAAAGATTTAGAGTTACTGGAGTACAACTGGATGGCATATATGTCTGCCATTGTCCAGTAAACCTTTGGATCCAGCATTCCAGAACCTGTTGGTACTTCGTCACATTTTCTTAAGTCAAATTCTGAACATAAACACTATTGAGGCGGTTTCCTGGACAGGGCTTATTCCAGCCCCAGACTAAAATGCAACCTTGTATCTTATCACATATCAGTGCCATTGTTTTGTGTCAAGATGCACACCTGTATTTTTTGTAAGGTTTTTAGTAAAACTGCTTAAATATCCCAGCATAACTAAGGCATAGTCCTGGATTAATCTAAACCCTGTATGGGAAACCACCCCAAAAAATGACCCCCAAAAGCTTTACTCAATGTCTTTTTTTTCAGAAATAATTAAAACGGTTTGTGTGTTGGTCTGGCTGGTGTCTCAACTGGTAGAGCATTATGACATCAGTTTCAAAGGTTGTGGGTTTGATTTATAGGGAACACAATACTGATTAAATGCTAGAATATGCTGTAAGTTTCTTTGGACAAAAGCATCTGCAAAACACAGATGTAAATGGATAAATGTTTGTTTCTAGCTTCTCTATTGGCATGATAGTCTCAGGATTAGAAGCAGAGGCCCTGACAGTGTGCTTGTAAGAGTCAGGTCAAATTTCTGCTCAGATTATACAAAACAAACACACACAAAAAAAACTGAAATTCAGATTTGGCATTTATGTGTGGCTATAATAATAATTACATTAAGCTATCATAGATGCAATCTGACAAAAGTGGACATGTTTTGTCACAACTTTATTTTAAATGATAAAATTATTTAATTTAAATATCTATAATTTCTCTATTTAAATACTTTTTTTAATTTTGCTAGTTGGACTTGGAACAAACCCAACCTGATATAATCTAAGAAATTACTGTAACGTTTGTACGCCCTCTACTGGCGGTCGGCGGAGTCATTGTTACAGGCACGTTACAGTTTTTGTTTTTCAAAAACGAAACCAGGAAATTTATCCTGAAAGTGAACCCAGTTGTTGACCGCGCGTCTGTATGTACATGCAGTGAAATGGCAGAAGCGAGTTTTTCAGAAGACCAATTTTGTTGTCCGATCTGTCTGGATTTACTGAAGGATCCAGTGGCTATTCCCTGTGGACACAGTTACTGTATGAGCTGTATAACAGGTTGTTGGGATCAGGACGATGGTAAGGGAGTCTACAGCTGTCCTCAGTGCAGAAAGGCCTTTACTCCAAGACCTGATTTAAACAAAAACGCAATGTTGGCTGAAGTGGTGGAGAAACTGAAGAAGACTAAAATCCAGAAGTCCCCTCAGTCTGTTCCTGCTAAGTGTTATGCTGATCGTGAAGAAGACGTGAAGTGCAACGTCTGTACTGGAAGAAAATACAAAGCCGTCAAGTCCTGCTTGGTGTGTATAAACTCTTACTGTCAAAATCATCTGGAACAACACGAACATTTCTTTAAAGACAAGAGGCACTCTTTAATAGATGCTACAGGACGACTGGATGAGCTGATCTGTAATGAGCATGACAGACCGCTCGAGGTCTTCTGTCGCACTGACAAGCTATGTATTTGCTTGATGTGTGTGATGGACAAACACAAAAACCATGACACCGAAAAAGCTTCGGACGAGAGGAAAATTAAACAGGTATGTGAAAACAGCTAGGTGTGTTCGACTTCATTTGACGCTGCAACAACCGACAGGCGAATGACGTCAAAGTACTGCGAGAGCGATTCGAGAAATGAAACGGAGTATGCTGCTTTCGAATCGCTCTCGCGGTAATTTGACGTCATCCGCCTATCAGTTCTTGCAGCGCTGCATGAAGTCGAACAAGCCTCATGACTTTGCGCTGCTAACTAAATGCTCAACCAAATTAGCTACTTTAACAATAAATTAAAGAACATTTTAAAGTTTGCTTTAATTTCGTTGTTCAACAGAAACAGCTGGATGACAAACAGACACAATTTAAGGAGAAAATCCAGCAAAGAGAGGAGAAACTTCAGGAGCTGAGAGATGCTGTGGAGTCACACAAGGTGAGTAAATGAAGAAAACATTTAATCACAAAAATAACTAAAGTTTTCACAGGCAGAGTCAAATGTCAAGTTTAAAGGTGCTTTGTGTAGATTTTAGCGGCATCTAGCGGTGAGAATTGCAACCAACAGCTCAGTTAATTGACTATGCATGGTTACTTCCTGCTTTTCGATATGTCAGCTTAAGCATTTCCAGTAAATTGTCAGCTATAGCAGGATGTCATTCTATATATCTTCCTTCATGTTCATCACAACAAATAAATATATTATTATTATTACATATTATTACTTTATTATGACAGAATCTTTGGGCGAACTATCCCTTTAACCTCACCCGTAAGGTGCAACATTTGCTCAGCACTTTTGGTGTATGAGAATGGTAAGTTCTAAAAAAGTTTAAGTGTAGCAGAGATGTGTGTGTTGCTTGTGTAAAATGTGATTAATCTAAATCAGTTATTGTTTACCTCTAGGCTATATACCATACTGTACAAGTGCCTAAATGCCCACTTCTTGTTACAGGCTGTCTGATAAACTGATGAGAAGACTCTTTGTGTGTCCTAACAGCGCTTTGCCCAGGCAGCAGTGGAGAACTGTGAGACAATCTTTACTGAACTTATTAAATCCATTGAGAAACACCGCAGTGAAGTGACACAGCTTATCAGAGATCAGGAAAAGGCTGCAGTTAGTCGAGCTGAAGGATTTATGAAGCAACTGAAGCATGACATAGATGATCTGAGGAGAAGAAATGCTGAGCTGGAAAAGCTTCCATTCACAAATGATGACATCTATTTTCTTCGAGTGAGAGCTCTAAAAAAAGCTTGTTGTTACAGTTGACTTTAATGGGATAGTTCTCCCAAAAATAAAATCTGATATCATTTAGCGTGGTACTAAACCAATATGGTATTTTCAAGGAGATGTTTAGCAGAATGTGACAGCTAGTCTCTAAAAGTGCATTAAAAACAGGGA
This sequence comes from Misgurnus anguillicaudatus, assembly GCF_027580225.2. NCBI lineage: Eukaryota > Metazoa > Chordata > Actinopteri > Cypriniformes > Cobitidae > Misgurnus > Misgurnus anguillicaudatus. The sequence continues at coordinate 26,278,791 of NC_073348.2, forward strand.
CAGTTATGTTCCAAAATAATTAGAATAACATTTTTATTAAGGAAGCCCATATGACTAAAGCACCTAATTTAGGTCTGGTATCTTTTCATAGCTTTGATTGATGATTGATAAAAGAACAGATTGGACTTTCTTCTGTAAATAGCTTATTGTTTGTTGCATGTTATACAGGTTTTATTAGACATGGGTGTAAGAAGAAAATTTTCATTTTTGGTTGAACTACTGTATATTAGTATTACATAAACTTTGTTATATTTGCCTTTTGAGCAAAATATAATTTTGTAATATTGTGTTTCTTTGTGTGTCTGTAGAGTTTCCAGTCTCTCACTGTCCTTCCTGAATCTACAGACTTAGCTGACATCACTGTCAGTTCTTTTTTGTCTTTTGATGATGTGACAAAAGCTATCACACTGCTAAGAGGACAACTTGAAGATTTTTGCAAAGAGGAGATAGAAATGATATCTGAACGAGGTAAAATACCTAAGTTTTATTATTTAAACGGTATACTTTTAATTTTGTGTTGAGTAAATTGTTTTATATATTAAATTATTTTTTTCCTTTGCATTAAAACATCACACTTCTAGTGAGATACGTAGAAATTGTTCCCATCCCTGAACCCAAAACCAGGAAGGACTTCTTGCAATGTAAGTGATATAAATGTGTAAAATACGGTATATCTAACATCCAATTAAATAAAATAGCAATAACAAATTTAAAATTTGTTCCCAACATTTAGTAAGTCAGTTTACACACATATACAGAAGCAAGTTATTTTGGTTTTGCTGCTTCTGTATTTGTCTGTGCTCTTAGGATGGATTTAGGCTTAAATGCATTAGCTAACATGAACTAATTCATATTTTAGTATTTATTTCTTGATAACAAATTCTTTGTTTTTTATAGATAAACGTCAGCTCAGCCTGGATACAAACACAACCTCTAAAAACCTCTGCCTTTCTATGGGGAACACTGTCATTACTAACACTGGTACAAACCAGGAGTATCCTGATCATCCAGACAGATTTAACATTTGTCCGCAGGTGCTGTGTAGAGAGAAAGTCTGTGGACGCTCTTACTGGGAGGTTGAGTGGAGTGCGAGTGCGGAAAATTGGGTGTCCATATCAGTAGCATATAAGAGCATTAGCAGGAAGGGAAATGGTAACGAATGTATTTTTGGAAATAATAATCAGTCCTGGAGATTGTTATGCTGTGCCTCAAAAAAGTCTGAATTCTTGCACAATAGCAAAAAAACTATCTGCCCTGTAGTCTCCTCTAAGATAGGAGTGTATGTGGACCACGGTGCAGGAACTTTGGCCTTCTACAGTATTTCTGACACAATGACCCTCATTCACAAAGTCCAGACCACATTCACTGAGCCTCTCTATCCTGGGTTTAGAGTTCTTGAAAAAACAACAATAAAACTGTGTGATCTAACAATGTAGATAATAGAAAGATTCTGTAACTATTATCTCAGTTTTAAGCTGCGTGATAAATAGCAGTGAGACAATATAGCTAGTCTCAATTTTTTTAATTTAGAACTCAATAATTGGACAGATATTACCGAAGATAAATCATGAAGATTCTCTGTCTAATAATCATTGTTTTGTAAAAGTGGAAAAATGTAGAAACATATGTTAGATACAGCTTGAGGCAATATCACATTCAGTCTGATATAAAAAGTTGGTCAGGTTTTCTGCATCTGTAGCTGTCATTGTAAAACATTCAGATACATTACATTTTGTATTTATAACTTGCCTTAATTTTTTTTAAATAATTGCTTTGTTTTGATTTTATGTGAACTTATGCTTCCCATTTTCCTCTTATATCACATGCTTACATGTCTTAATTACATGTCAAAATTCTTCAATACATTGTTATTGATTCTTTTCATAATTAGACCCATCAACTAAAATTAAAGGACGCAATTAATACTTAAGAAAGTGTGTTTTTAAACTATAATAAAGTTTTCCAACAATGTGCCTAATTGCATCAGAGTGTGATTAGTTTGTACATGTTATATATTTAATGCCTTTGTCATCTATAGAAATGAAACACAGTAACCACACACCAAATTCCATGAAGCTATCATAGATGCAATCTGACAAAAGTGGACATGTTTTGTCACAACTTTATTTTAAATGATACAATTATTTACATTTTAATTTAAATATCTATAATTTCTCTATTTAAATACTTTTTTAATTATGCTAGTTGGAACAAACGCAAGTTGGTATAATATAAGAAATGACTGTAACGTTTGTACGCCCTCTACTGGCGGAGTCATTACAGGTACGTTACGGTTTTTGTTTTTCAAAAACGAAACCAGGACATTTATCCTGAAAGTGAACCCAGTTGTTGACCGCGCGTCTGTATGTACATGCAGTAAAATGGCAGAAGCAAGTGTTTCAGAAGACCAATTTTGTTGTCCGATCTGTCTGGATTTACTAAAGGATCCAGTGGCTATTCCATGTGGACACAGTTACTGTATGAGCTGTATAACAGGTTGTTGGGATCAGGACGATGATAAGGGAGTCTACAGCTGTCCTCAGTGCAGGCAGGCCTTTACTCCAAGACCTGATTTAAACAAAAACGCAATGTTGGCTGAAGTGGTGGAGAAACTGAAGAAGACTAAAATCCAGCAGTCCCCTCAGTCCCCTGTTCCTGCTCAGTGTTATGCTGATCGCGAAGAAGACGTGAAGTGCAACGTCTGTACTGGAAGAAAATACAAAGCCGTCAAGTCCTGCTTGGTGTGTCTGAACTCTTACTGTCAAAATCATCTGGAACAACACGAACATTTATTTAAAGACAAGAAGCACTATTTGATAGATGCTACAAGACGACTGGATCAGCTGATCTGTATTGACCATGACAGACCGCTCGAGGTTTTCTGTCGCACTGACAAGCTATGTATTTGCCTGATGTGTGTGATGGACAAACACAAAAACCATGACACCGAAAAAGCTTCAGAAGAGAGGAGAATTAAACAGGTATGTGAAAACAGGTGTGTTCGGCTTCATTTGGCGCTGCAGGAACCAACAGGCGAATGACGTCAAAGTACTGCGAGAGCGATTCGAGAAATCAAACGGAGTATGCTGCTTTCGAATCGCTCTCGCGGTAATTTGACGTCATCCACCGACCGACCTATCAGTTCTTGCAGCGCTGCATGAAGTCGAACAAGCTTCATGACTTTTCACTGCTAACTAAATGCTTAACCAAATTAGATACTTTAACAATAATTAAAGAACATTTTAAAGTTTGCTTTAATTTTGTTGTCAAACAGAAACAGCTGGATGAGAAACAGAGACAATTTAAGGAGAAAATCCAGCAAAGAGAGGAGAAACTTCAGGAGCTGAGAGATGCTGTGGAGTCACACAAGGTGAGTTAATGTAGAAAACATTTAATCACAAAAATAACTAAAGTTTTCACAGGCAGACTCAAATGTCAAGTTTAAAGGTTCTGTGTGTAGATTTTAGCGGCATCTAGCGGTGAGATTGCGAATTGCAACCAACAGCTCAGTTAATTGACTATGCATGGTTACTTCCTGCTTTTCAATATGCCAGCTTAAGCATTTCCAGTAAATTGTCAGCTATAGCAGGATGTCATTCTATATATCTTCCTTCACGTTCATCACAACAAATAAATGTATACAGGTTTTTAAAAACATTATTATGCAGAATCTTCGGGTGAACTATCCCTTTAACCTCACCCGTAAGGTGCAACATTTGCATCTCAGCACTTTTGGTGTATGAGAATGGTAAGTTCTAAAAATGTTTAAGTGTTCATTTGTAGCAGAGATGTGTGTTTTGCTTGTGTAAAATGTGATTAATCTAAATCAGCTATTGTTTACCACTATACATACAAGTGCCTAAATGCCCACTTCTTGTTATAGGCTGTCTGAGATACCATAACCTGATGAGAAGTCTCTTTGTGTGTCCTAACAGCGCTTTGCCCAGGCAGCAGTGGAGAACTGTGAGACGATCTTTACTGAACTTATTAATTCCATTGAGAAACGCCGCAGTGAAGTGACACAGCTTATCAGAGATCAGGAAAAGGCTGCAGTTAGTCGAGCTGAAGGATTTATGAAGCAACTGAAGCATGACATAGATGATCTGAGGAGAAGAAATGCTGAGCTGGAAAAGCTTCCATTCACAAATGATGACATCTATTTTCTTCGAGTGAGAGCTCTAAAAAAAATCTTGTAGTTACAGTTGACTTTAATGGAATAGTTCTCTGTAATAATTCTGGCATCATTTAGGGTGGTACTACTAACCCATATGGCATTTTTAAAGAGATGTTTAGCAGAATGTCACAGCTGGTCATGTCTCTAAAAGTGCATTAAAAACAGGGACAGTTATGTTCCAAAATGATTAGAATAACATTTTTATTAAGGAAGCCCATATGACTCAAGCACTTTAGGTTTGGTATCTTTTGATAGCTTTGCTTGATGATTGATAAAATAACAGATTGGACTTTCTTCTGTAAATAGCTTATTTTTTGTTGCACATATAAGCATAATGTAAATGTTAGGTGTTAATAGACATTTTTGGTTGAACTACTGTATATGAGTGTTACATAAACTTTGTTGTATTTGCCATTTGAGCGAATTATAATTTTGTAATATTGTGTTTCTTTGTGTGTCTGTAGAGTTTCCAGTCTCTCACTGTCCTTCCTGAATCCACAGACTTAGCTGACATCACTGTCAGTTCTTTTTTGTCTTATGATGATATGACAAAAGCTATCACACTGCTAAGAGAACAACTTGAAGATGTTTGCAAAGAGGAGATAGAAAGTATATCTCAACGAGGTAAAATATTAAAAGGTTTATATAACTGAAAGTTATACTTTTAATTCTGTGTTCAGTAAATTGTTTTATATATTACATTTATTTTTTCCTTTGCATTAAAACATCACACTTCTAGTGAAATACGTAGAAATTGTCCCCATCCATGAACCCCAAACCAGGAAGGACTTCTTGCAATGTAAGTGTTACAAATGTGTAAAATACTGTATATCAAACATCCAATGAAATAAAATAGTAATAACAAATTCAAAATTCCCAACATTCAGTCAGTCAGTTTACACACATATACACAGTCATGCAGGCACACCAACAAAAATGTAAAATATCCGAAATTTAAAAAAAAAATGTAACATTATTTCTTGTTAACACTTGACAGTAGTGTTTTGTTTGTTAAAGGACTAGTAAATTGGAAGACTTTACTCACCCTCATCCTGAGTGTAAATGGCTTTATTTTTTAGCCAACAGAAGTTAATTATTTTGGCCTTGCTACTTATGTGTTCGTTTGTGCTCCTAGTATGGATTTACACTAAAATGCATTAGCTAACATGAACTAATCCCATACAGTTTTTTATTTTAAAGGGGACAGAGAATTAAAAACCATTTTTACCTTGTCTTTGTTGAATAATGGTAGTCTACCCGCATTCACAAACATACAAAAAGTTCTAGACATGCTAAATATCTCAGTCTCATAGAAATTCCTCTTTTAGAAATGTCAGCCAGAAAACGGCCCAATCTGAAAAACTGATGCTTATGACATCACAAGCATCTAACTGCCCCTTCACTTTAAAATAATTGGCTACATTTTTTGAGTGGCAGCAAAGTCAGCCAGTCAGTAATGAGATTGCAAGTTAAGCCAGTAGGGGGAGCCAAATAGGTGCAAAACCACTTGTTTAAATTCCCCCACCCTAATAGAGCTATTTGAGAGAGGTTTTCAGGAAGCTTCTAAGGCATTACAGACCCAAACAAAAACATTTTTGTCTACATGTCACATCACAGAACAAGGATAAATACCCCGTTCAATCATTCTATGTCACCTTTAATGTACATTTTTTTGATAACAAATTCTTTCTTTCTTATAGATAAGTGTCAGCTCAGCCTGGATACAAACACAACCTCTAAAAACCTCTGCCTTTCCATGGGGAACACTGTCATTACTAACACTGGCACAACCCAGCACTATCCTGATCATCCAGACAGATTTAGCTTTCGTCCTCAGGTGCTGTGTAGAGAGAAAGTCTGTGGACGCTCTTACTGGGAGGTTGAGTGGAGTGCGAGTGCGAATATTTGGGTGTCCGTATCAGTAGCGTATAAGAGCATCAGCAGGAAGGGAATGGGTAGTGAATGTACTTTTGGATATAATAATCAGTCCTGGAAATTGTTATGCTGTGCCTCAGAAAAGTCTCAATTCTGGCACAATAAGAGAAAATCAATCTGCCCTGTAGTCTCCTCTAAGATAGGAGTGTATGTGGACCACGGTGCAGGAACTTTGGCCTTCTACAGTATTTCTGACACAATGACTCTCATTCACAAAGTCCAGACCACATTCACTCAGCCTCTCTATCCTGGGTTTGGGGTTTCTAAAACAACAACAGTGAAACTGTGTGATCTAACAATGTAGATAATAAAGAGATTCTGTAACTATTATTACATCTCAGTTTTAAGCTGCATGATAAATAACAGTGAGACAATATAGCTAGTCTCCAATTTTTTAATTTAGAACTCAATAATTTGACAGATATTACCGAAGATAAATCATGAGCATTCTTTGTCTAATAATCATTGTTTTGTAAAAGTGGAAAATTTTTGAAACATATTGGCAATGTTATGTACAGCATGAGGCAATATCACATTCGTTCTGATGTCAAAAGTCTGTCAGGTTCTCTGCATCTGTATCAGTCATTGTAAAACGTTCAAATACATTAAATTCTGTATATATAACTTGCCTTAATTTTTTTTTTTAAATAATTGCTTTGTTTTGATTTTATGTGAACTTATGCTTCCCTTTTTCCTATCATATCACATTCTTACATGTCAAAATTCTTTAATACATTGTTATTGATTCTTTTCATAATTAGACCCATCAAATAAAATTAAAGGACGCAAGAAATACTTAAAAAAGTGTTTTTAAACTATAATAAAGTTTTCCAACAATGTGTCCGATTGCATCACAGTGTGATTAGTTCGTAACCCTACATGTTATATATTTAATGTCTTTGTCAACCTATAAAAATGAAACACAGTAACCAAACACCAAATTCCATTAAGCTATCATAGATGCAATGCAATCTTAAAAAGTGGACATGTTTTGTCACAACTTTATTTTAAATGATACAATTATTTACATTTAATTTAAATATTTATAATTTCTCGATTTAAATACTTTTTAATTATGCTAGTTGAAACAAACGCAAGTTGGTATAATATAAGAAATTACTGTAACGTTTGTACGCCCTCTACTGGCGGAGTCATTCTTTCAGGTACGTTACAGTTTTTGTTTTTCAAAAACGAAACGTCTCGGTTACTATCGTAACCTCGGTTCCCTGAGAGACGGGAACGAGACATTGCGTCCGCTGACGCTATGGGGAAACTCCTCCCTCTTCCGGTTTCTGAAGCTTTTATTGAACAACGCCAGTGTTCTGGCCAATGCCGCCCATGACAGCCTTATAGGGGCGGGACTTCCGCTACTATATAGCCTGTTTAGGCGGCAAAATACTCAGATTCTTTCGATTGAACGAACAGTAGAGCTGATCTGAGCAGTGACACGGCGGCTTACGCAATGTCTCGTTCCCGTCTCTCAGGGAACCGAGGTTACGATAGTAACCGAGACGTTCCCTTTCGAGAGCGGTCACTCGACATTGCGTCCGCTGACGCTATGGGGAATGTATTCAAACACGCCGTGAGAACAGCGAAGAGCAGCTCCAGTGAAGCTTACTCAAGTCTGTGCACCACAATGCCTGAGTCGGTGCACAATCCCCGTCCAGTCTGTGTAAGCTAACGCACAGTAGATTGGATGCCTGAGTCTCTAGGGACTCAATCCAGAGCTTATACAGAACAGAATGCATACAGTCACAGGCTGCATGTAGGTCTTATTGCAGCCCTACAGCAGATAGCAACCTGTAACATTACAACAGCAACGGCTAGGCCGACCCAATGTGGGCGGTAGCAAGCATATCCACGCAGAGTATTTGCTGGTATTAACATATGATGCACGATGGCCAAGATAGCTAGCGTGAAAGTAAGGAAGAAGCGAAAACGCGGCTCCATATTAATACATCAGCTGTACTGGCCATCCAGTACAAACTATGAAGAGGCGTCGGATAGTGCGACTGCCGAATTAGAATAACACCGCTATGCCAGTGTGGCAGTAATGTGCTGCCCTCATTATCACCTAATGATCCAGTGACCCCAGCTGGATCCCAGCAGCTGACTGCTTAGGTGGAGCAGGGAAATTTCTTAGAATGAGCTGGGCAGGTCACAGCGATCGTTAACAAATGCCACAGCCCATCTCTGAAGCATAAAGAGTTGCTCTAACAGTAATGTCAGAGCGGAGTGCTTAGATAAATGTATAACACTCATACCGGGCACAGCTCACATCAGCTAGATGGGAAGGTAGAATGCAACCGTCTATGCTCTAACTGCACTGAGGGTGGTTTTGGCACATAGTCCCTTAAGGGCATGTACAGCCCATGACGGCACTAAAATATGCAAATGATTGGCCACTTCTCTCACTTAAGAGAATTAATTGTGCCTGGCCACTGCGCACCCAATGCACCAGCATGAAATGCAGCGATAGCTGCATGAAAACCTTGGGGTAGACAACCCACTTTTCCTTCATCTGTGCACTGCTGCAAAGATAGAACATTCGACACGTGACAGTGCAACAGGTCGTAGTCATTGCTTCACACCATTACAGGTGCTGCGTAAAGAGGGCGTCTTGTAGAAAGGGCTCGCTGTCCTTACTGATTTTGCGTGTATAAGCAGCAAAACCAAAGTAGGGCAACACGTAACCGCTGGCACTTGGCCGAGCACAACGTGTTTCATATAAAGCGTAACTCTGATAAGGACAAAGCTTACACTTTCCACCATCATGTACTGATTCATTACGTCCAAACAATCTCAAACATTCTAAAGTCCTTAACAGCCCTTAAGTCTGTGTCGCATTTGCGGCAGCCAGGACATGAGCTGCTTAATGAAGAGCAGGCGCAAATTCCTGTCTGGTACAGCAGGTAGTGCGCTGTGAACTTGTAAGCCGGTCAACCACGGAGGCGTTCGTCACCAGCACAGCAGTGTCTCGGGTGGAATATCTCAGAGCAGACTCATATCCAGAGTGCTCCTGAGAGGGACGGCTCGCATGAAGCACATAAACGTAAAGCTGGCATGCACACTGTGCTTATATGCTCACACGCACGCAAGCAGAAACTACTTTAATCAAAGGAGTGTGTCTGTGGCTGGTTGGTACAGTCCCAAACGGGCAATAAGATAGCAGGATGCGCATTACACTCAGTTAAGAGGGAACAGCGTTACACCCTGTGAATGTGTGCGGGTCTACATAAAGCCTGCTATAAGCACCACCGGCGCGGCTAGTAGTCTCCTATCACAACAGAGGTCATAGTAAAGGGTGAGAGAATAGTGGCTGCACAAGCTATTCTACCTCTCTCGTCAGGTAACAACTATAATTACCCGTTCGCAAACTCCAGACTCAGTAAAGGCGCACTGCGCCGATTCTGCGACAGGTCTGCACAGCTGGGGTGGTCTGTGTCGAATCAAATTGGCAGCCGCTCTGGGTAATAGTATATACAAATACCCTATAAAGCGGGTGTTCATAATTCTCTCCCTTCTGTATCACAGCGGCGTTAGCCAAGGGAGGAATTGAGTGCTGTACAGGGTAAGGTAATGGGCTAAACACTGCCGAGCGATCGGGATGTTGTAGCTCCATATTGACATGTTTGCAATGGCTCCGATCACACATGTGTGTGCCTATTATAGTATATGTTGTCAGCCGTGGAACAAGCCTGCTGCTAAACATAGGTGTGTGAGCCACCCATCATATGGAGACGTTACAAACCCATGACAAATCATAATGGCGCCGAGCGAGCCATATGTGCCTGAGAGGCTGCTGTAGGGCCACAGGGGTTGTGTGTTCAGACATGCACTGTTGGCCGACCAGTCAAACCTGTCACAGCTCACCGCTTGGATGGCTGAATGTAGGATACAAGTGCAGATTCGACTCCACGCATCTGGGACATTTCTGTAACGGATTGCAGCGCACAGGATTCCAGTTACATATTGTGTGGCATAAAGCAATGGTGTGTTACACAGAGCCATGGAAGAACAGAGCTTGGTTCTGCAATAGCACCGAGCGAGGAGATACACTCCTTATACACTGGAACGGATAGTAACCGGTCGTCTGTGCGTGTCGGGTGCCACATACTGTGTGCTTTGAAGCAAGGTTGCCATTTAATAGAGTTTGTTAACGGCTGTACAGTGATGTTGCAAACTCCTGGACTGAACCACACAGTGCACAACCCAGACGTGTGTGAATCATCTAGCGGAGTGATCCGCTGAAGGGCACTGGCTCACTTGCCGCACATAGAGCCAGATAAAAACCAAGTCTGGGTCTGCAGTGGCTTGCTGCTTTGTGCAAGATCGGATGCAGAACCCGAGAGAAAGAGAGACACTTCCTTAAGAATGAACAACTTAGTAACAGCTCGCCACGCGCACGCAGGGAGTCAGATACCTGTGTTTGTAGTGAGATATTGCCTGAACACTGCATGGATGTGTAAGGCACGATAGTAAACCTCTGTTGGTACAGCAACATAACTCCTAAAAGTTTACATCCACATCGGCTCACTGCATTCAGCCAGGGAGCTAAGAGCAAGATGAGTGAGGAGAGAGATAGCCTTCTATTCAATGTCAATATACATAATAGCCAGGCGTGTAGGTTGCTATTAAAGATGTGTATATATACAAATATATGTATGAGTATATATATATATATATATATATATATAGTGTCAAGCAGTACAAGAGTCTATTTAATGCAGATATACATTAATAGCCAGGCGTGTAGGCTGCTATTAATGCATAAATATACGTATGAGTATATATAGTTTCAAGCAGTACAATGAGTCTCTATTCAATGCAGATATACATTAATAGCCAGGCATGTAGGCTGCTATTACTGTATAAATATATATAAATATACGTATGAGTATATATATATATATATATATATAGTGGAATGCAGTACAATAAGCCTCTATTCAATGCAAATATACATTAATAGCCAGGCGTATAGGCTGCTGTAAGAAATGTATAAATATATATACGTATATGAAAGAATATATATATAAAGTGCAATGCGTAAGTATAGAGCAACGTTGCCACCAATCGGGGGCGTGCGAGATGCATTGTGCACTGCTTAGATGTGTGTATGTGTGTCGAGACAGATCGCTGTGCGAAGCGAGCGGCCACACTCAACACACTTCGCTATACTCGGTCTGTCCCCATTGCTCTGCAGCTCGTGTGTAACGGATGCATAGTGAGCGGGGTTGAGCACTGTGAGTTGTGCATTGCGTTTTGATACGGATCGCTACTCAGTGCGAAGGATGAAACCCGACATTATCCTCCCCCCTTTTTCTTTGCAGCGCGTGTATAACGGGCACATTCAGAGTATGGCTGAGCGCTGCGCGCTGAGTATCCTCCGTAAGAGCTGTATATTGCTAAATATATGGTCTCAATTGGCACATAGTTGAAAGAGGACAAGTGCAGAGGGAATGTCAACAGGGCACAGAAGGATGTTGTTGTGCTGATTGGTAGCTCGCTGCCCGTCAGCGGCCATTGCACACAACATCTGAAAGCATTTAAGCATAGCCAACACATATTCCCGTCGTCACCCGAAACAGATGAGGGGCGTGAATGTGTGTGTGGTGTGTGATGCGGTACCCCCACTGATCATATGAAGAGCAATAAGTGTAGCATGGATAACAGGCACAAGTATAACTCTCTGTATACGTAACGCTTCTTCTCGTATAATTTTTGCGGCAGCTTAGACACATTAATGGTGTATTGCTGCCCCCCTCAGTACGACCGAAGAATAGCAGGTCCTTGTGAACGTATGACCCTACGCAAAATAGCGCGCGTAGTGACGTGGCCAAAATGGGCGCGGCTCACGCGGGACAGCCGAGGCGAGCATAATGTTATGTTAGGCCAGCCGCTGTGCTAATGGCTGAAACGTTTAAAATCAGCCAGAGCGCACTGTATACACACAAAGAAGCCAAGGAAAATATTAAGTTACATCCACACAAGCGTCACAGACGGCCATGTCTATGAAAGGAGCCGTCTGCACGCTGTGCTCGCATGCGACCGGTCCCGAAGGGGGTCGTGCATGCTAGCACTGGCCGAAGTGTGTTAAATTACAAAGCAGACACCAGGGTGGGGGTCTAATCATGTAAGGGGAGCGGCCGAAGCACGCTATAAGTACAAGAGGGTATTGCAACGGTATGTATTGAGCACACTGTGGCATTTTCCGCACTGCGTAGGTGGGGAAAGGAAGCCTTGTGTCTTTCCCGCGTCCGTAACCTCGGATACCCCGGGGGTATGAGGCTAATAGGGCGGGTACGTTACCGTGTAACGCACGCGACGTTCTCCTCAGTTTGACAGCATTGCCACCAACGGCACTCTGGCGGCGGTGGTTTGCTGTTGAGAACGCAATTATTCGATATATCTCGGAGTCCATATGGTTCTTCACTCGAGGAGCGAAGCTCAAAATCCTTGTAAAATTCTGCCGGGACGCGATCCTTGCGTCCCTCACAAGTGCGACGATCTACGGCGAGACGCTTCAGTCACGGTGAAGAGAAAGAATCAGAGTATTTTGCCGCCCAAACAGGCCACACAGCAGCGGAAGTCCCGCCCCCACAAGGCCGCCATGGGCGGCACCGGCCAGAACACTGGCGCTGTTCAACAAAAGCTCCAGAAACCGGAAGAGGGAGGAGCCTCCCCACAGCGTCAGCGGACGCAACGTCGAGTGACCGCTCTCGAAAGGGAACCAGGAAATTTATCCTGAAAGTGAACCCAGTTGTTTACCGTGCGTCTGTATGTACATGCAGTAAAATGGCAGAAGCAAGTGTTTCAGAAGACCAATTTTGTTGTCCGATCTGTCTGGATTTACTGAAGGATCCAGTGGCTATTCCATGTGGACACAGTTACTGTATGAGTTGTATTACAGGTTTTTGGGATCAGGACGATGATAAGGGAGTCTACAGCTGTCCTGAGAGGCATCCAGCTGCAGCCCCGCAGACTCACTTCTTGCTGGACACCAGTGGATGGACAGCTGACGTCATTTCCGTATCGTCATTCACTTTTCAAATTTGACGCGCCATGCACATGTCAGCGGTAAGAAAAAAATAATAAACTGTCGATGATTTATCGGTCATGTCAGAATTCAAATGCACAAACTAGCTAGACAGTTTTAGGGGGCAGGAATGGTGTGTGGTGTGCACAGTGTGCAATAGTTTATTTGGAACTTTTCATGTTTTATTTTCTCTTGAAATCGGGACTTCCCCCACAACGATACCCTTACGGGCCTGACTGTTGCATCTTCATTCTGATGATCAGATTTGTCTAATTTAACTAAGATGTGTGTAATTTCCAATAAATATTGCAAAACCACGAAGTGTTAATTTGATTTGCTTTGTTTGGTAAATTGTCTGATCATGTGAATCTACGTATATTTTTAAGTGGTTACATAAAAAAACCTGTGGTCAATTAACATGTAAAGTTACAAGTCTGTTGTATTGACAAAACGTTATAGTTCATTGATCTAGGCTGAATTTAAGTCACAAAAAAATAACGTTAGTGTAATGATCTTAACAATATATATTTTCAAGGTGGTTCTTGTGAATGCAGTTTGCATGAATTATGATGTTATAATATTAAGCATATTATTGAGATTGTTTTATGTAAAGAGATATGATAAAGATCATATTTCAATTTGCACACAGATTTTATATTATATATTTAAGTCATTAAAGTAAAATGACAATACGGAAAAGACGTGTGCAATTAAGCCTGCAAAAAATGTCTATCCAGAGGTGAAAACCGAAAATAAATATGCTGTCTATCCATAAGTGAAAATATAAAATAAATATGCTGTCTATCCAGAGGTAAAAACCGAAAATAAATATGATGTCTATCCAGATATGAAAATATGAAATAAAATTGCTGTTCATTCAGCGGCGAAAAAGGAAGTGACGTAGGCTGTCTATCCACTGGTGTCCAGCCACTCATAGATATAAAGGCTAGATGGCTCGTCCGCGCTGCTGGCCAATTGAGTGCAACGTCCGCATTTTGGTGGCCATCTTAGGACAGGGCGCTCGCTCACTCGTAGCATTGAGTTTTAATGATGCAGGTACTTTTAAATGACCATAACTTGCTTAATTTTTTACCGATTTTCAAACGGTTTGGTTTGTTATAAACGTCAAAGATGTACCTATGACACCTCATACCTATACTAAAAATAAAAAATAAATTCATGAAACATGTTAAAGCATCCAGAATTATAGCCACGTTAATAACGTTTGTAAAAACCCAAACCGTTTGAAAATCGGTAGAAAATTGAGCAAGTTATGGTCATTTAAAAGTACCTGCACCATTAAACTCAATGCTACGAGTGAGCGATCGAGCGCCCTGTCCTAAGATGGCCGCCAGGTGATGCCGTTAGGGACTCCGCCTTGAGCCATCTAGCCTTTATACATATCTATGCAGCCACTGGTGTCTAACCGGAGGTGAGTCTGCGGGGCTGCAGCTGGATGCTATTGGCTGTCCTCAGTGCAGACAGGCCTTTACTCCAAGACCTAATTTAAACAAAAACGCAATGTTGGCTGAAGTGGTGGAGAAACTGAAGAAGACTAAAATCCAGCAGTCCCCTCAGTTCCCTGTTCCTGCTCAGTGTTATGCTGATCGCGAAGAAGACGTCTGTACTGAAAGAAAATACAAAGCCGTCAAGTCCTGCTTGGTGTGTCTAAACCAGGGCTCTCAAGTTTTATCAAAAGTTTGGAGTGAGATTTCATCTGTTAGGGGAGGAGCCACTTAAATATTTGCAGCAGCGACCCCTCGGCCCCAACCAATTCTCTCAGGTTTTTGGTAGCAGTTAAATTTAATATATTGTTTATAATTGATTAGCACAAATAGAAATTATAACAGTTGGGAAATCTAATTAAAGACAAAGTCATAGAAATTAAATACATTGTTTTATTTCAAAAATACAAATATATAAAAAATTGCCCCAAATGAGCCAACTGAACAGCAACATTGCAGAACTTGCCCTGAGCATACTTACAATACAAGGTGTGTTTGTGTGACATCTTTTAAACAGATAAATGCAATGATTAATGTATACATTGGCAGGATATAAACATTACTAAAATAAAAGCCAGAGTATAGCTGAATAGCTAAAAAGAGTATGAATAAAGTATAATTTGAAAATAATGAAATAAATGAAAATGAAATATCTTGTCCTTTCCATTCCCAGGTGAAAAAAATACTATAGTAATTTATAGTAAATACTATAGTGTTTTTGACCCATACTATAGTAATGTACTTGAATTAATTTGTTGTGGTAATTCTATAGTTGCTGTGATAACATAACAACTATAGTAATATAAACGTATTACTTTATCCAATACTGTACTACATTGTCTACAACTATAGGGTATAATATACTAGAATATACACTACAGATTACTGTAGTATAAACTAAAGAATACTAACGTTAGAGTATTTATTACAGTTTATCAGTTCACTACTATAGTTAATACAGAGTATGCTGTAGCAATCATTAACAAAGTGTTGTAAATACTATAATATACTAAAATTTACTATACTATTAGTATGGTTCAAAAACACTATAGTATTTCCTATAATATTTTTCACCTGGGATTGTTTCAGGTAGCCTCTAGTGTTTAGTACTTTCCTAAAGTTAAAGCTAATTCTGATTGCAAAGCAGTTCGATTTTTTTAATCAATAATAATTTACCTCGGCTATATTTCCCAACAACAGTTTTTATTATCTTTGATCACATTTTTGTGATGTCATCCAAGAATCGTAAAATCAAATTGCTATAAAAAAGAATGCGTTACCTACCGCTTTCATCGGATTCTTCTCTTCCAACTGCCACTTCGTCTGTGTGACGTGAGAATCTATGTTGCCTAGTAACGAATGTGCTTGCAGCAGGATCACGAAATTTACCCAGAAACAACAAATTCTGATTTCTGATTGGCTGGTAGGTGACAATTATATCAGGATGTCTAGTGTGACCGTGTCCGCAACATGAATATGGAGAATGTGGAGAGGGAGTTGAGAGGAAATGTTGTAACTGTGGAGGGGATCATACAGCTGCGTATGGGGGATGTCCTGTAAGCAAAAGAGCAGTTGTGGTGCAGCAGATAAGGACAACACAAAACATTACATATGCTGAAGCTGTAAAGGTTGTCAATAAAGGAAAGAATGAGACACATGAGTCATCGGTAGCACAAGTTAGTGATGCTGAGGGCAGAAGGCCAAAAGAGGATGTGGTAAACTCAGAGAAACTGATATTGTTCATTGCCTATGTGGTTAATTGTTCTGATCAAGCTAAAACAAAAACTGAGAAAATAAAAATAATTGTTAAAGCTGCTGCTAGATTCTTAAATGTGGAGAATCTTTCATGGGAAAAGATACAAGCTGATCTAATACAGGGTGAAACAAGTGATCTATCATTGACACCTGTAGGAACTTAGTGATTTTACAGTGGAATGCAAGAAGTCTAATTGCCAATGGGCAAGAGTTAAAAGGCTTTATTTATAAATTAGAGATTAAACCAGATGTAGTTTGCATTCAGGAGACATGGCTTAAGCAGTCATTAGATTTTGTTATAAAGGGATACATAGGTGTTAGAAGAGATAGAGTGGAGGGAAGTGGTGGAGGATGTGCAATATTTGTCAAAAGAGGAATGCAGTTTAGAGAGGTTAAGAAGGGTGGGGATTTGGAATATATTGTAATTGAAATCTGGACAAATAGTGGTAGTATGGGTATCATTAATTTTTATAACCCATGCAGACTTTTAAAAGTTGAATATCTTGATGAAATGTGGGAGAACTTAAATAGGAAAGGTATTTGGTGTGGTGACTTCAATGCTCATAGTACTCTTTGGGGAGATAGGGATGATTTTAATGGAAATGTGATTGAGGAATATTTGGGAGAGAAAGAGCTAGTATGCCTGAATGATGGCACAGGTACGAGGATTGATGTAGCAAGGGGATATGAATCTGCAATAGATCTTACATTAGCTACAAAGTCAGTAGCTGATATATGTAGCTGGGAAGTATTGAGAGAAAGTACTGTAGGCAGTGACCATTTTCCCATTTTAATTCAGGTAGGAGTGGAATTGGTAAGTGAGCATGTAATGAGGGAAGGAAGATGGATATTAGAAAGAGCGGATTGGGACACATTTAGAGAGGTTAGTGAATACAATTTGGTGGGTATAAATAAAGATCAGAGTGTAGAGAAATTATGTAGGGAAATTAGCAACAGCTTAATAGGTGCAGCAGAAGTAGCTGTCCCTAAAACGAAAACTAAAAACGTCAGGAAAAGTGTACCATGGTGGTCTAAGGATTGCAGTGAGAGTATAAAGCATAGAAATAGGGCATTTAGAATTCTGAAGAGGACACACAGCTTTCAGAATATGATTGAGTATAAGAGATTGCAAGCAATAGTGAGGAAAACAATAAGAAAGGCAAAAAAAGAATATTGGCAAAAGTTCTGTGATTCCATTGGCAGAACCACGCCAATACAACAAGTATGGGGAATGATTAAGAAAATGAGGGGTAATGGGAGAGAATATGAGTATCCCGTGATGATGGAAGGTGATAGAATTATTACTACCAGTAGGGACAAGGCAGAGGTGATAGCAAAGTCATTAGTAAAAGTACATAGTGAAACAAATTTAGACCAGGAAGAAAGGGAAGGAAGGGAAGCTACTATTCTAAGATATGGAGCTGAGATAGGTATTGATATTGAGGATGATGGTGTGGTAAATGATCTATTTACAATGAAAGAACTGAACTGTGCATTGAAGAAAGTGGGTAAATCTACACCAGGGAAGGACATGGTATGTTATGCAATGATAGGAAATCTTACTGATAAAGGTAAGGAAGTAATAATGGTTCTGTTTAACAAGATATGGGTAGAAGGGGTAATACCATGCAATTGGAAGGAATCAATTATTATTCCTATCAAGAAACCTGGTAAAGATGCTAAATTGCCTAGTAGTTATAGGCCTATTGCACTTACATCTCAGTTGGGTAAAATCATGGAAAGAATGGTAAATGATAGATTGGTGTTCTTATTAGAATCTAAGGATGTGTTAAAGAATTACCAGAGTGGTTTTAGGAAGGGTAGGGGGACGATGGACCCAATTGTGCTACTTGAAGATGTCATAAGAAAGGCTCAAGTAAACAAAGAAACTGTATTAGCCATATTTTTCGATATCGAGAAAGCGTATGATATGATGTGGAAGGAGGGGCTTCTTATCAAGTTATATAAGTTGGGAGTAAAGGGTAGAGTGTTCAAGTGGATTAAATCATTTTTATCTAAAAGAAGAATTAGAGTTAAAGTAAACGGAGTTTTGAGTGAGGTATATGAGGTAGAAAATGGTACTCCTCAAGGGAGTATTATTAGTCCATTGTTATTTTCAGTAATGATAAATGACATATTTAAAAATGTAGAAAGAAATATTGGAGTAGCTTTATTTGCAGATGATGGAGCAATGTGGAAAAGGGGGAGAAATGTCTATCACAGTGTGAGTAAGATGCAACAAGCAGTGGATATAGTGCATAAATGGGCAATTGAGTGGGGATTTAGGATATCAGTTGAAAAAACTAAGGTTATTTTCTTTACTAGGAAGATAATAAATCAGGAGCTAAAGATTCAAATAGCTGGTAAGGAATTGGAAAGAGTAGAGGTTTTTAAATATCTTGGAATGTGGTTTGATAAAAGAATGACATGGGCAATACATATTCAGAAGATGGTAGAAAAATGTAAAAAGGTATTGAATGTAATGAGGTGTTTGCGTGGGGTGGAATGGGGTGCAACTAGGAGTGCTATGCAAACAATATATATTGGACTTAGGTCAGTTTTTGACTATGGGTGTATTGTATATGGATCTGCTGCTAAGACTATTTTAAATAAACTAAATATAATACAGAATCAAGGTCTAAGATTATGTTGTGGAGCTTTGAAAACTACTCCAGTGACAGCCATCCAAGTAGAGATGGGGGAGATGCCATTAGACCTTAGAAGGGACCAACTCAGTCTGGTGTTCTGGGCAAATCTTAGAGGTCATAGGGAAGACCATTTAAGTCAAACTACACTGGTAGAGAGTCAAGAGAGACAGAATGGTATGAAAAGCAGTTTTGGATGGACTGTTAAACAGAAAGCATATGAGATGGAAATAGCCTCATTGGATATAAGTCCTACTGTGGTAATTTCGAGAACTCCTATATGGACTCTTGAAGATCTTTCCATTGATCTTAATCTTTTGGAAGAAGCTCAGAAGGAGGATATAGATAGTAATGTGGTTCAGAGGTATTTAAGAGAAAGATATGGAGATAGAATAATAATTTACACAGATGGGTCAAAAAGGGAGGCAAGAGTGGGGGTGGCGTTTGTTATTCCAAAGTTAAAAATTGCATCCCAAAAAAGAATTAATTATAATTTAGCAGTCTATACAGCAGAGTTAGTTGCTATTGTATTGGGGCTTTCTTGGGCTGAAAGCAATAAGCCAAGAAGTTTGGTAATTGCTTCTGACTCAGCTTCAGCTTTGATAAGTATTCAGAACATTAATTCACAATCTAGGCAAGACATTGTTATAGAAATTGTCCAAATGGCAAGTAAATTAATTAAAGATGGAGTCAAAGTTGGATGTGTATGGATCCCTGCACATAAAGGAGTAGTAGGGAACGAGTTGGCTGATAAGAATGCCAAAGAAGCAACTGAATTGGAGAATATAAATTTAAGTATTAATTACAGTAAAGCTGAAGTTAAATCAATCATAAAAGGAAAGATAAAGGAGAAGTGGCAAGTCATGTGGGATAATGGTCATTCCGGTAGGAAATTATATAGTATCCAAAAAATAGTGGGGGTGAGTAGAAGTACTTGCAGAAATATAAATGAAGAAAATATAATTTCAAGAATGAGATTTGGGCACACAGGATTAAATAGTACATTAGTTTTAATGAAAAAACATGATAATGGGAGGTGTAGTGTATGTAACACACAGGATACCATAGAACATGCTATTGAGGTATGTACTAAATATAGTAATGAGAGGAAGCATTTAATCCATCAGCTAGAAGATGAAGAGATACCGTTGAAAATAAATGAAATATTGCAAAGGAAATCTAGTGATTTATGTTTTAAGTTTTTATTTTTATTTTTTAGGAAAACTGGTTTAATAAGGATAATTTAAGTGTAGGAACAATAGTATTCAGACCCACACTCCATTTCAGAAGGTGGCAGTAATGCAACCAGACGTTGTTTGCCAACTGCCATAAAATAAGAAGAAGAAGAAGAAGAAGAAGACCGTGGCTGCGTCCGAAACCGCATACTGTATAGTAGGTACTGAATAAGATGAAGTACCTACTTACTTAGCGTTAAAACAGTAGGTACTGTATAGTATGAATCCTGGTAGTATGAATGAGATTCGGACGTACTACATCCGCCATGTTGCTACATCACGTGACATACGTCGTCATCACGTCATGTCATTTTAGCGCGAAAACAACCGCATGCCCCGTCTTCTTCGTTGGATAACTCCTCTCCCGGGGCATCATGGGATAGTGAAGCGTCCATCGTATGCACACTGCAAAATCTAACCGAAAGTAGTAGGTCATCCGGGTACTTTTCGCATACTGTTTTTCGAATACTATGTATTCGGACATACTACTCGCCTCGCCTACTGCTTTTCGCGTACTATATAGTAAGTAGTAGGCTGTTTCGGACGCAGCACGTGTCCGCGGCTCGACAGATATGAACTCGGCAGAGAACTTCTCTCCTGTGCCTCGTTCATTAATTGTATAGAGTGGGAAAAGTTTTCTTATTTTTTCAGCGTGAGAAATACAAGGTGTGGCGTGTGAGCGTGTGAACTTACTGAAATGCGTGAGTCTCACGGTGAATGCGTGAGACTTGAGAGCCCTGGTCTAAACTCTTACTGTCAAAATCATCTGGAACAACACGAACATTTATTTAAAGACAAGAAGCACTATTTGATAGATGCTACAGGACGACTGGATGAGCTGATCTGTAATGAGCATGACAGACCGCTCGATGTTTTCTGTCGCACTGACAATCTATGTATTTGCTTGATGTGTGTGATGGACAAACACAAAAACCATGACACAGAAAAGGCTTCGGCAGAGAGGAAAATTAAACAGGTATGTCATGTGAAAACAAGGTGTGTTCGACTTCATTTGGCGCTGCAAGAACCGACAGGCAAATGACGTCAAAGTACTGCGAGAGCGATTCGGGAAATCAAACGGAGTATGCTGCTTTCGAATCGCTCTCGCGGCAATTTGACGTCATCCGCTTATCTTAAAGCGTTGCAACTTGCATCTACAGACAAGCTTCATGACTTTGCGCTGCTAATTAAATGCGCTACTTTGACAATAAATTAAAGAACATTTTAAAGTTTGCTTTAACTTCGTTGTTCAACAGAAACAGCTGGATGACAAACAGACACAATTTAAGGAGAAAATCCAGCAAAGAGAGGAGAAACTTAAGGAGCTGAGAGATGCTGTGGAGTCACACAAGGTGAGTTAATGAAGAAAACATTTAATCACAAAAATAACTAGAGTTTTCACAGGCAGAGTCAAATGTCAATTTTAAAAGTGTTGTGTGTAGATTTTAGCGGCATCTAGCGGTGAGATTGCGAATTACAACCAACTGCTCAGTTAACTATGCATGGTTACTTCCTTGCTCCTCGATATTCCAGCTTAAGCATTTCCAGTAAATTGTCAGCTACTAGCAAGATGTCATTCTAGTCTTCCTTCATGTTCATCACAACAAATACATTTATATAGGTTTGTAACAACATTATTATGCAGAATCTTTGGGTGAACTATCCCTTTAACCTCACCCGTAAGGTGCAAAATTTGCATCTCAGCACTTTTGGTGTATGAGAATGGTAAGTTCTAAAATAGTTTAAGTGTAGCAGAGATGTGTGTGTTGCTTGTGTAAAATGTGATTAATCTTAATCACTATTGTTTACCACTATATACCATACAAGTGCCTCAATTCCCACTTCTTGTTATAGGCTGTTTGAGATATCATAACTGATAACCTGATGAGAACAGAAGTCTCTTTGTGTGTCCTAACAGCGCTTTGCCCAGGCAGCAGTGGAGAACTGTGAGACGATCTTTACTGAACTTATTAATTCCCTTGAGAAACGCCGCAGTGAAGTGACACAGCTGATCAGAGATCAGGAGAAGGCTGCAGTTAGTCGAGCTGAAGGATTTATGAAGCAACTGAAGCATGACATTGATGATCTGGGGAGAAGAAATGCTGACCTGGAGCAGCTTCCATTCACAAATGATGACATCTATTTTCTTCAGGTAAACGCTCCAGAAAAGCTTGTTGTTACAGTTGACTTTAATGGAATAGTTCTCTGTAATAATTCTGGCATCATTTAGGGTGGTACTACTAACCCATATGGCATTTTTAAAGAGATGTTTAGCAGAATGTGACAGCAAGTCTCTAAAAGTGCATATAAAACAGTGGCCGGTTGCATGACTAACTAGCAATTAGTTAGGGCTAATTAGTTTTATTATTTGGATTTAAATGAGACCAATCTACCTTTCTATGTAACATACTTAAAACAGTTATGATCAGTCTTGAACTAACTTTTAAGACTAGTCTTAAAGTTTTATGCAACCGGCCACAGGAGCTGTTATGTTCCAAAATGATTAGAATAACATTTTTGTTAAGGAAGCCCATATGACTCAAGCACTTTATTTAGGGCTGTCTTTTGATAGCTTTGCTTGATGATTGATAAAATAACAGATTGGACTTTCTTCTGTTAATAGCTTATTGATTGTTTAATGTATAAAATAATGTTAGGTGTTAATAGACATTTTTGGTTGAACTACTGTATATGAGTGTTACATAAACTTTGTTGTATTTGCCATTTGAGTAAAATATAATTTTGTAATATTGTGTTTCTTTGTGTGTCTGTAGAGTTTCCAGACTCTCACTGTGCTTCCTAAATCCACAAAATTAGCTGACATCACTGTCAGTTCTTTTTTGTCTTTTGATGATGTTACAAAAGCTATCACACTGCTAAGAGGACAACTTGAAGATTTTTGCAAAGAGGAGATAGAAATTATATCTGAACGAGGTAAAAACTGAAGTGTTATAACTCAAAAGGTATACTTTTACATTTGTGTTGAGTAAATTGTTTTTTACATTACATTTATTTTTTTCTTTGCATTAAAACATCACACTTCTAGTGAAATATTTAGAAATT
This sequence comes from Misgurnus anguillicaudatus, assembly GCF_027580225.2. Classification (NCBI taxonomy): domain Eukaryota; kingdom Metazoa; phylum Chordata; class Actinopteri; order Cypriniformes; family Cobitidae; genus Misgurnus; species Misgurnus anguillicaudatus. Next base: position 26,302,142 of record NC_073348.2, read on the forward strand.
GTCCCCATCCCTGAACCCAAAACCAGGAAGGACTTCTTGCAATGTAAGTGTTACAAATGTGTAAAATACTGTATAACAAACATCCAATGAAAATGCAATAGCAATAATAGCAATAACAAATTCAAAATATGTTTCCAAAATTCAGTCAGTCAGTTTACACACATATACACAGTCATGCAGTCACACCAACAAAAATCTAAAATACCAGAAGTTCTTTAAAAAATGTAACATTATTTTCTTGTTAACACTTTACAGTAAGGTTCTGTTTGTTAAAGGACTAGTAAATTGGAAGACTTTACTCACCCTCATCCTGAGTGTATATGACTTTATTCTTTAGCGAACAGAAGCAAGTTATTTTGGTTTTGCTGCTTCTGTGTTCGTCTGTGCTATTAGGATGGATTTACACTTAAATGCATTAGCTAACATGAACTAATCCAATACAGTTTGTAAATTTTTTGATTACAAATTCTTTCTTTCTTATAGATAAGTGTCAGCTCAGCCTGGATACAAACACAGCCTTTAAAAACCTCTGTCTTTCTAATGGGAACACTGTCATTACTAACACTGGCACAAACCAGGAGTATCCTGATCATCCAGACAGATTTAGCATTCGTCCGCAGGTGCTGTGTAGAGAGAAAGTCTTTGGACGCTCTTACTGGGAGGTTGAGTGGAGTGGGAGTGCGAATATTTGGGTGTCAGTATCAGTAGCGTATAAGAGCATCAGCAGGAAAGACAATAGTAATGAATGTATTTTTGGATGTAATAATCAGTCCTGGAAATTGTTATGCTGTGCCTCAGACAAGCCTCAATTCTGGCACAATAACAAAAAATGTATCTGCCCTGTAGTCTCCTCCTCTAAGATAGGAGTGTATGTGGACCACGGTGCAGGAACTTTGGCCTTCTACAGTATTTCTGACACAATGACCCTCATTCACAAAGTCCAGACCACATTCAGTCAGCTTCTGTATCCTGGGTTTGCGGTTTCTGAAAAAACAACACTGAAACTGTGTGATCTAACAATGTAGATAATAAAGAGATTCTGTAACTATTATTATATCTCAGCTTTAAGCTGCATGATAAATAACAGTGAATCTAATATTTTTTTAATTTAGAATTTAGACAGATGTTAAATTGACAGATATTAACAAAGTAAAATCATTAGCATTCTTTGTCTAATAATCGTAAAAAAAACCTACCCTAATTTTCTTTTTTCAATAATTGTAGTCACTTTGATTTTATGTGAAGTTATGTATTTCTCCTTTACCTCTCATATGCTTATATGTCTTAATTACATGTCCAAATTCTTTAATAAATTGTTACTAATTTTCCTCATAATTAACATCAAATAAAATTCAAACACTCTAAAAAAACTTTAAAAAGTGTGTTTTCATGTATGTTTGCGCATATATCTTTAATGCCAATGTCAACCCATATAAATAAAACACAGTCACACAACAAAAAAACTACTACTACTACTACAATAAAGCATTTGCTACCACTGTCATCATAATTACATAAGTGCATAAAGGAAATGACAGATTTTAACATTTTCTTATACCATATGAAGGGGGTTGACTTACTAACTTATTAAGGTTTGTAAAAGTAACACTTAAACTTTGAACATCTAAATTGCTATTCAGGGCGGCACCTCTAGGTGTCAGGAACGCGTTTTAGCGGTCACTCTCCAACTACAAAGAACACGCAGATGTATATAAACTCTTCCGGCAACGGCAAAATGGTGGACTTGTCATTATTTTTGGCGCTCTGCGAAAATATCCACACCAGGCTGTTAACACGTTTGTAAATGCGCTTCATATTACATCAGTATGTTTAAGAAAGCTAAAAGGTGCAATTTTAGGCGTCGCAATGACTCTGAGGATGAGGAGAAAGACGCTCAGCAGTCCGGAGGGCCTGCAGCTGAAGCCTCGGCGAAATCTAGCGAGCCCACCACCTGCTCCGCTCCTAACGTGCTAAATAATCACGGTAACGGGTTTCAGTCCCGTGAGATCAAACTCAACAAAGAGAAGAAGAAAAGGGAGAACCGAGAGGAACCAAAAGCGAGTCTGCTGAGCTTTCAAGATGAGGAAGGTACATGATTATGAGCTGTTGCAGTTATCGCACAATTAAAATAACTTAACGTGCACACCAAAAATATTCGTTATCAGATGAAGTTTGTGTTGTTTTTGCTGACGTCATCAAACTTCCTTTTATTACCAAAGTTGTTGAATACCACCACTTCATTATCATTTTTATGACTAACGTTACGTTTATGTAAAAAAAAAAAACATCAACATCGCATATACAAGTTTTTCAAGAAAACAGCTTTTAAAAGCAATATTAGATGATGTATCATCATCTGTGCACTGTAGAACTTGCCATTGATATCTTCAGGGTTCCCACGGGTCCTTGAAATCCTTAAAAGTTTGTTAATCTGGGGAAAAATTCAAGGCCCTGGGAAGTTTTTGAAAATATACATACATCGAGGTCACTGAAAGTGCTTGAATCTATTTAATGCAAAAAGTTTGTGTCACCCTGTCTTTGTCGTTAAACCTCACCATTGGTTGAATTTGATATACACATTCAGATGCACTTACCCCTGGAGGCGTCCCCAAAGTGTCACCGCAGTGACGCAGCGTGAGTTCCCTTGAAAGGGAACTGTAACAATGTATCTTAAAAAGTAACATGATGTAACCTTGCTCTTACTTGAAATGTGTATCCACATTTAGTCATTGAATTGAGGGTAATGCACCTGGAAAGACCTTGAAAGGTCCTTGAATTTAAAGTTAACTAAGGTGTGGAAACCCTGTATCTTATTCAAAGTGTTCGTTTATTTACTTGGTACAAGGATTTTGAGTCATTGCGAATGTCAGACTTTCACACTTGCATGTATTTTATGTATCTAACTAGTGGACGACACTGAAGTGTTTCGTGTGAAGAAATCCAACCACAGCAAAAAGATTGTGAAGCAGCTGAAGAAAGAATACAAGGACGATTTGGAAAAGACCGGCAGTTTCGTACAGGACCAAAGCACACGACTTGATGGTATTTCGTTTTTTTCATAATATCATATAGGTTATATCAATCACAATAGGTGGTGTACATATACAAACTGAATAGATTTTTGTAAATGGTATTGTAAATATTATATCCCGGACGAGCCCCCAATAGTATTAACAGTATCTACGATTTCAACACACACTTGTTTGTTAGTTGACCATTGGTTTATTTTTTCCAGGTGGACCTGCACAGAAGCTGGCAATTAAAGAAGAGCCCTTAGAGGGCAGCAGAGCCAGCAGTGAGCAGGGAGAAGAGGAAATGGAGGTGGACAGCAATGAGGAACAGGACGAGGAAAATGATCAGAAGGGTGGGGTTAGAAGTGGAGCATTCAGCCAGAATCTGTCCGCCCTCAGCTCCCTCAGACCAGGCGAGCGCCATCATCACAATCTCAAGGCCAAAGCAAGTCACAGTAGAAGTCAGCATGATTAGGCTGTTTTTGATGTTTAGCGACATCAGGGACTGTCATTCACATCATGAACTTCCACTAATAGGCATTGTGTTCAAACATTGAATGTTGTCAAACACTGCATGCAATCTCCAATCTGCATTTTTATATCTACAAACAAAGATCACTTTGATCAGTTTACGGACTGGGTATTCTGACGAAACTGTGGTTCATGTGAAAATGCCCAGTCATTCAATGTTTACACTAATAATATGTTTTAATGCGTTCCCCCAGGCGAGATCCCAGATGCTGCATTCATCCATGCTGCACGTAAGCGCAGGCAGATGGCTCGAGAGCTCGGAGGTGAAGCCCCAATGGTGGAGCCTGAAGCGACCAACAAGCGCCTTGTTCACGAGGATGAGCAGGGCGGCAGTGACGACGACGATGAGAAGAGAATTGTCTTCAGTGGCGTCAAGCAGAAGAGTCAGAGGCAGAAAATAGCAGAGGAGATTGGTCAGTGTGAAACGCATGATGTGCAGGGTTCCCACGGGTTTCTTGAAATCCTTGAAAGTTTGTGAGTCTGGGGGAAAACAATTCAAGGCTCTGGGAAGTTTTTGAAAATATACATACATAGATGCAGGTCATTGAAAGTGCTTGAATCTATTTTTTGCAAGAAGTTTTTTTGGGGAAAAAAATCTATATAATTCCCTATGTATTGTAGGATAATGTCATAAAAATTTGACTTTTTAAGCACACATGCTAAACTGTTCGCTTTAAATGCTTATATCTTATGTATGCGAATGTTGATTCATACCAAAATGCTTTTTTGCATAATTGTGTTTTTACACATGAAAACTTCTCGGGTTAAGTATGCAACTGTTTTCCCTGAGAAGGGACTGAGATGCTGCGTCTTCCTTGCCATACTTCCTGCGTCCCTGTAACGCCAATATTTCAGATAGCAATATACTACATAGCTCACACGTCACCTTGTCTTTGTCGTTAAGCCTTACCATTGGTCGAATTTGATGTACACATTCAGACGCGCTTACACTTGTAGGCGTCACCACAGTGACGCAACGCGAGTTCCCTCGAAAGGGAACTGTAACAATGTATCTTTAAAGGTAACACAATGTAACCTTGCTCTCACTTGAAATGTGTCCCCACATTTAGTCCTTGTATTTGAGGGTATTGGACCTGGAAAGTCCTTGAAAGGTCCTTGAATTTGAAGTTAACCAAGGTGTGGGAACCTTGTACCCATGAACAAGTAGTAGTAACAATTCTGTCACAATTTACTTGTGGAAATGTCAAATCTGTACAGGGTAAATATAGGAAAGTCAGTTCCAATTACACAAGAAAGCAAAGTAGATGTGTGAGTACTAGGAAAAGGTGTTTTTTGAAACAAGGTCTGACCTGCTTTTTTGTGTGTGTGTGTGTATGCTCGTGTCATTCAGGTATTGAAGGAAGTGATGACGAAGCTCTAGATGATGGACAAGATGAAGAAGTGAGACGCTGGGAGCAGGAACAGATCAGAAAAGGCATTAGCATCCCTCAGGTGAGTCAGGGTACTAACTTTTTCACAATACCAATATTGCAGTATTTCATACTAGTACCAAAAAATAAAATAAAAACAGTTTTACTACCAATTGTCATATCACAGCAATAATAGCCAGTATTTGTTAAATCATAAGATGGAAGCATGTATGCATGCAAATATCCACATAAACATTTGAAGTTTGGCACCTGTATGTACTGACATTAGATAGGCAGTAGCATTCAGAACAATAAACACTGATTTTTTTTCCTTTTTATTACTTTTTTATTTTAGATTATTGTAATGTTTCCAATAGAAACTCTGTGTTACGGGAAACTGATGGTGATTTTGTTTCCTGTGTTGATAATTTAGGTCCAAGCCACCCAAGAGGACACAACCATGTATTATCAAGGCGGTTATGACGCACAGCCTTATGGAGCTTCCTACGCCATGCCTTTTGCCTACGCAGCCACGACTGTTGGAACAGACGGCAACAATTCATTGAAAGTGGAGGCCTCAGTCCCCTATCCTATTCCCTCTAGTGACCTGACCCCAATAACCACAGATCTGGTAAAGAAACGTCTCAAAGACAGGTACGGTCTGAGCTGCCCTCGTATCGGCGGTTACTGTAACCCCTCAATCTCCCAGTTCAGTTGATAATCCTAGGGAATATCACCATATTCCCATCAATGAAAGGATAATTCCTTAATATAGGCATTGAAGTTTGTTGGGTTTAAACTGCCTTAGAATGTCCTGATATACGTCTCACACACTATTCACACAACAGTTGGGGGTGAACTCCATTGTGGACATACAGTGTGACGATGCACCACAACATCTAAGCACCTTACACATTTTTTAGTTAGTTATGGTTGTCTTGTATGTTGGATAAGGTGGATTTATTTGTACTGATGGAGTGTATTATTCTGCTTACGAAAGGCATAATAATCTTCATTCTGATCGGTTGTGTCAGCATCTGCTGTCAGGAGATGTGCAACCTCAGTGACTCCCCCAAAATTCACTAATAATGAATTTCTTTTTGACTCTCCTGTGCACCAGGCTAAACTTCATGCGTCAGGGTCACAGTTCCAACGCCCGGCGCTTTGAGCAGATCCAGGAGGAGCTGGAGGCCTCTAAAAAGACCATCCAGCTCCTGGAGGGCTCCTCGCAGGAGGCTGCAGACAAATATAAATTCTTGCAAGAAATGCGAGGGTATGTTGGAGACTTGCTTGAGTGTTTCAGCGAAAAGGTGAGAATGAACTTATGATTCATGCTTATGCTTTTTTTAACCAATTTGATTTGGTTTCTTTTTTTTCCCCATGTGGATTGTGATTTGGCTTTAAATGTCATCTGATATTGCTTATGTTGTTATTGTGTAGTTTTTCAGACTTGAAAATGTAAAAATGTTTTTTTTTTTTACTTTGCATTTTCACGACAAAGACATTATTTCAGTTACATTGGTTGTGGTATTTATTTATTTTTTCTCAGCTGATGGAAACTTTAGCATCATGATGGGCTTTCTGTCTGAGTCTGACCAATGGTTACATGTATTTTATTCGTTATACGCCCTAATGGCTTCATTTCTTTCAGATAAAGAGGTGCTATGTACACAAATCATGGTGTCTTTGGTGGGGCATGGAGAAGTAACATAAAGCTAGCTTTAATAGTTGATGTCTCTTTCAATTAAAAAAAAGATCAAGTTATTATTCTTGTTTGATAGGCATACAGGCTAACAGGCTAGACATACATTTTGCATTTGGTTACACACTGACGACCTGTTCTTACTTTGATAAGGTGGGAAGAAGCTAATGTAAAAGAGGGCATGACCATGTTTTATCAAAGATGTCTCCCATGCCACAGCAGAACACACCCACCCCCGTTTTGGTTTCCGGCCACCTGTCTGTTTTTCAGCTGTCACAAAAGCCATCATATCTTTCAGGTGCCTGGTATTCTGGAGCTTGAGGCCGCCATGCATCAGTTACTACGGCAACAGGCGTCCCGTCTGGTCCAGAGAAGACAGGATGATATTAAAGATGAATCATCGGAGTTTTCCAGCCTTTCAAGTCAGTCCATCTTGAAGGTTTTTATTTTTTATTTGAATGGTCTCATTGATTTCCACCCCCCCCCTTCCTTTAGTTGCTGTGACTGTATTATTTACAGTAACAGTTCGTTGCATATCACATAAATATGCACAAATTAAAGTGTATGTGGCTTTCGGTAAAGCTGACTGCTTAAAACAATGACCTGTGTTCACTGAATCTAATCTATTGCTAAGATGCTGAACCGGTAAGTTGGATGGAAGATTTCCATCTTGCCACAGATTTTCTAAAAAGGAACCACACATTTTCAAATCAGACGTGTACATTTCTTACTAGTTTAAAGAAAAAACCACCATTTTTTGGTGTTTTACTATGTTCTTGCTTCAACTTGGACAAATGAATACATACCTATCTTTTTTCAATGCGTGCACTTGGTCTTTGTACAGTGTGTCATGCATGTGTTGGCATTTGGCTTGGCCTCATTCATTCCTTGGGATCCAGGCCGGGATGCATTTGGATGCCATCAAACACTTCCATGTTTTCCCTATTTAAAGACTGTTACATGAGTAGTTACACAAGTAAGTATGGTGGCACAAAATAAAATGTGGCAATTTTTTAAGCGGAAAAAAATGAGAACTATATTGTATGGCGGAAGAGCACTTAGTTTGCAGCACTTCGACCTCGGTGCGCAGTAACAGCATCACTCCTGACTACTCCACCTCTCGCTCAAATTACTCAACATTACAGCGCCCAAGTAGAAAACATGGAAGTGTTTGGTGGCTTCTGGGTTCATCCCTGTTTGGATCCATGAGGACAAAGATTAAGTGTACGCATTGAAAAAGATAGGTATCTATTGAGTTGTCTAAACTGATGTGGGAACATAGTAAAATATTAAAACCGGTGGTGTTTTCCTTTAAGTTTGATTTAATGTATGTACTGTAGTACATCAATGAGTGGGTGTTTTACAAATGTAAATGTTGAATAATAGCACAAAGTTCATTTTTAGATTTTAACATCAGTTCTTTCTGTTTTAGATAAGGCTGTTATGGCCCCTAACCTGGATTCATTTGGACGTGATCGTGCAGCTTATCAAGAACTCGCCAAGCAGAGAAGGATAGCTGAAAGAGAAGCCAGGCGGTAAGTGCTTTTAATATTTGCTTTTATATTACTTTCTTATGGTATATAAACATTGATTTAACTCATTTTGGTCATGTCTGGTTAAATTAAATATTGTTGTTTCATTTAGAACTCGACGCAGGCAAGCACGAGAGCAGAACGGCAAGAGAGCCGAGCATAAGGAGGGGCTGTCCAGTGACGACGAAGAGACGTCTACTGACATTAACAGCTTCAACCTAGAGAGAGGTGAGATGATGTCTTTTAGGATATACAATATCTGATCTGATTTCAAATGACAGGGATAATATTGTTTCCTTGTGGTCCCATTTCCAGATCGAATTTTTATAGAATCGAAGAAGGTTTTTGAAGATGTGGTGGAGGATTTCCACTCTCTGAACAGCATGAAATCTCACTTTGAGACCTGGAGGAAGCTGTATTTTACCAGTTACAGGGACGCTTACATCAATCTCTGTCTGCCCAAACTTTTCAACCCACTTATTCGACTGCAGCTTATCTCATGGTCTCCGCTAGAGGTGAGGAAGATGCCTTTTGATCAAACCGGTCTTGCGTTATCTTAATGTTTACATTACTGCATTCAGAAAATGCTTGCAGCAGTGCATCTACAAGTGCATAATCTACCATTTGAGCTATAGGTACACTTTAGTCAGGGTTGCCAAGTCTGTGGTTTTCCAGAGGAATTGGGCTGGTTTAAAGGGGACATTTCATGAAAATCTGACTTTTTCCATGTTTAAATGTTATAATTGGGTCCACAGTGTTTCGGTCAACCTAGAAAATGTGAAAAAGATCAACCCAGTAACTTGGTTTTGGTAAACCATTCTCTGCAAACATGTGAAAAAATCGGTCATTGAAATTTGGCTCCCCTTGTGATGTCAGAAGGGGATAATACCGCCCCCTAATCTGCACTATCCAACCACGGCCCTGCCATTTAGTGCAGAGATCAGCTCATTTGCATTTAAAAGGACACACCCAAAACTGCACATTTTTGCCCACACCTACAAAGTGGCAATTTTAATATGCTCTAATATATTATCTATATGATATTTTAAGCTAAAACTTAACATACGTACTCTGGAGACACCAAAGATTTATTTCACCTTGTTAAAAAAGTCTTGTGAAAAGTCCCCTTTAATACTGTTGCTTCAGGCTCATGTCTGTGGGTTGAACCGATGTTAAATTTAGCCCTGGGAATGTGAATTTTAGCAGATGAACCCTGCCAAAAATCCAGATTTCACCCCTGTAACATGTTTTTAAAAAGAGAACCCCTCTCAAAATGTGATTGGCCAGTTTTGGGTGGGATTTGCTGTGTAAAATGGCAACCCTGACTAACGTTTTACTCTGTAATTGCTTAAGTGACAGTTTTTGAATCTCTCTGTGCAGGTGGATTGTCCAAACTTCGAGTACATGCTATGGTTCGAGTCTTTGCTGTTTTATGGTTGTGACGAGCAGAGCGCCGTGAAGCAAGAGGATGATGTTGATAACGGCTTGCTCCCTGCTATCGTCGAAAGAGTTATCCTTCCCAAACTGGCAGGTCTGTAGATTCACATGGTTCAGTTTATTTATGTATTCAACCTTTATACATTTTTAGAATAGCACATAACCTTAAAAATTATTTGTACCCTTCCTGTTTGTCTCTCAGTGTTGACGGATCAAGTATGGGACCCCCTTTCTAGCAGTCAGACATCCAGACTGGTGACTTTCATGCGAAGGCTGATCAAAGACTATCCCACTGTGCTGCATGGCGACAACCGCAACACGCAGGTCAGTTAACTTTTGTGTGTTAAAGTCACACCCCAAACTCATGCTGCTATTGGTTGAGCAGTTGTTGCTGTTTTGTTTTGATCAGAATGCTTAATCGAAGCAGCGTTTTGATGGTGCCACAGTGTTTGGGGAAAGCAACTTACAAATGTAATAATTCAGTGGAGTTTTAGCTTTAAGACAACAACTCATAAAATGTCTCCTGCTTTTTTATTTTAATAGGAGCTTTTGAAGACCATACTCGTACGAATACAACGGTCCCTCGATGATGACATTTTCTTACCTCTGTTTCCCAAAAAGTGAGTTTGAAAGTCATGTGTGTTGCCTTTCATTTCACATATAGCACTTACATTACACACTGTTACTTAAAGGCGGGGTGCATGATCTATGAAAGCCAATGTTGATATTTGAAATCACCTAAACAAACACGCCCCTAACCCAATAGAATCTGGACCTTCTTTTGATAGACCCACACCATAGACCAGGCACCGATGTCGGTTAGTAGATACGCCCCTTACTGCTGATTGGCTACAAGTGGGTTTTGGTACTCAGCCCGGCTCCCTTTTCCAAAGTGTTTTTCAAAAATCATGCACCCCGCCTTTAATACAGTCATGTGAATTGTAACAGAAATCTTGATGTTAATAAAAAGACATGGACACGATGCAATATATGCTGATACATATAATGTATATAATCCAGTGTAATTATAAAATTATATATGTAATGCTTATACATCTTTCAATTTCTTTGGTTCAGTGTTATGGAAAACAAAAACTCTGCTCCATACCTCTTCTTCCAGAGGCAGTTTTGGTCTTGCGTGAAGGTATGGCTTTTGTTTTGTTGCACTTGACATTATGATGTTTATATTCTAAATTAGTTGCCATGCACAAGTATGCTTATGTAATTATTGTGTGCATCTCTCTGTCTCTTTCTCTCATATGCTCAGTTACTGGGGAATATCCTTATGTGGGATGGGATCCTGTCCCAGTTGGTGCTGAAGGAGCTAGCCGTGGACAGCACACTGAACCGATACATCCTCTCAGCCCTACAATCCATTGATGTCAGAGAGGAATGTGTGGAGAAATGTCGCAGGGTACAATTAAAAAACACTACATATTTAAACTATCAATCCAGATATGAGTTTTAAACATTTATACCACGGGTCTACTGAATGCTTGATTCTGATTGGCTGAGAAATGTTCCATGAGTGTTAATTATTTTTCAATAACCGCACACCTAACCAGAGCAATATTTTTGGTAACTGTGGTATAAGCAGAATAATTCACTCCGGTCCTTTGATTCATTCAAAAATAATGCACACCTGCGGTGCATTACCACTTTGGGTGTGCATTATTTTCTTATAATTCAAGGGCCCATCGTCAATTATTCCTTACTTAATTCCCTGAATGGAAATTAATTGTTTACATATATTGTAAAATACACATACCATGAAATAAGATTTTGGTCATTGTTGTCGTCGTCTGCACCTTTAACCGTTTACGGTTTGCTGCCCCAGGTGGTGGAGTGTTTTCCCATTCAGTGGTTCAGCAGTCTGAAGGGTCAACAAACTCTTCCTCAGCTGGAGAACTTTTGCAGATACATGAAACACGTTGCCAGCTCTGTTTACCGCAGCTGTGTGGCTGGATCAGATGTGGAGAAAAGAAAAGCCAGGTAAAGTGGTTTTAAATACCTTTGAAAGGACATAACACCTCAGAAGATGCCACACGAATCTAAAATGAAAATGCATACAATTCATACAATTCTCCTTATAAAGTGTTATTATCTGTCCTTCACTTTCATTTATGTCTTTTACAGGGAACACATAAAGGAGGTGATTAGGCTTCTGGGACGACTGAACGCTTTAGATCATGTGATTGCAGTTGCGTCAGAACATGGCATTAAAGATATAAAAACTCTCCTTGAGACCAAATGACCAACAGGGCATGGTAGCTGACCCACATACTGGTTTTTTGATGAACCTAACCTTGTAAATATTGTGAATATTGTACATTTTGTGTGTGGCTGAAGACTTTTCCTTCATTTTGAAGCTGAGGGAGTCTTGTGTAGGAATTCGTAATCCATGGAAACTGCCACTGGTGTCCCAGCACAGCGTGTTTGCCTGGGTTTGTACCCTGTGGTGTGTTAAAAACTTCTGTATCCCCCTTCCGGTGGAGACAATTCCACTTTTTACTTAATTTTTTTAACAGACAAGGTCCTCTAATAGATCTTTTAAATTGTGACATCCGTTACCTGCATTACTTACAGATTGACTTAAATTCTTTAAGAGCAAACAATGATAAAAGACATTCAAAATGAGCCAGCGTCCATGTTCATCTTCAACAACTTTTGACGTGCCAACCTGATCTCTAAACGAATTTACATGCTGCTTAAGAAATCCAGTAAAAATGTATACCTTTAATATTTTTGTTTTTTGAACCCTGAAATGTGTCATTGCATAAATAAAGTGTTAATGGATATTCCAGTAGTTGTTATTGTCTTCATATTTTATTGTGGGTTCCAAAACTCTGAGACTATATTGATAATTAAATACATTTACCATAAAATAAGATTTTGTTAGTCATCTGGACCTTTAACTCTTTCCCCGCCATTGACGAGTTATCTAGTCAGTTAAGAGAAAAAGTCTTCCTTGCCAATGACGAGTTTTTATTTCAGTCCATATTTCTGCTGTTATCCACTAGGTGGTGCTCTTACCCAATTTATAAAACACTAAAGCGTCCACTGATGCAAAAACAGTAAATCTCTGTATATTTTTTAATCATTGCTCTGAATCTGATCTCTAACAAAAATCCTTTACAAAAATGCACCTTCTTTTGACGTGTCGACCTGATCTCTTAATGAATTTACATGTTGCTTAAAAAAATCTAGTAAAAATGAACATCTCTAATATTTTTGGTTTTTGAAATGTGTCCTTGCAAAAATAAAGTGTTAATGGATATTCAAGTAGTTTTTATCTTCATATTTTTTTATTGTGGGTTCCAGGAGTCTGAGAATACATTGATAATCTGGAATACATAAAAACATTTTTTATTGGATTTTAAAAAAAATACTTTGTACTATTTTGTAGTCTATTTTTACTTTAACTTGTGTAAAATTTTCAGCAGTTTTTCACTCAAATCTTTATGCTCATAATATTTGGTATGAGTAAAGTTCGTATTGTTTTAACGAAAAAAGCAAGGCCAAAATCCTGTATTAAATTGGATGGACATGAAATACGAAAACATTTAAATGTGTTAAACTATATAGGGTGCACATACCCTACTGTAAAAATGCACAATGCATTTAGCCTTACACACTGTAAAAAATATCAAATCAATATATTTAATGTTAGTTTAACTTAACATATCAAGTTAAACAATTTCAACTTTTTTATACGTTATGTCAACTAAAATTTTTTTAAATGATTAAGTAATTTTGTTTTTACATGCAATTTGCATATGACACACTCCTGGTATTTTATTGGGAAGTTAATCTTAAAATGTAACGAAATTGTCTTTTCTCTAAAAGATTTGTTTAAGTTAACCTTTTGGATTTATCTTGATCAACAGTAAGTTAAATATTTTAGAAATGATTTTCCCAATGTTTATCCTATCAAAAAAATCCACTTTAATATTTAGCACTTAAATGTACATTTTAAATCTGTACATAGGCTACATGAAATCCCGTATTATAACCCGCAATTTAGCCAGAACAATTTCCCTCAGTATGTGAGGGAAATTCGGGCGGAGCGTTAACGCAATGAAACCCGATCCACCTACCTTGCACATCACAACTACACAACCATATACATAAATTTACACCACCTGTCATACTCAGGAGACGCATAACCACCCAAAAGCTCAGTGTGTGGACACAATAAGAGAGAAGTTTCCTACAACACGAGTATCATTGGATCTAAGTTACTGTATCCAGCTCACAGAGCCCAGCTACAAGGTAAGACTAACAACTCCATTACTATCTTTCCCGAATCTGCTAAGTCCTTACTGACAATCACATCAAAAACTTTATTTATTAAAAACACACACATTTATGTTTAACGTTTGGATTTGCACATAAACACGCTGTCTTTACCGCGCGCGAGGTGCACATGTGGGGCTCTTGCTCCGGGCAAACGAAGCGAAGGACGGGCGCACGGGGTCTCCCCTCACTCAAATGTGTGGTGGTCGCGGACTCGCGGGATAAATTCACATAGATGCTTTAAAAGAGCATAGAAAAAATATGAAAATGTCGTTTTATAAAGCTGAGAACGGTGACTGTTTCGCTGTACAAACAGTTTTAGTCATGTTTAAGTTGTGCCGCATTGAGCGCGTGCAGTAATGGTGTGTTATGGGCAGAGGGTCTCTTGTTTTATTTTGACCACTTCTGCTTGCTGTCCATGACCCATATGGGTTATTTCTGCATTATGGCTCTTTATTATAGCATTAACAGACAGCTATTAATCAGAGCAAACAAAATTATTATAATACAAATATTTTATAACAAAATGATGTTACGAAAGTTACACTTTGTTATTGCATGCTATGGTTTTCTGTAGTATTAACTATATAGTGAAATGATAACTATAGTGTAACTACTGAAGTAACTTAGCCTATACTTTAAAATTTACTGTGGTATTGCAAAACAATATTGCATCGAGACATTTACATCTAAGTATTTGTTTATTATTATTATATTAGTATCAGTATTTGTTTGAACTTTTATCATTTATAAACACCGTGACCTTGTTATTCTTTGACCTTTTAGGCTCTTTTTAGTAGCCCAAAGAAGCATCAGATTGATTAAATACTTCATATAAATCTTTTCTATTTATATGCGAGTCTCTCTCTCTCTCTCTCTCTCTCTCTCTCTCTCTCTCTCTCTCTCATTAAAAGTATGCTGATCTATAAGAGAGAGAGAGAGTGAGACGGGTCACCTCAAGTTATAAGAGCCGGAGAGGCTCCTAAGGCATTTATTACTGTCGAACGATTTTCTTTCCAGGCAATACTGAAGCCTGATGTATTTTATAGCCTTGTTTCATTTGCCTGATAATTTATTATTTTAACCTCAGCTTGATTGTTCAATGCGAAGGCCTGTACCATCAACACTGACTGACTTTTTAAAAATGCACACACCCTGACAATACTGTATTTACATGTAAGCAATGCAGATGCTTTACTAGCAGGAAAGGCCAGTTTGGGGGTCTGTCGTAAGCACCGTTCAATCACTGTATGTGAGGTTTCTTCGTGACACCACCTGATGCTTTCTGTAACAAAAAGATCATTTAATGACCTTGATTGTTTTGGTAGATCCTCTGATAGGCCACTGCTTGAATTATCATTGCATGCTTAATGTTTTTTAGGTGAACCTGTTTGAAGGACACTCTTTGAATGTTTCCACATTGCATCGATCACTGTCACTGGTGTCAGAACAGGTCTGATGATGATCCTACATTGTTTATGTTATGTTATTCATTTACCTCCTGATTTAGAGAAGCCATACTAAAATATTTATACATGTGGGTGTGTGTTTGTTGAATGAATTCCACACTACTTATTTTGGTCTTTGTGATAATATTATTATAGTCATGTAAAGACCTTGTTATTGCCCTTTATTTGACGGTGGTGGTGGTTTTTGTGGTTTACCATCTATATTACAGTTATACATTTATTTACATCAATTCCAAAATAGTCAGAAAAACAGGACACTGTACAACACTGAGCAAACATAGTAATCTTTTTAAAACCTCAAGTGGGAAGAAATGTTTTGGTTATTTACTTGTCTATCTTTTGTGATTTGGAACTCGCCTCATCGCCCTTTAGGTCTTCTGCGGTTATTTATGTACAGTTTAAAAAAGATTTGTTGATTCAACTTTAAAAAGAAATTTACTTGGTTGCCTTAATTATAACTTAAAAATATTAGTTAACACAACAATTTTACCTTACTTTTTTGAGTCAACTAATGTATTAAAGTTGAATGAACTCAAAATATTATGGCAACCAGGTAAGTTGAAGCACAAAACTTGTTTACAGTGTAAAGAAGTGATTTCTACGTTTCTCAAAATTGGGTCACGTGCATCCTATGTTTGGACCCATTGCATGAATACAATGTTACCTGGCACCAGCCAGTTTGGGTTTCCACCATTTGATGTGTAACTTTAAATCCATTACAAGGAATCTGGAATTAGCCCTTGTAAAAACTATTACATTCACGTTTACTCCTATTTCTCCTTGATTATTGGTTTATTATTGCAAAGTACAAACATGATTTGTGAGACAAGAGTAATGTCAATTATACCGGCTTTCTTCGGATCTCTGTATGTAGATTAATTTCTAATTGTTTGTGTACAAATAAGTCGCATAGTTCAGGATTCATTTCAACCAACCAGCTTGAATGTGTTTGTGGGAAGGTCAATGGCGTGATCGCAGGTGTGAAAGTGGCCTGACTCAAAACAAAAGACAGCTGTGACTTTTCTGTCTTGTTTCTGTACTGTGATGGCTCTTTATCTGGAGGCAGCAACATTGAGTAAACCCTACAGGTTTAGGCCAATTATTGACAAATACTTTGCGTAAAGATGTTGAAACTCGAATCAACCATAAAACAGAAAGTCGTTAAACGGCTGAATGTACTTCCTGCACTCTCAGAAATGAAGGTACAAGAATGTACAAACGTGGTCACTGCGGTGGTACCTTTATTTTTGTAACTAATGGTTGTATATTGGAACTCAAAGATACACATTGGTACTTTATAGGTACCTCAAAGGTATATATCGGTACAAAAATGGTACATCTTTGAGGTACTCTCTATTGACAACAAAAAATATGTTTCGTAGTCCTATATCTACAACGCCATTGAAAGACATTTTTTCTTTTTAAGGGGACACTCCACTTTTTTGAAAATATGCTCATTTTCCAGCTCCCCTAGAGTTAAACATTTGAGTTTTACCTTTTTGGAATCCATTTAGCCAATCTCAGGGTCTGGCGGTACTACTTTTAGCATAGCTTACAGGGTTTCCCGCAGAAAATTTGTTAGTTAAAGGTATAGCGGAAGATTTTCCCGAATTATTTAAAAGAACCGCCCCTCGATATTTTAAAAAAAATGCACACGCAACACTCTCCCTCCTCCCAAGAGAGAACGCCTGTTAAACGCGTGCACGAGACAGAGAGAGAGAGCATGCAGGAGCTCAGTTCTTCTCTTCGCTCTGTTTACAAGTTTCTGTCGGCATGTTTACCGTGTCTGTGCGGTTCGTGACTTGTTCCAGGGCTAGCATCGCTAATCATAGCTTACATCAACTTTTACTAGCAGTGATTTTAAATGGATTTCTCCAAATAGCATGACAAAATGTACCTTTCCAGTAGAAACTTTGCGTGGGAAGCCCAACTTGTCCTTTTAGCTCACGCCAGCGTGTGAAATAGTCTCCCATAAACATTCTGGTCTTGTTTCTTTATTTATAGTCCTTTCTCTTCTTGTCATACAATTCGTAGACACTTTTTCTCTTGCGACCTCAGACATTTTGATAAAAAACACAGTGAGAACGCGAGCTTCAATGAATGGTTGAAACCGTAGCACAACACACATACACGTGAAAGTGCGCATGTGCAGCAAGCGAACCTAGAGCCGAGCACGTACGACGGTTATACGTCAACATATAATCAGAATGATTGACATCTGGGATGACCAATAGTCCTGATGATCCACCCGGAAAACGAAAATCTTCCGCTATACCTTTAAGGTGGTAGGGTTGGACGGGTGGGCGGGGCCGAGGGCATGGCAATCAAAGGGGCGGGGCGTATGCGTCATGATGAAAATTAAAATATTTTTATTTAAAACACTCAAATCAAACTTAATTTTGAAGAAACTATGACAGAAAATGAACACATACTAGATTATTAATGCATTAAATGTTTTTACCTCTAACGGGAATAGCTGCGTGAAGAAGTGAAACTAAAGGGTTAATAAACTCAAACTAAAGCAGATGTTGTAGAACGTCTGGCGAACGATGATAGATAGCGCAAAAATTGTAAAAACGTATTATTTCCCACTATTAATAACATTATCTTAAAGGAGTGTAACTACTGTAGCATGTAAATAATGCACATAAATAACATGAGCAAGAGCGCTCAACAATTATATCTAATCAACAGGGACCTGCAACCTAGCTAGCAGGTTGCTCAAACAACAAAATCACCAGCTAACTTACTTTAAATTTGCAAGAACTATAGACTAATACAATAACAGGCTTAAATAAACCCAAAACATAAGTCCACTTACAGTTCTCACGGACACGCGTTTTATCAACTGGCTATTCTCCAGACGTGTGGCGCGCGTGCCCGCTTGTGGTGCAAAGCGCGTTCGTGCTATTCTCCGAGATGCACTTGACGGCTTTTTTGTGTAGCAAAATTTTTTTTTTTTTGGACGACCTAGTTAGGGCGGTAGGGTTTCCCAGCTTAGACGGGCCGCCCGAACTGCAAAGTGCTGCGGGAAACCTTGCATTAGCATCACGCTCAAAAATGGCGAAATAGTTTCCATATTTTTCTTATTTAATTAAAAGTTGCGATTTTCTAGGCCGATGTGGCTAGGAACTATACTTTCATTCTGGCGAAAAATCAAATGAAAGACTTTGATGCCGTAACATGGCTGCAGGGGGCGCAATGATATTGCGCAGCACCCGAAAATAGTCCCCTTGGTAACTTTCAATAGCTGGGGACTATTTCCGGGCACTGCGTAGTATCATTGCGCCTGCTGCAGCCATGGTTCTTCGTTCTTAGTACACAATGTAACAACAGAAGAGTCAAGTTTTAAATAGGAAAAATATCGAAACTCTTTGGTCATTTTTGAACGTCATGCTAATGGTCTAATCAGATTCAATGGATTATTCTAAGCTATGCTAAAAGTGGTACCACCAGACCCAGAAATCGGTTGAAGGGATCAAAAACTGTAAAACTCAAACGTTTAACTCTAGGGGAGCTGGAAAATGAGTCTATTTTCAAAAAGGAGTGGAGTGCCCCTTTAAGTTAAAAACTTTACAAGAACAAGCAGTTTCTTTTATGTGGCTATCTTTTATCTGTAGAGTATTTGCAAGGATAAAAATATGTGTAGTGGAAAATTTATTATTAATATTTTTAGTTTGTTTGTGTGTAAAAGTAAGACCTGTACAT
Organism: Misgurnus anguillicaudatus; assembly: GCF_027580225.2. Lineage (NCBI taxonomy): Eukaryota > Metazoa > Chordata > Actinopteri > Cypriniformes > Cobitidae > Misgurnus > Misgurnus anguillicaudatus. The sequence continues at coordinate 26,321,198 of NC_073348.2, forward strand.
TAAGGGTGTTGGTTTTCTCTTGGGGGTGCACTAACTAAAATTGGACCCAAAACTTTAAATTTAATTTCATGCAGTCTATAAGGGGTTAATTTTCTTGGAAAGACTGAATGAAACTTGTGATACCTTAACATGCCTGTGGTTTTGCTCATAACTTGTTTTTGCTGTCTTGTTTACAGTTTTATGATATCACCGGAGAGTGGTCAGACACTGAAGATTTTGTCGCACCACCAATTTAAACACGTACTAAGTGAGTTTTTATATTTTTTGCATTTCTTCCAAATACCAAAACCAAACAATGTTTGTCACTTACATGTTACAAAATAAAACAACAGTCACGAGTTTCCGAGTTAAGGGTAGACTGACACTGCCAGGTACATTGTGCCCACTCTAAACATGCTCATGTGCTTGAACAGACTTTGGAAAAAACTTGTCAACAAAACGTGTCTGTTTTCTTTCTGGATAGACACCGTGTCCTTGACCCTGTTTCCTATTTGAACACTTGTTGTTTCTCGAAGCATCTTGTCATGCAGTTGTTATGATACACGAAACGCTGTGACGTCAGCACGAAAGCCCATATTGATAGTAGTGGTGGTGATAGTGTTGGTTTGTTATTAAAAGTACAATGTAAACTCCCAAGCATCTCTACGCTAAATCTTTTTGCCGTGGAACATTAAACACTATAATGGAAAGTCGCACAATGATTGGTGCCTGGAACCACACCCCCACTCCACTCACCTGCTTTATTTAGCCAGATATAAACTGCATTTGTGTGTTTATGGTCACCTGTCTGAACGCCTGTCTTCCTGACTGATCTGGGACATAAAAGCGATGGCAACCTTAACCTTGCTTAGCCATGCTGGCAGAAGGTATTGGGAATTATTTATATGCGATTTTTCCACGAGTACATATCTGGCGTTTGTGTGATGTCATCCGAGAACAAGGTTTCATTGCTCATATGTTACTCTTTAATCGTCCGGTAAACTTGATAGCAGTTTTAATATCAACTTTCTTTGATTGCAGACTGTCTCCTCAATTCTTCACATGCCATGTGATGTTGAGATCTTTATATAGAAATGATTAAGATCTTAAAGAGCACATATCTTCCGATTCACGATTTTATATTTCCTTTGGTGTGTATTAATACATGTTAACGATATGCAAAAGGCACATTACAAAGTAAACGATGATGCGAGTTATCATCTCCAACGTAAATTTTTTTTGTTGAACTACAAAAAACACTCGGATTGTAGGCAACAGTTTACTTCATAGGCCGGTTGACGTGGACAAGACCGACATTATCATAATTCCTCCCGCTTCGGACTCACAGCCTGTATGTTAACTCCTGTTAGCATTGCAATGTGAGCGAATCTTTCAAACATGGTAAGGAGCGTCACATTTCCGGCTGACTTCAGAGGTATTCAGGCCAATCACAACGTACAGATTAGCTGGCCAATCTGGAAAACAGAGCTTTTTACATACGAAGAAATGTGTACAAAATCAGTGCATTTCAGGAAGACAGGTATATCAGGAGCTACAAAAATGTATGATATGTGGAAAATAATGTGGTTTTTGAACCATAAATCACGCGAACACATTGTATCATACCAAATACACAAAATAACATAGTTTTTTAGCAATGAAATGGGTGCCTTTTAATAGAATGGGCTACGTATATTGAAATAGGGTTTCAATTACAATTTAAATTTTACTGTTACACGTGGATCTTAATGCCATTTGTGGTCTTGTAGTATTACCCCAGCATGGCAGAGAGACAGACGGCTTTCAACACGTCTTATGTCACTTCAGTAGAGCGGTTTAGACCAGCTTACTGACCACTCATAACTTAGGGAATGCTGGGATATCTGAATGAGATCCAACCGCAGAAAGAGCTTGTACTTAGATTACATCTGACTTTGATTAACCTTTTGGGCATAAGCCATTGATGGAAATAGTTTTTAAAGGAATAGTTCACCAAAAAAATAAAATGACCCCATTATTTCGTCACCTTAATATGCCATCCTAGATGTATATGACTATATGGGTCCCCAGTGCTTCTATCAACCTAGAAAATGTGTAAAAGATCAACCCAGTAACTTAGTTTTGGTAAACCATTCTCTGCAAGCATGTGAAAAAATAGCTCATTGCAATTTGTCCCCCTTGTGATGTAAGAAGGGGATAATACCGCCCCCTAATATGCACTATTCAACCACAGCGCTGCCATTTAGAGGCGGCGCTTGAACATTTTGAGTGAAATTTTAGTCTTTCAAGACATTCATGCAGAAATTTGCGTCATGTGAGGGGTTTCTACGACTCCCCTTGCTCCCTGTAATCACGTCACTACCAGAGCAAGCTCCTGATTCGTTAACGCGGCGCGAATATCCGCCAAAGTTTTGATTTTTCAACTCGCGTTTTCTGTGGCAACGTGCCATCCGTCAAAAAAATCGCCATTAAAAATATATTTATGGTTAGAAATTTCCAAAATATCTCCATGTATCATGTATCATCTTTACATAATATACTAAAAATTTTTGGCATACAAAAAAATAGACAATTTTGACCCATGCAATGTATTTTTGGCTATTTCTACAAATATACTCGTGTGACTTAAGACTGTGGTTCAGGGTCACATAAAAAAGGAAAATTTTGAGCATATTTAGCGATCAATAAGTCAAGTTTAAATGTAAACACATCTACAGCGTTAAAAAAATGGATAATATTCAGTGCCAATACAAAGCTAAGAAAAGCCAGAAATTGATATTATTTAATATACCTCTAAATGTGTTTGGCTATGAAAGGGAAGTCATAAACACCTTGGATGGCATTATGGTGAGTAAATTAAGGGGCAATTGTTCATTTTTCAGTAAACTATTCCTTTAATAGATGTTACTCTATTTTTAGGTTAAAAGACAAGTTTCGTCTTACTCTGTGAATGTACCCTGTCCCTTTTTGTCACCACACATAACTTTGCTTTCCAGAAAGATTCATATCCAAATTAAATACAAATTATAGCACTTATAGCATATTAATGCAAAATACATAGTTTCAGCTTTCTGGGAACCCAGTTGAGCTACAGAAACACATTCATATAAAACTATTTTAAACAGCATTTGATCTGCAATATGTGAGTTCTCTTGAAAAATGAGACCATACCAGTTGCATACACTGTAAAAAGTGAAAAGTTTCAACTTAAAAAAATCTTTCAATTGGTAACACATAAAAAATTTAATTTTTTTAAACTGTTTCCAATTAAAGTAATCTTTTGATTTGTTTCAACTTATCACTTTTTACAGTGTATGACTGTGTCCCGACCAGGATTTAAATTTTTGTTACTGAAGGTTACTGAATCTGTCTTGTAAACAGCTTTAAACCACATAATGAAGTCTTAGTAATGTCATTTCATATATATGTCCAAAGCTCATGTTTGCATTTTCAGCAACAGGCTTGTTCCAGTTAGGCCCTCATGCTATGCCTGCGTAATTTAGATGTCAACAGTTAAAGATACAGTGCTTCCATGTGTGTACTCTGTGTTGTGTGATCAACGTAGACATCTGATATCCCCCAGTGCACTCTGGGAGAAAAGGAAAGGTCATCTTGCCGTCTGTACAACTTAAGTGTGGCACGTCAGGAAGTGTGTCCCCTTTGCTGTTTAGATGGCGCTCCAAGAAAAGTAAACTGGGTCATGAATTACAGAAGACTAATTTATGGATTTGTACTCCGTTTTGGGGAAGCTACACTGAATGTCTTGCTTCCAAACCGACACGTTAGGCATGAAAGTTCAGCTTATAGAGCCGAGTTACTATTGCAAATAGTTACAGTGGAGAAAATAAGTATTTGACACATCAACATTTTTATTAGTAAGGGGATTTCTAAGTGGGCTATTGACACGAAATTTCCACCAGATGTAGCCATCAAGCCAAATATTCATACAAAGAAATCAGAACATTTAAGTGTACAAGTTGAGTCATAATAAATAAAGTGAAATGACAAAGAGAATAAATATTGAACACACTTTATTTAATACTTTGTAGAAAAGCCTTTGTTGGTGATTATAGCTTTTAGACACCTCTTGTATGGAGAGACCAGTCGTCTGCATTGTTCAGGGGTGATTCTGGCCCATTCTTCCTCACAAATGGTCTTTGAATGTTGAAGGTTCATTGGGCCTCTTTTATGAACTTGGATCTTCAGTTCTCTCACTGGGCCATTCAAGCAACTTGATTTTCTTTCTTTGAAACCACTTCATTGTTTCTTTGGCCTTGTGTTTGTCCACCCTCTTTTCATTTTCAACTTTCTGGTAGATGGCAGCAGATTTTTATCCAGAATTTTATCCCGGTACATTTCTCAATTCATCCTGCCTTCAATAATATGAAGTCTGCCAGTACCCCTTGCTGAAAAGCAGGAAGATGCTTCCACCCCCAAACTTAACCTGTTGGTATGGCGTTCTTGGGGTGGTGGGCAGTGCCATTTCTTCTCCAATCATGGTGTGTAGAATGACTGCCAAAAAGTTCAATTTTGCTTTCAAACTATAGTCTACCAATAATCCACAAGCTTCTCCAAATGCCCTTTCGCAAACTTTAACTGAGCCTCAACATGCTTTTTGTTCAGCAATGGAGTCTTGCGTGGTGAGCGTGCATGGATGCCATGGCGGTTCAGTGCATTGCTTATAGTTTTCTTTGAAACAACAGTACCTGTTGATGCAAGGTCTTCCTGAAGTTCTGCCCGAGTGGTTCTCGGCTCTTGGAGAACTGTCCTGATTATTCTTTGGACTCCTCGGACAGGGATCTTATGTGAAGAACCTGATCCTGGCCAGTTTTAGGTAAAGTGATGCACTTTCCATTTCCGGATAATGGCCCCCACAGTGCTCACAGGAACATTCAGCATTGTAGGAATGCGCCTATAACCATTCTCATCAAAATGCTTTTTAACAATAAGATTACGAAGATCTTGAGATAGTTATTTGCTTTTACCCATCATGAAGTCTTTCCTGAGTGCCTCCTGGGTAATGATAAGCCTTTATTGGCCATCAATTAAGACTAAAGCAGCTGATATCAATTAGTGCTGATAGGGGGCAGGGTTACTCTCTCAATACCGACAGATTTCAGGTGACGATCTGGCTTTCTATCTCATTTTGCACCTTGTTCTCTTCATGTGTTCAATACTTATTCCCTCTTTCATTTCACTTTATTTATTATGACTCAACTTGTATACTTAAATGTTCTGATTTCTTTGTAAGAATTCAATATTTGGCTTGATGGCTACATCTGGTGGAAATTTTGTGTCAATAGCCCACTTAGAAATCCCCTTACTGATAAAAATGCGGATGTGTCAAATACTGATGTTCCCCGCTGTAATGATGCAATCCATACCTTGCTTGGGTTAAAAAACACAAATCAGTATTCAAAACTGTCTCCTTACCTTACCCCCATCCACAGAAATGAGCTTATAAAACGTATTTATAGTTTGAGCTGTCATGTTCGATTTTGTGAGAAATATCACTTTGGCTTAATTTGACTTTGCTTCGTGTATCACCTGCTTTCGGATGTGGCGGCGTTTGCTGCACGGAGCCGTGTTTCATAGAGAAGCTAGGCAAAATCGCTTACATTATCGGAGACAATTTTTTCACAATTATGAATGTGATTGATTGTGCCTAGCTTCTCTGTGAAATACGGCTCTGTGTAGTAAATGCCACTTCATTTGAAAGCAGGTGATGGCGATTTACTACTAATCACCGAACTGGCTTTACTGATGAGATATGCATAAGAATCGCCCAGAATGTTTTGCCCAGCTCTATGCAGTATCTTTAAAAAATTATCTTGATTCATCCCTTAGACAATTGCAAAACATAGGTCATGGGATTCATCCCAGGAACACACATCTTAATAAAACGTATTCCTTGAGTGCACTGTAAATCGCATTGGACAGAAGCATCTGCTAAATGCATAAATCAACTTTACTGGCACCATTTGAATACATAGTGTTCTTACAGAGCATGCAAACACCAAACTCAGTCACCCTTTTACAGTTGCATGTATTTACGTCATTATGTTCTGCTAGTGGTTACGTAACACATGTCAGTTCGTAGTAAAGTTTGTATCTGTGTGCATTTGTGCGTATGTGAGCATGATAGATTGGCCCCTGGTGGGCCTCTCCCACTCTGCCACCAGTCACACTTCGTGGATTTCAGTTCATGTTGCTCAATACTTGGGAAAAGACTCCAATGTTAAAAAGCAGTACTGGAGACCGATTCACTGCCTGCGAAGTTGTTGATTACTGCCGCCCATTTGTACATACAGTTGAGAACAAGGACTGTTTTCAGTCCTGTCCTTTGGGAATCACAATGTGGTTTTCATTCAAAAGTGGTCTGGCTTAGGTTTAAAACGCAGCCTAGTTTTCTCCTGCGCTCCCATATAATAGACACTATTACTGTAGGTCTTTGCATGAAGATTGAGTAAAACAGTGCTTTGCTTATAAACACTGGACAGCTGCTGTCCTCCCAACAAATATGCTGGTTTATGTCCTGGTGTGTAAGAACATAATGTTCGTCATTCTTAATCAATCAAATGTAGAGAGGGTTTAAACTGTAAACCGCAATATGACGTCCTATCGAGTGCAGTTTTGTGCATAAATCAACAAAATAGGTTTATTAAAGTGATGTAAACCTGTATGAGTTTTTTTATTCTGCAAAGATATTTTGATTATTGAGGGAAACCATACAGTTGAACGCTACCCATTACTTCCATAGTAGGAAAACAAATACTATGGAAGTCAATAGGGCTGGGTATTGATTCAGATGTTCCAGGTCGATTCGATTTCGATTCACAAGGTATCAAATCGATTCGATTTCGATTCTCGATTAAATTTTCGATTCTGGTTCTCGGGTGGGTTTTTATACCAGTTCTCGATTCAACTCAATGAATATAGATTTAATACAAATACTATATTAATAAAAAAGAACAGTGAACAGCAGTTTAAAAGTGGGTAATTAATTAAAAAAAATTAAAAGCCACAACACTTACGTTGAAGAAGACTAGTAATTAGATTAAAGTTAATCTTACGTTCAATCTTTGCAGAAATAAATATGAAAGAAAAAAATCGATTCTGCTCTTTGAGAATCGATTTTTATTAGACCACGTTTTAAAAAACGATTAATCGGAAAATCGATTTTTTTTGCCCAGCCCTAGAAGTCAATGGGTACCGCCAACTGTGTGCTTACCATCGTTTATCAAAATATGGTCTTTTCGACAGAATAAACGGGTTTAAAACAAAATGAGGATGAGTAAAAGTTGATAGATTTTTAATTTTTGGGTGACGCCTTTAAATGCTATAGGACTAAACGTTTTCAATATTATTTGAATGTTTTATAATACAATAATGCAATATGAATGCAGTAATTTTGCATTGATAGTGCTTTAATGTAGTCATAGCCAAATTGCATAAGACTTCAAAGATGTGATAAAAGAAAAAGTTTATAAATTGCATAAACTGTTACGTACACACCAAATGCGTAGCATCGCGTTGCTCGCTCTAGATTATTCGCGGGATTTAACTTTGTGTCTTGCAAATTTTTCACTTGAGTGGAATATTTTCAGCTTGATCGAAGGAGCGTTTGAGGCAAATAGCGCGTGTTTTCGCCCAATCGCCTCACCCAATTCGCGTCATTCGCATCGCCCCACGCGAGGATGTGTCTGATCGCATCTTTGCATTGTCTTTGTATGTAATCTAACCCTAAATCGTTGAACTCGCGTTTGGTGTGTATGCCCCATTAGACTAGTCTTACAAGTTAGTCATAATTGTTTTTCTTCAAAACTGATGATGACATTTTTAAGTCAGTTAGATAAAATGTAGACTGGTCTCATTTCAGTCTGAAGAGTAAAGCTGCATTCAAACTAGCAACGACTAGCAGTAGCTAGGGATGCGCGATGTTTCGCACATCTCGTCAGTGAAGCTGGTTTCGTGATTAGAGGTAAATTGCCATCAGCTGCTTTTAAATGGAGCGGCATTTACTACACAAAGCTGTAGTTCACTGACAATCGGGCAATTTCCCATTAATTGTAGCGGACGTATCGCCTGTGATTTGTATGCGATATGGCCCAGCTTGTTAGTGAACTATGGCTTTGTGAAGTAAATACTGCTCCATCTGAATAGCAGGTAATGGCGATTTACTAGGAACCGGCTTTACTGACGAGATGCGCATGATATCGCATGTGAATTATCGCGCATCCCTAGCAGTAGCAGAGTGACACAATCTTGTTGTTTTCTATGGAAGCATGACAACTTCTAGCGACAGTGACCGTTGGCGACTGGATGGGGCATGTCCAGTCATTCGACAAAGTGGAGAAATGTTTATTTTTATGCAAATTATGAGCGACTTTCGGAAGCGACTACCAATTAGAACAATGCAGTGGAGTCACGTCATCTGTCTCTCGTCAGTTACTGAATTGGACGGTACTCATTTGTTTATTAAAAACAGATTTAGAAACGCCTCTTTTGAAAGAGATACGCGACACACAGTGACAAAGTCCCTTATAATGTGAGTGTACTGATTAGTCCTAACTAATTGCTTGTTGGTCAGATTAGTTCTCAAGACACAATCTTAACTTACCAGCTATGTTTTTTGCAATTGGCCCTTGTGCACTTCTAAACATATTTGGTCTCTTTTTTATTTTGAAAATGTCTCATTTTGCTCATTCTGATGCAATAAAACAATTTACTAAGTATAAATGACTGTCAAGCTTCAATAAAGTGTGATTAAATAATGTGATTTTAATTTGTACGTGAACCATTTTTTAATTCTCTGCTGTTTCCAAATCATCTGACATCATTCGCAATGTATAAACAGCCTGGGCTTTCATTACTAGAGGATTACTTTGTGTTTTCTTCTTTTCCAGATAAACCACATTTCCGACCAACATTCAAACCACTGTGAATCCTCCAGGTTTGTGTGCGACGGAGAAAAAGTGAGAGAGAAAAGCAGACAAATAGAGGCATAAAAACAGCCTCGTGTAAGCAAAGCCGAACATGGTTTTGAAAAAGCTACTGAGTTTCGGTAAGCAGCTGCTACGAGTGAAGGTTGTGGACTGCAACTCGGAGGAATCGAGACTGTCCCGATGTCTGAACACCTTTGATCTGGTGGCCCTGGGCGTGGGCAGCACCCTAGGGGCCGGGGTGTACGTCCTCGCCGGAGCAGTAGCCCGGGAAAACGCCGGACCGGCCATCGTGCTGTCGTTTCTGATCGCGGCTCTTGCTTCGGTGCTCGCTGGTCTGTGTTATGCAGAGTTTGGGGCGAGAGTGCCCAAAACGGGCTCGGCGTACTTGTACAGCTATGTGACTGTAGGGGAATTATGGGCCTTTATAACTGGCTGGAACCTGATACTTTCATATGTTATAGGTAAGATAAAAGACTTTATGTATTGATTTTGAACATATGGGTGGTGTTTGTGTATAATTTATAAACTAGGTAGCACTTTATTTTACAGTTCTGTTTTACATCGTCATATCAATGTGTTATTACTAGGTAGCCCTTTTTTTGCCATACCCAATATTAAGCACCAATCTAGCTACCAGTATTTTTTTGTATAAGTATACTGTAATAGTATGCACGATAATTTTTGTATAGTTTACACTTCTACATACTTTAATGTTATATGTTATAGGTACCTCAAGCGTCGCCCGAGCTTGGAGTGCCACGTTTGATGAACTGATCGGAAAACACATTGAGCATTTCTGCCGTCAGCACATGACCATGAACGCTCCAGGTCTTCTGGCCGAGTACCCAGATATGTTTGCTGTTGTTATCATCCTCACTCTCACAGGTAAAGCATGACTTAAGCTGCATGGGTCATATGGACGTAGGGTTACTTTTGGAGATTTACCTTCACTTAGGTTCCAGCCATTTATGAACTCTATGGAAATGTAGATCTCCATTGAGCACCCTTTAAATTGTCAAAAATACAGGTAAGGGATGTTGTACATGGATGCAGCAACTGACCAATCAGAATTGAGTATTCCAGAAAGTGTTGTAATAGTGTTATGTTTATAAAAAAAAAGAGTTTTATGGCAGAGAGGTCATGGTGAGCCATTGAGTTTAATTCCTAACCTAAGCAAATACACCTTTCTGTTTCAAGTATTCCTGAAGACCTTCATTAGCCTTTTTATATATTAGCAGTGGCTCTATAGAGTGCCGCAGGGAAAATATGCTCAAAAGTTTGACACTTACAGGTTTTGTCCAACAAGTTGGTCTTCATAGATGAACACATCTGAATTATGAATTTTGAAATCAAATTAAGCTTTCTATATTTCTAGTTAACACATTTACATTTTAAAATCCATAAGATTTGTATTCACACTGTAAAAAATACTTTGCTGCCTTAAAATTTTTTTGTTAAATCAACTCAGATTTACAAGTCATGTCAACAGAGATGAGTTGTAACAACTTATAAAATATAGTTGAGAAAAGTCAACTTAATTTTATAAGTTATAACAACTCATCTCTAGTCAAGATAAATAATAGTAAGTGGAAATGACTTGTAAATCCGAGTTGATTCAACAAAAAATTTTAAGGCAGCAAAGTACTTTTACAGTGCATCTGTGAAGATGAACTTTGCTAAACACAGAGCTTATTATTTTGCGAAAATCCAAAAGTCTATTGGAAAAATAAAAGGGCTAACTTCCATGTTAGCCTACAAAAAACGTCATCCCTGCGGCACTTTATAAAACTCTTATGGCGCTTCTTTAGCAAGAAAAAAGAAATGACATTTCTAAAGGAAAGTTTAAAGGAAAACACCACCGTTTTTCAATATTTTACTGTGTCCTTACCTCAACTTAGATAAATTAATACATACCTATCTTTTTTCAATGCGTGTACTTAATCCTTGTACAGCATGTAATGAATGTGTTAGCATTTAGCCTAGCCCCATTCATTCCTTAGGATCCAAACAGGGATGACTTTAGAAGCCACTAAACACTTCCATGTTTCCCCTATTTAAAGACTGTTACATGAATAGGTACACGAGTAAGTATGGTGGCACAAAATAAAATGGAAGAGCACTTAGTTTGGTGGTTTTGGAGGTCGAAGTGCTGCGAACTAAGTGTTCTTCCGCCATACAATATAGTTCTCATTTTTTATCACCACATTTTATTTTGTGCCACCATACTTACTCGTGTGACTACTCATGTAACAGTCTTTAAAGGCATTCCATGCAGTTTGACGTTTTTGTCAAACAGCGACCCCTAGAGTCACTGGGGAAAACTTGCAACTGTCGTAATTTCGCACCCCCACTCTGTACGTACCAGTAAGGATAGTGTTGGGCGTGAATATGCAGAGATGGACTCCGAAGATAATGACCAGGGAATGTTTCACAATTTCATACAAATATTAGGCTACTGCATGTCTACTAAACTACAGATGACGGTAATAGGATAATAAGAAGTTTATGCCAAGTGTAGAGTAGGCATATAATAATAAAGTAGCCTACCGCGTTTGCTGGCTTATTACGTTTTTACAAGATTGCAGCTTAATCACAAGTAAACAGTCTATAGTCTAACGTTATGTCTACTGTATAATTTCATTTGTTATTTAATTGTAAACATTACAAAATGCATTGACAAAGTTAATTGTAATGTATACGTTGCATTATTTCATAACATATTCGTTATTCGTTGGCCATAAGAAATCGAAATTAGACAAATGACTACGTAAACATCACAACACAACACTTGAGTTTAGATGGCAAAAAAAAAACATGTAAGAGAAACGAGTGTTTGTTAGCAAGTCTGCTAAATGCTCTTATGATCGTAAGCTAGCTAGACCCCATGTTGAAGTTATTTTACTGGTCTAATTATCAACACTGGATGAATGAACAGCAAAAAAATACGCAAGCAAGCGCAACCACATACAACATAGACCGCAAACAAATTTACAAATAAGAGATTTACTTACTTGTCCATCAACAAGATCGCCAGATCCGCATCTCTCTTGCATCCAGTGCTGTCTATTAGCTCACGCCAACGACCGAGTGGGACTCTTGTCCGGTTCCTAACTCGGTCAGATTCTCTTTTTCGCTTTCTACTTTCTTCCGAGCGGGTTTTCTTAGCTGTTTCCCTCATTGAGCATCACGTCTCAAATGCGCGCATGCAGTTGTTGTTATAGGCTTGTTTGACTTCATGCAGCGCTGCAGGAACCGACAGCCAGATGACGTCAAAGTGCCGTCTCGGATCATTCTCGCGGTACTTTTACATCATCCGACTGCCGGTTCTTGCAGCGCTGCACGAAGTCGAACAAGCCTAACGTGTGTGACGTCGTTGCCGTAAAGCAAGTCGTGATTCTCGCGAGATTTGTCAGGGGTGGTTCTCTCAAGCTTGCATTGGTGGTTTTGCTAGCGACGTCCTCCCCGAGCTACAACAGGAGGATGATTCGCCATACTATAACTTCGTTTACCATCGAAATGACTTTGAAGCTGTTATATTAAGGTAAAATATCTGCATAGTGTGTCTTTAAATAGGAAAAACATGAAAGTGTTTGGTGGCTTCTGGATTCATCCCTGTTTGGATCCTGAGGAGTTAATGGGGCTAGGCTAAATGCTAACACATTCATGACGCGCTGTACAAAGATTAAGTGCACGCATTGAAAAAAAAAGTATGTATTAGTTTGTCAAATTTGAGGTGACAACATTGTGAAGTGTTGAAAAACTGTGGTGTTTTCCTTTAAATGATTATTGTATAAACAAAGTGATATTAAATTGCACGTATTCATACTGAAAATGAAAGGTGTTGAAGGTAAATATTTAGCAGTCGTTTGTCCTTGCCTCCGTAGTGTTTTGAACTACGTTTTGTTTGCTGTAGGCCTGCTGGCCTTCGGGGTAAAGGAGTCGGCCATGGTGAATAAAGTGTTCACCTGCATCAACGTTCTGGTACTTCTTTTCATGGTGGTATCTGGATTTGTCAAAGGAACACTGAAGAACTGGAACCTGAATCCTGAGGAGATTCTCAATGGCACCAATACCACTCTAAAGTGAGTTACTTTTCTTGACTTTAAGGAAATTTATTCCATGATAAGTGTTCTGCAAGTTTATACACAAATGTTGGGTCAAAAAGGGACGATCCCAGCACCTTGGGTTGTAAATTAACCTATGCTGGGTTGTTTTAACCTATTGTTGTATGAAATATAAACATTTTCTGTGTTAATTTAACCCAATAGCTCGGGTCGTGCAAAAATCAGACATAAAAGATTCATCTATAGTAATCTTTTTATGTTTGTTTTCTGATTTTCTTTATTATTATTTTTTTTAGCATAATACTGGTTATCACAATGAAACAATTTATTATATATATATACATACCAATAAAGCATGGTGTATTTTAGCGCCAAAAAATATACATTAAAATATGTTTTGAACTCAAGTGCCATATTAAAAATCTTGTTACTCTCTTTACATAGTTCCACAGTGCCTTTGCCAACAAAAGAGGTTCTTGGTGATGGTGGATTTATGCCTTTCGGCTTCACAGGGGTCTTGTCAGGGGCGGCTACCTGCTTTTACGCCTTTGTTGGCTTCGACTGCATCGCCACCACAGGTGATAAAAATGTTATGAACGTCAGTGGTCTCAAATCGCACGTTTAATCTTTAGTACACACCGGTATTTCTTAAAAAAAAAAATTGTGTTGGCAGCAAGGTCAAATATATAATGCGTGACCACAAACACTGGTAATGATGTTAAATTGCATCTAATAAGTCACAGGGTATTATGTTAACTATTATGTTACCTGCTTGTTGTTGACGTCACTTTTTATCAAGGTTATTCCAGTTTGGAACTCTTGCTAAAGGTTTACAACTTGCCCCCCCTCTCTTTCATGGTGGGTCACTCCCCCACTTTTCCTCACATTTGATTGGCTGGTATGTTGCAGGGTTTGTCCGGGCACGTTTCCCTCCCTCCAGCTGTGGCTCGAAAGAGCATATAAGCCCCCCAGAAACCCCTCCTCTCATACATACCGATCAGTGCTGGTAGTTTCCACACGTGCCTGTGTTCTCATTGGCACTGCTGATAGGAACAAACTATTCCTCTGTTTCAGACAGATTGCTGTACTATGTCACACGCAGTAGTACAACTGTGGCTTTCACATTCATGTCGCAAATTCTAATTTAATGTTGTGCTGAAATGTAATTGCACAGATCTGATCACATATCTTGCGTTTCTATGTAGCCATAAAACTTTGGGGTGCTTTAAAATATATTGCATTTGTTAGTGTTAGTTGTTTAGTTATTAAGTATATATTTACCTAAGTCTGTCCTAGACTAAAACATATTTGAGCTGTCTCAACTAAAAATAACTTGTACAGACGAGTATGCTTGTGCCATTTATTTGTCTCAAGATAGACACCAGTAATGTCTTTTTCTTAGGCATGTTTATAAAAGATGCTTAATTTAACCTAGTCTTTGCTTTAGATAAGCCTTGTCTGTAAAATCAGGGGCAAGTGTCTCTATAAGTTTATATTTATAAGTCTAATCTAAAAGTTGAAAACAATAAACTTTAAAGTAAAATACCTTTAATTTTTTCTCTGTTGGGAAAATATTGATTGTGTGTCTTACAAATGTCTGCCCTCTTCTCGAACTTCTGACTGACAATAGCAAGTTGCATGGTTCACGGTTGGCGACTGTGCCATAGATTACATGCTATTGGCTATTTAAAGGGACACTCCACTTTTTTGAAAATGCTAATTTTCCAGCTCCCCTAGAGTTAAACATTTGATTCTTACCGTTTTTAAATACATTCAGCTGATTTCCGGGTCTGGTGCTAGGACTTTTAGCAAAGCTTAGCACCATCCATAGAATATGATTAGTCCATTAGCATTGCGCCTAAAAAAATAACCAAAGAGTTTCGATATTTTTCATATTTAAAACTTGCCCAAAAATAGTCCCCTGCCATTGAAAGCTACTATAACCCCATTCACACAGACCTCTGGTCCCAGAAAATACCCGTAAAATTGCCAGACAAGCGTCTGTGTGAACAAAAACTTGTTCCGTTAATCTTCTGTGATCGTTGCCGGAAAGAGGACCTAGTAAGATACGCGGGTAACCCTCTGTGTGAACAAGAAGCCGCAAGAATGCCGTAACGGGCGTGTCGAAGTGAGGACGCGCGCGTCATCATCACAACACTAGTTATGGTTCAGCTCCTTACAACGAGATAACATGCATATAAACATTCACCACGAGAAATGTTGCAAACTAGATTGAAGCAGTTATCAGGAAATGATAAGTGAGACGCATAAACAATGACGCACGTGCTGTAGTAAGGACGCGCGTGTCATAGCAACATGAAGTTGGTTCAACTCTTTAAAATGAGGGATTTACAACATTCACTATGAGAAATGGCAGCAAACTTGACTGAAGCAGATATCAGGTAAGTTAGCTTATTACTTACTGCGTTGAAACGGAGATCATTCAGCTGCATAAAAGAATATCGCGTCACGTGCTCATTTGAGCTATAATAAACGAAAATACCCGCACGTCATCCCAACAAGATATATCGTTCAGCTCATCAAAATGCGGGTTTTAAATGCATATAAACAATCACGATGAGAAATGTCTGAAAACTGTATCAAAGCAGAAATCAGGGAGCTCGTCAAAATATCCACTCTGAAGCTAAAATCATTCACCAGAATAGAACTGTGCGTTCACGCGATCCTTTGTAGTCTTATCATAAACAAAAATGCACGCGAGTGGTTCTTGGAGGGAGAAATAATAAATAATATGCAAACTTCAGACGCTGCGTAGAAGAGAGGGCGGGACTTTCAACAGGTCACGTGTCTTTCCGGGACCCGGTAATCATGTCAGTGTGAACGAATAAAATATCAAACGGTCCCGGAAAATTCCAGGATTCCTGTCCCATATATCTTATGGAATTTGTGTGTGAAAAGGGCTTAAGTGGACTATTTTCGGCTGCTGCGTAATATCATTGTGTCTCCTGCAGCCATGTTACAGCAGCAAAGTCCTTGATTGTTATGCCGGAATGAGAGTATAGTTCCTAACCATATTTGTCTAGAAAATCGCAACTTTTAATTTTCTGTCGGTCTTAGTACATAATGTAACTACAGAAGAGTCCAGTTTTAAATAGGAAAAATATCAAAACTCTTTGGTTATTTTTTTAGGTGCGATGCTAATGGTCTAATCAGATTCAATGGATTATGCTAAGCTATGCTAAAAGTGCTAGCACCAGACCCGGAGATCAGCTGAATGGATTCCAAAACAGTAAAAATCAAATGTTTAACTCTAGGGGAGCTGGAAAATTACTATATTAAAAAAAATAGAGTGTCCCTTTAAGCAAAGAGGCGATCCCGGATGTCCCTTCCCAAGTTCCTTTGGAGAACACTAAATTGAAAAATAAAATATTTCCAGCCAACCTGCAGACATCTTTTGCCTCAATAATTAATGCAAATGGTTAGTTTTAAATGTGTGATTTCATCATAAGCATTTCAATTGGATTCAATTATAGAGAAAATTGACAAAATGTTAAATTGTGTACTTGAATAGATATTTCTAGAGCCAGCAACTTCAACATAAACAACCATCTAACTGTTTTCAAATTGTAATATAATATGAAGGTACAAGCTTAAATTCCCCATTACTATCAATAATGTATAGAGCTAAAAATAAACTGGTTTCTTGTTTCATTAATTTGTTCTTCAAAAAAAAAAATTAAGAGCTAGTCGATTGTCTGGTTAAAGATGTTATTGATACTATGGGGCAGCAGTTACTACACATGTTACTTACATATTGAGCCTTAAAGGAACACTCCACCTTTTTTTAAATATGCTCATTTTCCATCTCCCCTAGAGTTAAACATTTGATTCTTACCGTTTTGGAATCCATTCAGCTGGTCTGGCGTTAGCCCTTTTAGCATAGCTTGGCACAATCCATTGAATCTGATTAGAGCATTAGCATTCGATATTTTTCCTAATTTAAAACTTGACTCTTCTGTAGTTACATCATGTACTAAGACCGACGGAAAATTAAAAGTTGGGATTTTCTAGGCAGATATGGCTATGAACTATACTCTCATTCTGGGGTAATAATCAAGTACTTTGCTGATGTAACATGGCTGCAGCAGCCGTAGTATATTACGCACTGCCTGAAAATACTCCCCTTGGTTACTTTCAATAGCAGGGGACTATTTTCGGGCAGTGCGTAATATCACTACGCTGGCTGCAGTCATGTTACATCAGCAAAGTCCTTGATTATTACACCAGTTTGAGAGTATAGTCCTAACCATATCTGCCTAGAAAATCGCAACTTTTAATTTTCCGTTGGTCTTAGTGCACGATGAAGAGTCTAGTTTTAAATAGGAAAAACATCGAAACTTTTTGGTTATTTTTTAGCGCGATGCTAATGGTCTAATCAGATTCAATGGATTATGCTAAGCTATGCTAAAAGTGCTAGCGCCAGACCCGAAGATCAGCTGAATAGATTCCAAAATGATAAAAATCAAATCTTTAACTCTAGGGGAGCTGGAAAATGAGCATATTTTCAAAAAAGGTGGAATGTCCCTTAAAAGGGATAGTTGACCCAAGAAATTTAAATTCTTTCATCTTTTTCTCACTCTCATGTTGTTACAAACCTGTATAAATTTCTTTGTTCTGATGGGAAGATATTTTAAGAAATGTTTGTAACAAATCCATTCGTAGACCCCATTTACTTCCATATTATTCTTTTTCCTACTATGAAAGTCAATTTAGTCCATGAACGGTTTGGTTACAAACATTCCTCAAAATATCTTGCTTCGGGTTCATCAGAACAACGAAATTGATACGGGTTTGTAACATCACGAGAGTGAGTAAATGATAAAACAATTTTCATTTTTGGGGTGAACTATCCCTTTAATGCTCACATAGAAGATGCAGGTTCGCATCCAGGTTTTGTCGCATTCCTTTGCTTACTTCCCAATTCATTCAATACAAATAAGTAACCATGTTTTCCCTATCACAGGTGAGGAGGTAAAGAACCCCCAGCGCGCCATTCCTATCGGGATCGTCTCTTCCCTTCTCATCTGTTTTGTGGCGTATTTTGGTGTGTCCGCCGCCCTCACCATGATGATGCCATATTACATGCTTGATAAAAACAGCCCCCTTCCTGCGGCCTTCAAGTACGTCGGCTGGGAGGGAGCCACTTACGCCGTGGCGGTCGGCTCTCTATGTGCCCTTTCCACCAGGTAGGCACCAATCCGATAGGCCTGGGCTGTCACTTATTTTGTAACATGCGCTACGATCCAGTCCTGAATTAATCCACTCCTCGTCTTTCCCTGCGGGTTAAATTATACTTGACATGAAATATTACCAGTGTTCTTGAAATGAACATACTGTATGTAATTACCCGCACACCTGGTTACAGTTGACAAGACTTTACAGTCATTTTCATAATACAACCATTAGGTATTTAACTTTGACTCGATCGTTCGGTTTTGCCGAACCTGAACAACCCCAGGGAGGTCGACAGGTTGAAATCTGGGACTGGAACCTGTGCTTGTGAAGGATTGCATGATGGTGTGTGTGTGTGTATATTTATCTGTTCATATGAGCCTCATGCTAAAAATATGAAGGGAAGTTTGGTGGGCTGTGTGCTTATGAATCTTGTTTCTCAGTTTAAGC
Source organism: Misgurnus anguillicaudatus (assembly GCF_027580225.2). Classification (NCBI taxonomy): domain Eukaryota; kingdom Metazoa; phylum Chordata; class Actinopteri; order Cypriniformes; family Cobitidae; genus Misgurnus; species Misgurnus anguillicaudatus. The sequence goes on from NC_073348.2 coordinate 26,339,829, forward strand.
CATGAGTGGAAATAAGGCCCCATGGGACTTAAATCTTACCATAAAAGTCATTAAGAAGCAATGAACAGAATAAAAATGCATATGTAGTAGATCCTGAAATCTGTTTAATATGAAGAAATGTTTTCTGAAAAATAACAATAACCAAGTTTTGTTTTTTGCATGATCTGTGAAATCCTAATCTTCTGCAGCCTACTTAATTTCTAAGTTACTAATAAAAATGTCTGTAATTGTAAAGCTGAAGTAGATATATTGACATTTTTATTCATGGTTTCCAGCTGTTTTAACATTTGTCTATTTTTGTCTCTTCTGTAATCTATTTAAAGGTGAAGCGTGTCATTTCTTTTTATGCTTTATGCATTTTTTCTCCCAACACAGTTTAATACGCATCAACCAGGAGTAGGCTGTTTATAAGTTAGACTTACATATTAGCCAGGCATCTATAAGACGCATGAATTACAGTGAATTTCGCAATGTCTTGAACTAAAGTAGTGTGTGCACATTTGAATCAGTCATTGTAGCAACTCGGTACCTAACACAAATATTCCACGCGGATTTGAAAAGTACATTTTGACTTCTAGAAGTTGCGTAACACCAGCTAATGAAAGCATTTTCTGTGCAGTACGTGTAAGAGAAAACGGGGTGGTAGAAGTGTTTGGAAAAACTGCTTGATTATATTTGCCATTTCAATTGATAAGTTAATTGCTGCAGAAATTACACCCTTCACCTTAAAAATCATCTGTGAAATCTGTCTGATTCAAAATTTCACAATCATTCGCTCGCAATACCAAGATATTGATTCTTATGCTCTTGCAAATCAGATAGTATTTCTTGTCTTCTTCTCCTGGGTGGTCTGATCTAACTTCTGGTTAATGGAGTGGACTGTTTGTGGTATGTGGGCGCCTTTAACCGTATAGAGCTGTTCAGAAATGACGTCAATTAAAATGAAGGCTATAGCCTGAAAAGATAATTAAATGAGGGTCTGGGAATCCTAATGGGTTTTTAAAATGGAAAAGTATTTTCATTTGAATTTAACCACAGGCCTTGTTTAATTCAGACATATTTTTGGTTCCCAAAAAGCCCATATATTTTTCCAAAGACTTTTGCATTATCGCAAAAATAATGTTTTTAAAGTTTATGACACAGGTTTTAGTCCACACAGATGAATTTTGAAGTCAAAATTTGGATTTTTACCGAGACCCTAAGGTGACATTGGACTAAAAAAAAAATCTTGTTTTAGTTTCATGTGCTCATGTGAAACGTTTGCGTGCTCACATGACACTTTTGCGTGCTCACGTTAAACTTTCATGTGCTCAAGCGAAACTTCACGTGCAGAATTTTTTAAAAAGTTTATTTTTGCGTGCACATGTGAAACTTTCACGTGCACACATAAAACTTTGCTTTTACATACATTGGAGTTAAAAAAACTAAAGTTTAGTTTCATGTGCTCACATGAAACGTTTGCGTGCTCACGTGCAACTTTTGCGTGCTCACGTTAAACTTTTGCGTGCTCACGTTAAACTTTTGCGTGCTCACGTTAAACTTTCATGTGCTCACGCGAAACCTTCACTTGCAGATTTTTTTTTAAGTTTAGTTTTGTGTGCGCACGTGAAATTATCGCGTGTGCACGTGAAACTTTCGCGTGCACACATAAAACCTTCGCTCGCAAAACTAAACCCGACAGTGTCACGTGCGCACGCGATAGTTTCACATGTGCATGCAAAACTAAACTTTATTAAAAAAAATTCTCCATGTCCCCTTAGGGAACGCATTTATATTTTGAAATTTATAAAATGTTTATTTATCTGTGAAGATTAACTTGTTGGACAAAACGTAACTTTACAAAAACGTAACGTAAAAAATACAAAATAAAAGTGATTTTTTGCATAAGAAATAAGTGTGTGCTGTGTGTAATTATCAGTATGTATATATAAATACACACACACACACATTCATGTATGTATTTAAGAAACATTTACATATATATATATATATATATATATATATATATATATATATATATATATATATATATATATATATATATATATATATTTTTTTTTTTTTTTATGTATACAAACAAAAAAATGGATATATAAATAAAAAATTTCTGAAATTTATATAAGTATGTGTCTGTGTTTAAATATACATAATTATTATACACAGCACAGACACATATATTATGCAGAAATGCATTTTATTTTGTATGCGATTCATCGCAATTAATCTTTGACCAGCACTAGTTTTTTTGCGATGGGGACCAGCCTTTAAAAATACGTCATCCCTTCGGCACTCTATTGTGAAAAGCGCTATACAAATAAATGTGAATTTAATTGAATTATTCATAAATCACAAACACCATTTAAAAAACCCATTTTAGAAAATCTAATTTTGGGGGTTTTAGTGGGACTACATTCTGAATAGCTCTATAATAGCTCTATATCTATATTGATATATATGTTATCAAGCTTATTGTTTTAACATTACTGCAGCGTGTGAATGCAGTCTCTATGTTTTTTGCATGGCATGGTTTGTTTCTCACCTTTCGCGGCAGCTTGCTTGGCGCCATGTTCCCCATGCCCCGTGTTCTCTGGGCAATGGCTGCCGATGGCCTGCTCTTCAAATACATGGCTGGAATCAGCGAGAGAACCAAAACACCTCTACCTGCCACTGTAACAGCAGGCTTTATCGCAGGTGAGAATTAATCTTAACGCTACTAATTTACTGACATACAGCGCGTCCGCCTCGCCGGAGTATGCATGCATTTTCGCCGCACGGAACCTAGCTGTGGCAGGCCGGGTACCACGACCCGCCCTCTGCAGCTTTACCTAACCAATTTCTGCGTAACTGAATTGGATTCACCCCTTTCTGCCTTCGAGACAGTCTCTGGCAACTGTCCAGCTGGTTTATGTGTTTATATCTATGTTCTTGTTTGCTCATTTCCTTTCTTTCTTTGTTGCATTGCGCAACCATCATTCCATGACTAGTCTTTTGGGGTCCATGTTCCCCCTCCCACGTATAATCTTTGCCATGTCCCGGGACGGTCTGCTCTTCTCTTTTCTGGCACGGGTGAGCGAGAGGAAGACGCCCATCGTGTCCACCCTATCCGCTGGGGTCATGTCGGGTAAGAGAAGAGGCCGAGGTTTCTTGAATATTGTGGAAAGAAGGGTTCGAATGGTAGTGGGTTTCTTTGTTGCTGTTAGAAACATCAGCCTGTACATATCTGTAGGGCGGAGCTTTAAAACTCACTGTTTATAAGACAAACATGGAGCAGTTACATGTAATTGGAATGACTAAAGTTTGTTTTTCTTCTTTTCATAACGATCCCAGTCGTTTCTCGGAATAGAAACGTGTAAGACACACTTTGCTGTGTTGGAATTTTTTGCTTTATTGTTCAACATTGACATTTGAGACCATGACGTCAGTGTTATCACAAGAAAGACTTTATTTACACTGTCTATACTTTAGTTTCCAAATATTTTATGCGTTTCTGTTTCATGCATTTTTGAGAATTTAACTGCACATGTTTTTGGCACTTTTCAAGGATATGATACAGAATGTAGCTTGAAGTACTTGTAACATACACTTTTTAAAAAACAAATTTTAACCCTGGTCCACAAAACTGGTCAATTTTTAAGATTTATACAGTACTATGCGAAAAGTCTTAGGCCAGGCCACCACAACCAGACTTGTTGTTTTAGAAGTTTTAATGTTCATCCATATTTCAACTTTAATCTGTTTTATTAAGATACAAACAGAAAATACAGGAAATATTAAAAAATAAAATTTGCAGGACTAAATGTCTTCATTAGGCATCGTCTGTGTTTAGTGTGACCTCGTGAGCGTTTTTGAGCAGAATGAAGTAAAAAGACAAATTTCTTTAAAATTAGAAATTAGGATTACATTTTATTTAATTTTAAGAGATCCTGCAGTTTCCTGCTATTGCTCGAGTTTACCCTAAAAACTTGACACATCAGTTTACATTTTTATACAGTTTTTAATACTACATACACATTTCCTGTATCTTCTGGATGTATTCTAATAAAGAGACTGTGAAACAATTATATACGATCACTATAACATTGCAAAAACAGCAAATCTAATTCTGGCATGGTGGCCTAAGACTTTTGCACAGTACTGTATATCATTTAATAGCTAAAAAAAGAGGGTGCAAAAAATATAAATATTGTGAAAACCACCTTTAAAGTTAACCTTTTAACACATTGCTAATGATATATTTATGGTAGGAAATGTACATAATATCTTCATGGAACATGATATTTGCTTATATCTTAATTATTTTTGGAATAAAGAAATTGATAATTTTGACCTATATACAATGTATTTTTGGCTATTGCTACAAATATACCTGTGCGACTTATGACTGGTTTTGTGGTCCAGGGTCACAATTATTCTTTTAAATGTTATTTATAATGTTTGTTGTTTAACTCAGGGAGCAAAACATTACTTAATATATTATGGTTTGATTATAATACTAGTTTTACTACAACTGTAATTAATTAATTAATTAATAATTAGTTAATATTAATTATTATTTAAATTTTATTTCAATGCAGTTCTTTAAGTGTCTAAATTTATCATGATTTGTGTGAACTGTCAGAAATAAACAATAAAATATAAAAAAAATTGCATATTGAAAAAATTCAAGAAAACATAAAAATTACATATTTTTTATTATAATTTATAAATAATTTTATTCTAAATTATTCAGTTATGTATGCACGATTTAAAAGAGGAAAACAAGGCCCAAATAGATTTTGGATGAAGGAACATTGATGTACTTGCTATATTTGCTTTACCTGGAAATAAGCTTGTGAATTAAATGTTACGCTGGCCTAAAATAGTATTCCTTCTATGAACAAGGCTTATTATTCTTATAAATATTGTTATTGTAAATGTCCGAATGGCTTACGGGCCGTAAAGCAGTTATAAATACTTTGTTTTGATCACATGCAGCTATCATGGCTTTCCTGTTTGATCTGAAGGACCTGGTCGATCTGATGTCTATAGGAACACTTCTGGCCTACACGCTGGTTGCTGCCTGCGTTCTAGTACTCAGGTTGGCATTTCAAGTCATAAGTGTTTCTGTAGCTCTCTTGCAAAGGCCATAGCATAGATTTGATCCCCAGGGAGCACGCATACAAATAAAATGTATACCTTGAATGTAATTCACTTTGGATTAAAGCACTTGCCAAATGCATAAGATGTCAAAGTAACAATATGTAACACATCTCTCATATATTTTTATTTTATAGGTATCAGCCTGAACATTTCAGTCAGACGTATCACATAGCGAATACACAGGAAGAACTGGAGATGACAGAGTCCATAAGTACACCAAGCTTGGGAATTCTGCCCGGCTTAGAGGAACGTTTCAGCTTTAAAACCCTGCTGTTCCCTGACATCACCGAACCCTCCAACCTGTCCGGCTTCGCGGTTAATATCTGTGCGAGTCTGCTCGGTATGAAATTATGTCATCCCACACTAAGACTCTGGTTAGATGTGTTTTTTTTTTTTTTTTTTTAGATTACTAACTCAATAGTCTTTCCCAGGTGTGCTGATCCTCACTTTCAGTATGTTGGCGGTTCTGGGTGGAACAGCAGTGTGGAATATCATCACTCTCAGTGTGCTGTTTGGTCTCTGTCTCATTCTCACGTTTATCATCTGGAGACAACCGCAGAGTAAAACCAAGCTCTCATTTAAGGTAAGACCCCAGGGGCTTGTTACTCCACATCCAACAAAGTACCAGGATGTAATTGCACCCATTAAAACAATCATTTCAGAGGTAGATTTACTATTTATAGTTTGTTTAATTTAAACCCACGGGGCTGAATCTGATGTTGCGTATTAATGATTAAACACAGAAAGTCAAAGTTTTTCCATCAGCTGCCTACATAACACTTGTTCCTAAGTTACCGAATTTTAAGATAGCATCACATGTATCCTTCTTATTAAAGGCCAATCCTAAAATGCGATGCAATGAGTTGATAATATAATTAAATAAAAAACATAATATTTATTTTAGAGCAAATAGTTCACTAGTGAGTTTGTATGTGTGGCAGCAAAGCAGCATATTAAATTGAGAAGATGCATATTTGCATTGCCGATATTAATGCTTTTTGCTTTATTCCATTTAAGGTTCCTTTACTGCCTTTTATACCCGTGGTCAGCATGTTTGTGAACGTGTACCTGATGATGCAACTAGATAGAGGCACCTGGATACGATTCGCCATCTGGATGTCTATAGGTAAATACTAGTGTACATACAGTGGCCCTATAGCTCACCTGGGAGAGCATTGCATTAGCTGCGTAGAAGGTCATGTGTTCGATCACCATGAATCATAGACACTAATAAAATGTATGCCTTATGCATGTAATGTAAATTTACACATTTGACAGACGCTTTTATTTAAAGCGACTTACAGTGCATTACATTTTTATCAGTTTGTGTGTGTGTTCCCTGGGTTCAAACCCATGACCTTTGCGCTGCTAACGCAATGCTGTACCACTGATACACACAAGATTGGTTTTGTGGTCCAGGGTCACATTTGACAATTATGAAATGAGCTCCAGGGAGAAATTAATGATTTGTGTCATTATCCCTCTGTTATCTTCAGGTCTCGTAATATACTTTGGCTATGGAATCTGGCACAGTAATGAAGGCACACTGGCCCATTCCAGTATCGACGAGGAACTTAATGTGTACAAACCCGTCTCCAGTCAAAGCAGGGACTCTGTGACCCCAGAAAAGGAGGCTTTTCTTAGTAATGGACACGAATCCAGGATGGATATGGATGGAGAGCTCTAAGAGTGTGAAACAGTGTTACGTTATTTACTAGAACTTTACATTAAAGCACAAGGAGGTTCTGATGAGAACAGACCGTTATTATGTAATCATCTTATGGAATCTGAGGGGCTCTTTTAGGGGGCACGGTTGAAAACATTTTCAGTATTTTCACTCGAGGATTTTGTTTCACATATTTGAGGTAACCAAAACAGGCACAGGACCTTTCATTGGGTGGCTATAGATAATGATCATGATGAAATCAAACAGTGTTTTAGGTTGTAGCCGCTTTTGGTATCTGATTGAACTTGTGCCTTTCGTCTTAATATTGCAACAGAAGCAAAATCAGAGTCACTCTTCCTCTTGATACAAGTTTGATCTGTCTTTAGGGGTTTTATGTATGTGGACCCTTAGGAAAAGGAAGAGAGAGAAAAAATGTTTTCAAATCATGCTTGGCTTTTCTGCTTCATTACTGTGTTGTGTGTGTTTAAGGCCCCATAGGAAACTTCTACTGGTTTGAACTGCCCTTATCCAGAATACGTAGGTTTTACCGGTTCACCCAGACTAGACTGTTAGGGAGTAGGACCACCTGGTGGTGTGGCAGGGAAATTGCAAGAGTTAGTTGTCACAGTGCTGGCTACTGTGTTTTGTGCAGACTTTTTGGTTGCTTAATGATGCAGATGTAGACAAGATGTGGAGAGTAGCTAACATTGGTGTGTTTTGGAAATACAATTTTTTTCATGCATATCCCTTATGAAAATGAACAATGGTTAACCGTATGATTCTAACTTTTATTATAAATAGTAACCATTTACTATTTACCGTACTGTAACAAATGGTATGGTTACTGTAACAAAAGCCTAGATAATTTGTCATAACCATAGGTGAACTTTAGTAACCATGGTTTTATTTGTAGTGAAACCATGTTAAAAAAAATTGTAAGTAATATATATATATATATATATATATGTCATGTATGTAGGGATGTAGTGTTTTTCTGTCTGCTCTGAATATTGTAGGACTTCAATATTAACCATAGATGCTAAGCAAGAAAAAAAAATATAAAAAAAATTTTTTGCATGCAGGTGAACTTGTCTACTTAACTAACACTAAGTAAATTTTTAAAACTATTTGGATGCAAATATACTTGCTACTGCAAAAAGTTGTCCAGCATAAATCAATGCTTTTAATAAGAAAGTCTCTTAAGTAGAAAGGTAAGACCTTGGGTGAGTATAACCCTGATTTACATAAATCAGACAATTTATAACTTTCTACTGTGATATTTGGCATAAGTATATGTTAAAAACTACGGAGCCCCTAAGGGGACATGGAGCAAAAATTAAATAAAGTTTGGTTTCGTGTGCTCAGGTGAGGCTGTCGCGTGCCCACGTTGAACTATTACGTGCACACGTGAAACTTTCGCTTTCATGTGCGTCCGTGATGGTTTCGCCTGCGCGTGCGGGGGTTTCGCGTGGGCATGCGAAACTAAACTTTAGATTTTTTTGCTCCAATGTCACCTTAGGGGCTCGGTAAAAAACAGTTAAATGGATAAAAAAACAGTTCATTTAAATTGTTAGACACACTAGCTGCCAAAAGCATTTTCTGTATTCGAGTTGGTTTGCGCTGGAGCATAATTGACATTTGTGCTAACCAAATAAGTATGCCATTTGACCCCTAATGCACAAAATTGCCAAAAAACATGCCATTTACCTCAGACCTCAGGATAATATAGTATAAAAGGTATGTTGTGAATTTTTGAGACCATATACTTAAAAATGTATATTACCCTATTTGCTGAAGCAGCACATTGATCAATGCTGACAATCCCTTATATGATCTTATACAACCAACATTCTGTCTGCCTTCTATGTTTATATTCCATGGAGTAAATGATTTGTAAATAGCAAGTGATACTCTTGACAATGCTGAAAGCAATAATGTATGTTCAGAGGCCTAGTTTGTGTTTTGGTTACACTGAATTTAAGTTGAATATATGTTTTGTTGTCATTCATGTGATTATGTTACAGCATCTATGTGTTGAGAAGGTAAAACATTTTGAAATTGAAAACTAAAAGTTAAATTACACAAAGCAGCCATACTTTTAATGGCAGGTACTGCGGGTTTCACTGTCAAAAAAATTGTTGGTTTAACTTAAAATGTTACCTGGTTAATACAACTTAAAAATATTAGTTGATAATTTTACTTTTTTTGAGTTAACTAATATTTTTTAAGTTGAATTAACTCAAAATTAAGGCAAGCAGGTAACTTGTTAAAACAAAAATTGTTTTTACAGTGTATGGTTATTGAGCAGATAAATATTCAGTAAATGAATAATGCATTTGCAATGAAATATAATAGCGATGGTGTAACAAAAGCTCTTATTTGAATTTATTATGCTTATATGTTATACTTCATATTGTTGGTAGAAAACTATATAATACATGACATGAATTGTGAGAACAAAATAAACTGTAAGTAAAAGTGTATGTGATTTAACCTTATAGATTACTTAGGCATGTGCCTCTGTTAGCTATGAGAATTAACATAATGTGAAACTGTAACTGCAAACCTACTTTGACTTAGACAATAGATTTTGTCATTTCATGTGCTTATTGTGGACCATTTAATGTGGTGCATTTGTTGTACATTATATTTAGTCCTCGTTTAACGTGTACCGTATGTCTTCATTGTAAATTACTGTCTACTGTTTTAATGTGTTGCTGTAAATAAAAAATAACTCATTTTGGAAACGTATTTTTTGTCTGCGTTTTATTTTCACATTACTTCACTTTAATTGTGATAGTGTAATTAATAACCCAAGGGATATATTAAATAGCTCTTCCCCTTTAAAAAATAGCCAAAAAAATGTGTTTACCTCACGGCCTGGCATCTGATGAAGTGCGGAATGACGTCATAAAAACGTTGATCCATATTGGTGAAATAAGTGAAAGGATGTTCATTTTAAATGCTTTATATCTTCCAAATGCGAATTTTGTCGATGTTTTGGTCGGAGCACACTAGTTTAAAGATGTCTTTTAAGCAAACATGTATACTTAAATAATACTTAATAATTCGCTTCATATTATGTATCATCGTCGGAGTTGTCGTGGTCGTGGTTGTTTATTGTTCTTTGTTACCATGACAATAGGCGTCTGGGATCTGATTGCAGTTCATCTCAGCGGCCAGCAGGGGGAAATCACAGGCTGAAGGTGAGTGTTTCACACCCGGTACCATCCCGGATGAGAGAGGGAGAGAGAGAGAGGTGGGCAGGAGAAAGATGCTGCACTGAAAACAGCGTGCTGAAGCGTGATCATTCAGTCAGTCGGTCCGCTGTGGGAGAGACCGGGTTGGGTAAGGGAAGAGACAGTCTGTGCTTCTTTCAAGTAAGTGTTTATGAACTTGGTTAGTTTAGAGTTATTGAGAATTTGATCTGAATTAGCTTTAGTGAATTGTTATGAAATATCTCCATGATTCGGTAATGTAATGTGAATGCATCTACTGTTATTTTGCTCTGCAAAAGCCCTATATTGATGTAAAAAAACAATTTATTGAGGAACAATACTAACTATATACTGTTAAAAATTGCATATGACTCTTAATAATTATTTGAATTTACATTGACTGTATTTTATTTGTATTGTACTTTAAAGGTGTGCTAGAAAGGATTTCTGAAACTGTGCCATCAGTTTATTGATGTTTGGTTTCCAAAAAATCAACTTCTGTAGTTTTAAATGCACCATATATGCATTATTTCTTACAATTTCCTTCTGCTTTTATTTTTATTTTTTTTGCTAATTCCAGCAATTTCTTTATGTTGTCCTGGGTATTTAAACATTACAGTATTACAATTGTGATTCGAAAAACCGTTGGCTACCTGTCAATTACTAATAACACTTGTGTGATAGACTGACAGACTGATAGACTAATAGATAGATAGATAGATAGATAGATAGATAGATAGATAGATAGATAGATAGATAGATAGATAGATAGATAGATAGATAGATAGATGTCATATTGATGTTTTTTCTGTAAATTTAAACACTACAGTCTAAATCCTTACTCCAAACTTATTCACATACACATATTTGTACCTTTCAGTTGGCTCATGAGATAAAGATGTAAACATTTCACTAAAGCTATAAATCTTTTCTTTATGAATCAAAGTCTCTATGGGACATATCAGAATCAGGAGAGCCTCAGGCATAGCTTTGAACTGACTAACTTAGCCTGGAAACAAGCTTGACGATAGACACATCCCAAGCAATGATATGGGAATAAATGTTTTTGCATAATTAAATCTTTTTATTTAGATTTTTATCTTATTTCTTCAGTGCTCAACAGATCAATTGTCAGCACCTTCACAAATACAGAAACCAATGCAACTGATTTTTGACTCATGCATTTGGCAGGCGCTTTTATCTAAAGCTAGTTAAACTACATTTAGGGTATACAGTTTATCAGTTCCTATGTTTCCTGGGAATCGAACCCATGCTTTCTACTGTTTTAGTTACAGGAATGAAGATAACCGATAATGCTATTGTCTCTCAAGGGGTTGCTAACTGACTAGAAGTGTTAAAATGGTTTAGGAGGAGAGCTAAAATGGATAAAGATATCCAAGGACGTGTTTTTAAGAGATTCTAATTGCCAATAAGGCTTAGAAAGACGTTGCCCCCGTACAGGTTTGTGATCCAGTTGTGAATCAATAGGATTTACGCTTTGATACTCAAGTCTCCTTATGAGAATTTAAAGAGGCGATTACTTCTCAGCTATCATTGATGTATTTTGTGTCTAACCCTCAACCGTCTTTCAACCTTGACCTGACTTCCAGAGCTTGGCTCTCTGTTGTCATCACCAATTCAATTCCAACACAGGAATACTCCTTTCTTCTGTCCCAGGATGCAGATCACAAAGCTGGATAAATTTTTGCCTGTGGAGAACATCATATTTTTCACACTTACCTGTGTTAAATCTCTGCTCTCCTGCAGAGATATGTTGTAAAGTGCCCTGTTTCTTTCCTATCTTCTTGCGGCAGCTCTCATCCCCTTTTCCCCCTGAGACGCTCGCATGGCCTCTGATCTTTCGTCTGGATCAATCTTCCCGTAATTTTGCACATCCATTTCGCTCCTTCCCTGCTTTTAATTTATTTAACACAGCGACCTTTGTCATGCAAAGTGAGTGAGGAAGGCTGGAATCAAATATTGCTGGATTGTGTGATTCCTGTGCTTTGCTATCTTTCCTAGGATTAATTTATTGATGTCTGTGCATAAAATGATACAGTATGTGTCCTTCAGACTGAGAGGAAGTGGAATATGAACTGTTGGCATATGTGTGTGGGTTGTTAATGTATGCAGTCTCTCTTAAATTTAATATTTATTTAGATTAATTCAAACCGAGTTGGTCTCATAACAGTCTACAGCACCTTATTTTGGTACAAAAATTGCAAATGATAAATCAAAACCGCAAACTCTTGCTCTATTTTCTTTCAGACCTGTGTTATTGTGGTAAACAAATAGTAAATAAATCTTAAACATGTGGATCATCTAAGCAAGCAACCGCGCTGCTTAAAACACCTCTAGAGGATTTATTCTTTCAGTTTTATGTATATTGTAATGGCTTTGTTTTGTATTTTATGTAACCACACTCGGTGTGGTTAGCAAACTAAGATGCAATAAACTTCCATCATGCATTTGACATCGCCTTGAGGAAAACTATCGCGCTTTACTTTTTTAATGCTCTGCATTTTGGGAAACGGTGAAAAATGACTCCTACCGACTCTCAGACAACACGCTCCTGTTTGCATTTTCACGGATCATGACTAAAGATAAAATAAAACAACTGTAAAGAAGCAAGCAATTTGCTTGGCCGTCATAGCCTTTCGTCTAATGAAACGCTGGGAGCTATGCATGTGGGGAGACGTTCGGTAATGCACACAAGCTAAAACAGTCTACATGAGTGGGCAGAAATGGTGCAATTTGCTTGAAATACACTTGAGTCACTTAAAACTCACCTTAAAGGCCTAACCTTTTCAATATACATTATACACTGAGCAATAGTATGGATTGCAACACCTTTCACAAGTGATATATGGTGTGTGTGTGTTTTTTCATTGATTAATGTATAGCGGCAGGTCTGTTAGATAGTTACATTTTGCAAGCATTTCTGCTGTAGATTAAACCACGTAGATGACTATAATGCCTGCAAATGTTTGTGTTTACACAGGTGCTTTGTGTATAATCTATAAGTCCATAGTGTTTCGCTTGTCTAAGCCTTTTCATAGAGTTGAATTGATGTCATTTTGCATGGTATAGCATGTCATTTCTCACTGTGGTTATTAGCTGTTGAAAAAACTAGTTGGTAAGTGTAGACTGAAAGCTTCCGGTATTTTCCCAGGAGCTTCGGTAATGGGAAGCCACAGCTCTGTCCTTCAAATTGACCTTGATGGCTCAGTTGTATGTTGTGACTGACTAAGTTTGGATTCAGAACCGGCCACAGATCTTATTTCCTGTTTGGTGCCCAAGTGGAATTTGCTGCCTTTTTTTCTCATATGTCCTTTATGTGCAGCTTGGAGAAAAAGGCTGGTGCTGTTAAATCAGTTTTTTATATAAAACAGCAGGTCAGTTTGGGGTTATGGTGCGAATTTTCCCCCTGTGGAGTAAGTTACCCCTCGTTCACCTCACACGGGCATCACTCTGTTGGTTTGTCGCTCTCCAAAGCCCTGAAGTCTTTAAAAGCATCACTTTCTTTTTTGACAGCCACACCATTACTGATGGCCTTTGAGGGAAATTTCATCAAAATAATGAAAATATGTCATCATTTGTGTTCAGTCTGTTTGTTTTGTGAAATTAGTTCTAGATCTTTTTTCAGTATGTCCTGTAATACACTTTAAAGGGCACCTATTATGCCCATTTTTACAAGAAGCAATGGTGAGCCTTAAATGTTTCTGTGAAGTTTCATGTCAAAATACCCCACAGATCATTTATTAAAGGATTTCCAAAATGCCCCCTTTTGGGTGGAAGCATTTTGTGCTGTTTTAGCGTCTGTACCTTTAAATGCAAATAAGCTACTGCTCCTAACTCCCTTACCAAAAAAGACTCCTGATTCCTGTGAATACAGTCTAAGACAATATATTTCACTATTGAGATATATATGTCAGACAGTGTACGACACGCTGAGGGTGGCAACTATGGAAATGCAGGATTGTCAGTAAGTGGCTGTGGGCGGGCTTTATCACTGTGACATCACATTAACAAGAGAATCATCTAATGAGACTGCTTTGGTTTAATTGGGCTTAAAAAATAGGAGTGGGTGTTTTTTTTCATTGTAGGGTGGTTGTGTTCACACACTGCCAACACAAATTTATGTCCTAACACCTTGTAAAAGTGGATTTGGTTCTCTTTCAAAAATGCTGGGTTGTTAAAACCCCCTGTTGGGTAAAATACAAACCCAATCACTGTGTTTAAAGAGCACCTATCGTCTGACTCACGATTTTACATTTCCTTTGGTGTGTAAGTGTGTATTAGTACATGTTAACGATATGCAAAGGTACATACCCCAAAGTAGGGATAGAAAACACGCAACAGTCAACTTGGCTAGCGTGTAGTGCAGGGTTCCTCAAATCTTACACTGTAGTGCCTCAGTCAGTCAATAATGATCAGTGATATATGTTGCGGGTGTTCAGAGTGTAACCACAGTCAGTTACAGTTTACATTTTACAGATTATTGTCAGAATTTAAGATTCAATTTTAATCTTTTCATTAAAAATGGCTTCTGGTCTCCTTCCTTGTGTATAGCACGTTAGCAGCATTGCTATGCTAAGCTTGGAGCCTTCACTAGAGAGGGTCTTTGCTTTCAGTACGCTTACCGTATTTGCATTTTCTGTATTGGACCCTATCAGATCCACTGTAGATGCAATTTCATTGCGTTGGCAGCCAGCCTTGTCTCGCATGACGTTATAAAGCCCAGGTGTGTGCTTGGCATCGAGCATAGTTGTGATCATGGCTTGTTTAACGTCTGCGCACTCGCTTCATTTTTTTCTCCGGCTGTGTTTTGCGCAGGCAAACGTGCATGACCTTGCTTATTTGACAATCGTTAAGTTTTACCGATTTAATTCTTATCGGCAATATATCGAAGATCGCTTAATTGTTAACATACCTACCCCAAGTAAACGATGACGCGAATTATCGTCTCCAACGTAAATCTCTTTTCTTGGACTACAACAAATTGGATTGTAGGCAACAGTTTACTTCCTGGGATTGGTGATGTAGACAAGGCCGACATGATCATAATTCCTCCCGCTTGGACTCACAGCTTGTATGTTAACTCCTGTTAGCAGTGCATTGTGAGCGAATCTTTCAAACATGGTAAGGAGCGTCACATTTCCGGCTGACGTCAGAGGTATTCAGGCCAATCACAACGTACAGATTAGCTGGCCAATCAGGAACACAGTGCTTTTTAAATTGATAAGTTTTGTACAAAATCAGAGCGTATCAGGAATACCTGGAGCTACAAAAATGTACGGTATGTGCAAAATAAAGATTTTTTTAACATTTAACATAAACCACGCAAAGACATTGTATTATACAAAATACACAAAATAACGTTGTTTTTAGCAATGAAATAGGTGCTCTTTAAATTAACATATGCTGGGTTGATTAATCCCAAATATTAGGAACTTTAATTGGGTCTAATATGGACATTTTCAAAGTCAATTTTACCCCGAAAATCAAGTTTGTCTACATTTCACCCAATGGGTTGAAAGAACCCAGCACTTTTTGAAGATGAGATTTTTTACTTGCTTTTTGTCTTGCATATCAAATTCTTATCTTTTCAAATTCTCTTTCTCTGTCATCCTTTATTCCTTACTCCTTTCATAAGATCCTCATATCCTTCTCATTAATTACAGTCTCCCTGCCTTTGTGTCTGGATAGGAAGCGGCATATCTCCATCTAATTAATCACATCACTGTAGCGGTTACGGCCGTCGTCTCGGGCCAGACAGCCGCTGAGGTCAGAGCCAAGAGAGAGCAGTCATAAAACACTCACTGACCACGGTTTCCATTCATCGGAAAACCTTCTCTCTTGCATTTCCCGCTGGTATTAAACCCTTACTTTAATTTTTTACATAAAGAAAACCTGGAAATGAGGATATAAGATACTAGAGGGATGATTTATGGGATTGACTGACAGCTCATTTGTGATTTGATGACGGTCAAACTCGGAGGTTAACCATCAGCAGAGGTGATTTTTTATTTCGTCATGGTCACATCTGTGGAGCAGTGATTCAACAGCATGGCACATTCCTTCAGTGCAAATGAGTCATTTTGTATTTTTAGGACTAAGAAAGGATTTGTGTATGTGTGTGCATGTGTGGGGCGGGGTCTCAATGCGGTACGCTGTCACTCTTCCACTCCACGCCGCTCTGCACGAGGCATTGTGTGTATTCAACCATGCCTTTCTGTTTACACCACTATTGCACGATGGGAAGCAGAGTCAAAGTCATTGATATACAGAAAAGGGTCCTTTTAAAGAGAAAGACCAAAACAGATATGAGATTGTTTAAATGAAAAGACAATGAGTATGTTTGTTCCTCAGCATGAACGATTATTGGTTAATATCCTGAATTTTTTTGCTGAATATATGTGAAGCCAAAATGAAGGACACGCAGCGTAATCACAAAGGAAGAATCTCAATAAATCTGTGCAGTTATTGGCTCAAAACTGCTGACACCCCCCTGCTTTCCTCCAGTGACTCCCCAGACGCTCTGCAGAATATTTTAACCCTTTCAGGCTGCTTTACATTACACCTGTGTTTGGGGAGGGCATGAACCTATCCCCAGCCCCCTAGGACACAGACCTTTGTTCGGGATTTCCAATAGTCTCAAAATCGAGAATTTTAAATTATGATCTTGTTATTTATGTATATCCTTAAAAATGCATTTGCATAGGAAGAAAATATAGATTGTTCATTGTTAGGTTTATGTTAACTACTGCAAAATACCTTATTGTCAGCAGTTATTCTAAAAAGACGCAACTAGTAATAATGAACAGGAAAAATGATGAACAAGTCATTGTAAATGTGTCTATAGCAGAATAATATAGATTGAATTTCAGATTATAGTAGCCTATTTTTCTTTGTATAGACATCTGGTGGGGTTTGATGCTGTGTTGCATTGCAGTGTGTGTGATCAGGAGACCTTGACTGACAAATGTGTGCACGTGTGTTAGATCGGAGGATCTAGCATCAGGAGCACATGTGGCAGAGATGTAGTCATGCTTCTTTGTGTGTACATACTGAAGTCTATAAGCAGAGTCTAGACAAAGAGCTGCCCTCGCGCGCCCTGCGAGTGAATGAGTCTCGCCGCAGTCATAAAATGCGTCTGCCGTCCTGGGCGAATCAGTTGTTGAGGTGGTGGCGGAGAACGAGGGAGAAAAGGAGGTAGAGAGAGGGGTGTTGGGGGAAGGGTTTGAATCTTTCTTTGTTTCATTTTTCATGAAAACCTTGTGGTGTGTAGGCAGCCCCTGTCCTGCGAGGAGATTGCAGGAGTAATTGCTGGTGCAGCTATTTAGGAGGAGGGGGTTCCTTTTGAACACCAGGAGGAGGCAAAATTTGTTTTCAATTGATTCAGATCATTTCAGGGCTTCAACACGTCTCTGAAAGTGCCACGCACCAATTTGACCTCCACACGAAAACCTTTGAAATTGTAATATTTATTATTTTTACATTGTACAGCTTGGTTTATGGTGATATATACAGGATGAAACACTTTTCCAGCTTATGCCAAATTAAACGATTTGCCAGTAAACAAGTTTTTTTTTTTTTTTTTTACTTTGAGTCTTATGAAAGAGATGGGCTGTATACATTTTGGCAATAGAGGTTAGACTTGACACTTTGTTTAAATTTTAACACACTGACATTCTGCAAGACAAATCTCTAGTTTCTTGTAAAATCTTCACTTTACAACAGTGATGTATACACTTTTTATAGTTTGTGTGTGTGTGCATGTGAATTTAGTCATAGTCACAGAGGAGAGAGAGAGAGAGGTGTTGCGTGTCTCAGGGTAAGTGTCGTTTTCTCACTATGAGGTGTGAAGGGGCAGCAATTGTAGGGCTGAGGGGTCAATGTTTTTATTTCTGGATGGAGAATCAAGTGTGGGGATGTGTGCTTGTCTTCATCTGTCAAATGTCAGTCACACCTAGCTTGTGTGTGTCTGTGATGTGTGAATGACATGCAAGTGTGTATGTGTGTGCGTTTCAGCATGCATCTGTGTTATCGAGCCTGCAGGCGTTTCATCTGTAATTGCCTCAGTGCCAAAACATAAACATGCATGTTTGACTCTTGAAGCATTTACATGCTGTTATATATAGGGATGTTGCTGTGTTGTGATTATAGGATTTAAAATGAGTTATAGCAGGAGTTTTTTGTAGCGTTTTTCTGCTTTGCAAATGTAAAGGCGTGTGAGAATTTACTGTAACCCGGGCATATGGTGATGTTTGTAACTCCTTAACATTTATGCATTTGGCAAATGCTTTCATCCGAAGCGAATTAGCCCTGGGTATAGTCTGTTTTTAACGCATACGCGGTGTGCAGTCGTACACGCAGCCTAGCAAAGTTCATTTGACTCATTTACATGCGCTGACATTCGACATATGCGCATTGTGACAATTTGCAATACCTCTTGTGGCCTACATACTCCGGTACGCAGAGTTTAAAACATGGACGCTTCCGTATGCGTAAAAAAATTGACCATATTTCGATCTTTTGTACAGTGTATTCATTCCCATATTTCCTGAGAATCAAACATACAATCTTTGTACTGCTAGCGCAATGCTTTACCAACAGATCTCAGGGCTTCAGACTAACTTTTTTCACTAGGAGCACAGTAGCCCCCAACTGAAATTTTAAGGGGCGCAACCAGAAAATTTAGGGGCACACACCGTAAATCAACATGCTAACCAAATATTCACATTTCTACTAATTTCCACTGTATTACTAATAAATACTTTGATGATAGATGCAGAAAGTACAATGTGCTGTTTCAAATTCAGTGTCACATCACAAAAAAAGGTGAAATTTACTGGTCGCACATGTGCGATTGGATGCAAAAATCAGTGGCACACTCTCAAATTTTGGTGGTAGTCTGAAGCCTTGGATCTACAGGTACATGTATAAAGCCCGGAATACACTGCAGGATTTTTGCCCTCCTATAGACGGTTTCAGCAGTAACAACATAAACATAAAGTGGCTGTCGTGGTCTGCACGTAACTTCCGGTAAACTCCACTAAGAATAAATAACAACAAAGTTCTTTAAACGTAGTTTATTTATATAACAAGCAAAAAAACAACACATAGATTACATAGGAAACCAAAACATTTGTTATTTTCGACGAGGCATTTGTTAAAGAGATCAGTTTAGCAACTTGTCAGACCATTAAAAAAACTGAAACCGGAAGTAAAGTTCGGATCCAGACGTGTATCGCGTCAGCGCACGTGCGTCCGATGAAACCGTCTATAAGATCATTACCTTATTACACTGTGTGACATGGATCGTTTAAACTCGATTCAAGATTGTGAAATAGGCTAATGTGCTACCAAAAATGATGTCAAACATTTTTTTTTTCGTTATAAAAAATTATGGTAATGAATTTTATTTATTTAATTTATAGCTATTTGCAATTGTAATTAATTTTTTATATTTTAATTTTAATTTTTCAGCAATTTTCTGCATTAAGTAAAAGTGTGATTGTGTATACCCTTAATAATTGTGATTGTCAGGCGTATGAACCCTCACCTCCTGAACTTTATTTAAATCTCTTTCCTCTCACCTCATACGGCCCATTACTGTCAAAATGCATGCCACTGAGGTCATTTACATTACTTGTGTAAAATAACCCGTCAGCAGTTGGCTTTTCCTGAAATGACAAAGGTGGCGTTTAAGCAGAGACATTGTGTTGTTGAGGGCGTCGGGGTGAACAGGGACGCGTAATCGCTCTGCATATCTCCTCATTATTCACAGCTCTTTTTCAGCCCGTGGGATCTGTTTATCCCACGGAAATCTTATTTCAGAGTCACACAGTAATAACTGTGTCTATTTTCCTTCGAATCTCTCGTACCAACTTGACCCTCTGATAAATGGATAGGAGATTATGCATCTGACAAATGGATTTACATGTGACATAATTTGGATGGATTTGGTGGCAGGGGCGCAGTAGGCAGATCCGCTCAGCAGGCGGGATTCATTTAGAAGCCGAAGAGGGAAATCTTGTTAGAGACACCGGGAGGGATTGTTTTTCCCTGCCACCGCAATATGACTGTTTCCCAAATCCGAGCAACACAAGAGGCTAATAAGGAGTGTGGGATGTGTTGTGCTTCTCGGTTTTGGAAATACCTGTGGAGATTTGAGTTGGTAACGTGAATCAGACGAATGTCTGCTCAAGGGCTTTTTATGATTCTTCAAACTCTTCAGTCCCACCTGTGTATTTCTTTTTTTATTGCTGTATTAGTGAGAGGACAAGGAAATATATTGGAGAGGGGTGAGATATGGTACAAGCTGGATATGAACCAGTATCTCCCACAAGAGCACCACAACGCAATGTACATGTGCTAACCACTAGGCACCAGCTTAAAAAAAACCTAATTTGGGGATTGCACAGGTAGTGATTTGTTTATATATTTCTTAAAGGGCATCTATTATGCAAAATCTATATTTATAAGATGTTTGGACATAAACGTGTGTCGGGACTCGGCAGTGTATGAATACAAAAACCGTACAATGAAAAAATTCACCCACACTCTGTTTAAACCAAAGGAGTCTCATAGACATGCTGTTTTGATTCTCTTGTTAATGTGATGTCACACTGACAAAGCCGGTGGGGCCACTGACTAACAGTCATGCATTACCATAGTTGCCATCCTCAGTTAGTTGTATGCTGTTCGCTATATCTCAATAGTGATATATTGTTTTAAACTGTATTCACGGGAATAAGATCTATTTCAACTAAAGGCGCTCACTGTCTGTTATGGTAAGTAAGTAGAGATGTTACGATTATCGGTTTAATGGTTAACCTCGATAAAAATGTCCAACCCTTGTCCAGAATCAACCAATTTAAGCAATAACGTGAGACAAACTCATTCATTCAGGTCTGCTCCCCTGTGTTTGTGATGACCGTGGTTCACTGACTGAATTGAAATCAAAGAAATATTCACATTTAGGGAAATCTAGTTGTACGGACACGTTAACTTAAAGGGAAATTCCGCCTTGAAATGATCCTAGGGTTAATAACAAACATGTACCGAGTTCGACCGTTCACTGGAGTTTATTTTCATGCTAGTCTAACGTGACCAGTGTTATTGCTAAACGCAAATTAGCATGTTATGGTAGCCTTCGGGGCATCAGTGCATTAAAAACGAAATCGCTATGTCTATACTACTAACAATGCTCAAAACAACCCCACACCCACACTGCAGCACAACGAGGGTCTCTATATGTAAACCGAAGCATTGAGAACTTTGCAAGTGTACAGGCAGTTTATTAAAAAGAAACACTTACCGTTCGCGTCTGGGTCGCGTGTCCATGCGGGCGCCATCTTGGGAAGGCTGAACTCTCGCGTGAAAGCACAACACCTGTTCCGGGCAACAACGTTTCGCGCGAGAGTTTAGTTTTCCCAAGGTGGCGCCCGCGTGGATGTGTGATCCAGACGTGAACGGTAGGTGTTCCTTTTTGGTAAACTGCCTGTACACTTGCGGGGTTCTCAATGCTTCGGTTTGCATGTGGAGACCCTCCTTGTGCTGCAGTGTAGGTGTGGTGTTGTTTTGAGCATTATTAGTAGTATAGACATAGCGATTTCGTTTTTAATGCACTGATGCCCCGAAGGCTACCATAACATGCTAATTTGCGTTTAGCAATAACACTGGTCACGTTAGACTAGCATGAAAACAAACTCCAGTGAACGGTCGAACTCGGTACACGTTTGTTATTAACCCTAGGATCATTTCAAGGCGGAAATTCCCTTTAATATTTGTTTAGACAGATCCATCTTTTCTATTTATTTTCAATTAAATGATTTGATCTGATGAGCGATTGCTGTGAGCGCAGGTGTCGTGCAGCCTACTCCTGGGTCCTAAAGTACACCCGATTTCTTATACGCACATAGATGACTTGCTGGTTTGTCATGTTTATATAAAAAAATCTGATCTGTTTTTTCTAAACTACATTAACATCACGACCCCAAATGTCCTTATGGATTGTGATGAACTCATACAGAGCTACAAATAACATGCAAAGACATGCTTCAAAAGACTTATAATACAGTATATCACACAAGATGATGGTCTTTTTTGGTGCTTTAATGAGTCTTGACAGCCCATGGTCAACATTGGAACTGTGAATTTTTTTTTAATTCTTTATACAAGTTCCTCAGAAAAATAGCAGGATAAAAGTTATGTAATGCTTAGATAATTATAAAGCACAACATCCCTTATTTATTACAAATGATTTTGTAGTATTTAAACCAGAAAATATAACTTCATAGTTGATTTAGACGACACTGCCCAGGCAGCTGGTTCTCAGGCTCAATGCACATTGTGCAGTATTTCCTTGTTCCTATTTCTGTCTTTTCAAGAAAACAATAGAGACACGGTCACCTGTTTTCCTTGGGGATTAACCAATACTGTTTGTGCCTAGGTGAAACGTAGCCTCTAGCTTTCCTCTCAAATCAATGAGTCCTCCCAGCCGCACTGCAGGTGCTGAAGCTGCATTTAGCTTTGCTCCTATGATTCCCTCCATCTCTGACCTCTCTCAGTGTCTTTACACCATGCTGAATATTCACAGGAAAAGCTGATATAATGAGACTCAAACCTGCCATGAAAAGACTCACATCTGGCCCTGCTGGAAATCACGGTGGCTGGTTTCTGAGTGACTATTAGATGGTCCAAGCTGAAAACCATTTTTTAAAAACCAGCTTGAGCATCTTAGCGTAGGTAAGCTAATGAACAGCTTGCCTCAGCTTGAAACAGCTGATGACTAGCTTGGATCAGAAACCGGTGTAAAAATGCTGGGTTGTTTCAACTCATGGTTGGGTAAATACAGACAAATCTAATGGTTGGGTTTAAATTAACCTATGATTGATTGTGTAAATACAAATTATAAACATTTTCTAGGTTTGTTTAAACCAATGGTTTGGTTTGTTTAATTTAAACCCAACCATTGGTTGAATCAAACTAAAATTGCAAAAAAAAAAAAATTTGTATTACGGAAAATTTCTGTAATTTATTGTGCCCGTTACGTTTTTTTACAGTGTAGCATTTTTAAGTGATTTCCATGTTTTGGGTCACACCGAAAAGTCTTAAAATATTTTCTTCACCACAAGTTTAATATGTGAAATAATAAAATGTTTTACATTTTTGAATCACACTGAAGGGGCTTATTTCACGATAACAACTTGCTGCCTGTACATTATCCCGCTTATTACACGGCTATTTACCTCATAAGTTAGGAGCATTAAATATTCATTTGAAATATTTTATTTGCTTATTTTTAACTAATGCAGACCGCAAGGAAATCCTGTTTACTTTCTGTTTTAAGTCACAAACACACTATTTGGTTTAATCGTTGTAAATATTATGTGATTTATGTTATTAAAACACATATTCATATTTCATTTTGTGTAATATTAAAGGCGGAGTCCACGATGTTTGAAAAACGCGGTGGAAAAGGAGACGGACCGACTACCAAAACACACTTATAGCCAATCAAATCAAATGCCGGGTTGCGTATGTGTGGGGCGGGTCTATCAACAGAAGGTCCAGTTTCTATTGGGGTAGGGGGGTGTTTGTTTAGGTGATTTCAAATATCAACATTGGCTTTCAAACATCATGGACTCCGCCTTTAAACTGTACCTGTCAAAATAATTTGCAGCATTCGGGTTACTGTCAAGCATGCTGCACAAGCCCTGAAAAGTGAAGCCAGAACATCTCGATCGCCCCGCAGTGACTGGTCCTACTATAGGTCATAAACCCCGCCTCCCCCATGTTATTCAATAGGACCATCTAAACAATAAAATTTCACTTCAATTATCTTTTTTCCGAAGCTGGTTTCTGTCATTTACTGTAGTTTTATTTTTTTTACAGTCTATGGTTACTGTATGTTAGTTTTAAGCGCTTGTTATCTGGAAATAACAAACCTGCAAATGTCTCAACTGGCCATTTAGAATCAAGCATTCCAACGAGCTGTGTAATAAATTTGGGTTGTTGTAACCCAAATGCTGAGTTTCAACCCATGGTTGGGTATTAACAACCCAGAATACAGTAGGTTGATTTAATATCCTGTCCAATATTTAACCAACCATGGGCTAAAACAATCCAACATTTTTAAAGCCTGAGAATAAGAAAGAATTTTTGTTCTTTTAAAGGGAAATTAGACGATACTCCAGAGGTCCATAATAGAGAACGATCTGTTAGAATACCATTAACAGATTTTTCGCATCATTGCCATGGGACTAAACACCACGGAGCCAAAAAAGATAACGTGTAGAAAGTCATAAGCCCTCCGCCGATACAGATCTTGAACTGGGAATGTCAGATGTTCTTTTTAAAGCATTTCAAAGCATGTCTGTGGAAAAAAATACTGAAATATACAAATAAATAAATATTAAAAGGATAGTTCACTTAACCCATTCCCCGCCAGCCATTTTTTGAAAAGTTGCCCGCCAGCATTTTTTGTGATTTTCACAAAAGTTTCACAAAATGCCCTCCAGGAAAATTTTCTTCTAAAAATATATAAACATACAAATATATCAAATGAAAGAACACACCCTCGGATTCCAAACAAACAAACAAAACGGGAAAAAACTTTTCATCCTATTTATGGGTATTTTTCTTAAAAAAAATTTTTTTTGCAAAAAGCTGAAATAATTGCATTTTTGTGAAGGAATTTTGTTAGAGATCAGATTCAGAACGATTATCAAAACATACACAGAGTTCAAAATAAGTAAGTAACGGTTTTGCTTCAGTTTTTTTAATAAATTGGGTAAGGTTTTTTATGCAAATGTTTTCTCTTAATTGACGAGATAACGCGTCAATGGCAGGGAAAGAGTTAAAATGAAAATTCTGATTAGAGGCCACATTGACTTCCATGGTATTCTTTTTTCCTTTTTAATGGAAGTCAATGGGTTCAATGATCATTAGGGGTGGCACGGTTCACAAAACCCTCGGTTCGGTTCGTATCACGGTTCTATGGTCACGGTTCTCGGTTCAGTACGGTTCTTGTTGTTATTTTTTTTAACACTCCAGAAATTTATTATCTTATTAATGTATTAATTATCCATAATTTAGGATACAGTATTAAAAAAAGTTATATCATGTAATCATGCACAAACTGAATTTGACTTTAAGCACATTATTGGGAACATCCCGGAAAGCCAGGCGAGATTTTGACACAGCGAGAGGGAAGACATTGATGATTTCTACATGCTTTTCATTTATTTGGCAAAAAAGAGAATGTGTATTGCCATCTACATGAACTTTGTGTGCATTTTTAGCACACAAAGATAACATGCATTTATCAAAATGCCAACTTCAGTGTAGCTTTAAGATTTATCACTGAGAGGCTGCTTAAATACTGCAGAGAGTATGTGGACGAGAGAGAAACATAACTTTTACACATGTAATATTTAAATCCGTCTCTTTTGTCCACTTTTGACCATTTCTGTCCTGATTACTTTAAGGGGCAGTTTATGAAATAAGATTGCGCAACTTTCACACACTAGCAAAATGAAACTATGCGGAAATCAGCCGCTTTCGTTTTATCAACGAAAGGCTAAAAATAGCGCTGAATACGAAAAGACGTAAAACAGTGTTCATTACCTCAGATTAGATAAATGGTCGGAGAGAAGGTTGTCGCGCGTGTGGCTGTATCTATTGTTTTATTTCCGCTGTCATCATAGGTAACATGAAATAAAAAATGTTTCCACACACCAAACTTATACGACGCTGGCGCATCCTCCAACTGCAGGCAGACTTCTTTTTCTCTCCCTCTTGCCATTTCTACATGTAACATGACCGGCAGCACTCACTCTCCACACCAGTCACCTCTTCTTTCGCGCTATTCGCGAAAGGGGAACACGCTATCTGAGGTCACATACAGGGCACGAGGCTACATACATTGGGCATGCCATGAACCGTTGAACCGTACGACACACACGTGCTCCGAACCGAGACAAGCGAACCGAACGGTTCGGATTTTTTTCATGAAACGTGCCACCCCTAATGATCATTATAGTTCACATTCCTCAAAATGTCTTCATTCCTGTTCATTAAAATAAAGAAATATTTACAGGTTTGTAACAACATTATAGAGTGAGTAAATGATGACAGAATTTTCATTTTTGGGTAAACTATACCTTTAATATAAATACATATTTCAAAAAAATACATTTTAAAAGAAAAATGCATTTAAGAAATGCACAGCATTGAATCGTCATCAAATGTCCCAATAATGATGTAGGTTCTGCATCTACAAGCATATATCAATGCTTGTACAAACTATACCAAACCAAAGCCCAACCATGACCTTTTGTATACAGCAGTGTTTGATGAACTGCAAGATAATGTGTGTACTGTATGCCATTTAGATGTCTCAATGTTTGGAAACCTTTTTCATACATTTAAAGATTGATTTGTTTGCTATTGTGATTCTAATCTTTGCTGTTGATGACCTGTGCTACATTAGTGTGTGTGTGTGTGTGTGTGTGTGTGTGTGTGTGTGTGTGTGTGTGTGTGTGTGTGTGTGTGTGTGTGTGTGTGTGTTTGGTATGCAATTTGTAGAGTGTAACATTGTGGGTAGGCACAGCAGGCCTCGATTCTGTAGGTCAGGATTTGAAACCGATCTGCTATTGTTGGCTCAACATTTCTCTGTTACCAAGCGAGGATAAGCCTCCACATCCCACATACTGGTTCCTGTGGACCAATGCTTTTTTGGCAGTGTAATTTAGTTAGAGAACATTAAGAGATCTTGATTTCTTCCTCTCTAGCCCCTAATTCAATCACCTCCCCAAACTGTGTTTGTTCTCTTTCTCTGAGGGCTGCATGCGTGATGAACAGACCTGACTTATTGCTAAGTGGCTTTCATATTTTTTCATAAATCCTCTGTGCTTTTCCTTCGTCATTTGAAAAAAAAATTCACCCCAATATGAAAATTGTGTCATCATTGCTCTTGGCATCATTAACATTGATCATTTGTCATCATTAACCCCATGTCGTTCCAAATCAGTATTATTTTTGTCTTTGCAAAACACAAAAGGAATTTTTAGACATAATATCCAACTGGATCTTTTTCCCATACAAAGAAAGACGATAGTCATATATACCAAGATAGTTAAAGGAACAAGCCCACATTTTGGGTGTTTAGCTTATTCACTGCATCCCCCAGAGTTAGATATGTCCATACATACCTCTCTCATCTCCGTGCGTGCTGTAACTCTGTCTGACGCAGCCCCCGCTAGCTTAGCTTAGCACAAAGACTGGAAATGCATGGCTCCAGCTAGTATACTGCTCCCAATAAGTGACAAAATAACGCGATCATTTTCCTATTTATGTGTTGTGATTTGTATAGTCAAACCGTGTACAAATAACAAGGTGATATGAGACACAGCGATCTTTTAAGAGTATACATACTGAGAACTATATTCTCTGAAGACGAAGCACTGCCGCATGGGCGGAGTGATCTGCTCGCAGCACACGAGAAGCCCCTGGTGAGGAGCAGAGAGTTCGGTCAGAGTTGTGCAAATCACTCCGCCCATGCGGCAGTGCTTCGTCTTCAGAGAATATAGTTCTCAGTATGTATACTGTTAAAAGATCGCTGTGTCTCATATCACCTTGTTGTTTGTGCACGGTTTGGCTGTACAAGTCGCGGCACATGAGTGGGAAAATGATCGCGTTGTTTTGTCGCTTGTTGGGAGCAGTGTACTGGCTGGAGCCGTGCATTTCCGGTCTTTGTGCTAAGCTAAGCTAGCGGGGGCTGCGTCAGACAGAGTTACAGCACGCACGGAGATGAGAGAGGTATGTATGGACTTATCTAACTCTGGGGGATACGGTGAATAAGCTAAATTCCCAAAATGTGGGCGTGTTCCTTTAACATATATCAAGATGCTTTTTTAAATACTTTTTGTCTCTTGTCTTCTCATTCCCCGCCAGCCATTTTTTGAAAAGTTGCCCGTCAGCATTTTTGGTGATTTTCACCAAAGTTTCACAAAATGTCTTCCAGGAAAATCCTATCTATATTTTTTTCTCTGCTTATAAACTCTTAAAAATGGGTATTTGTCTTAAAAAAAAAAATGCAAAAAGCTGAAATAATTGCATTTTTGTGAAGGAATTTGAGATTCATGACGATTATCGAACATACACAGAGTTTACAATTAGTAATTAGTGAATTATCGTGGTATTAAAGATTAACATAAAACCTCATCAGGAATAAGTTTTTATGCAAATGTTTTCTCTTAAAGGAATATTCCATTTTCTTAAAAGAAAAATCCAGATAATTTACTCACCACCATGTCATCCAAAATGTTGATGTCTTTCTTTGTTCAGTCCAGAAGAAATTATGTTTTTGAGGAAAACATTGCAGGATTTTTCTCATTTTAATGGACTATAATAGACACCAACAATTAATACTTAACTCAACACGTAACAGTTTTTTTCAACGGAGTTTCAAAGGACTCTAAACGATCCCAAACGAGGCCTAAGGGTCTTATCTAGCAAAATGATTGTCATTTTTGACAATAAAAATAACAAATATACACTTTAAAACCACAACTTCTCATCTAGATCCGGTCCTGAAAGCGTCAGCGTGACCTCACGCATTATGTCATGACGTCAAGAGGTCACAGAGGACGAATGCGAAACTCCGCCCAAGTGTGTTGAAAGAGGACCGTTCCGACGTTGTTGTATGTGGAATGATACTAATTAATGTCTTTGTGTCAGTTTATTGTTTAAAATGGTCCCCGAATGTGCGTTTCATATATGTAACACGTGACCTCCCTACGTCACTACGCATTTACGTTAGGTCGCGCTGGACCGGACCTAGACGAAAAGTTGTGGTTTAAAAGTGCATATTTTTAATTTTTCTTGTCAAAAATGACAATCCTTTCGCTAGATAAGACACTTATGCCTCGTTTGGGATCGTTTATAGTGCTTTGAAACTCTGTTGAAAAAACTGTTACGTGTTGAGTTAAGTATTAATTGTTGGTGTCTATTAAAGTCCATTAAAATTAGAAAAATCCTGCAATGTTTTCCTCAAAAAACATAATTTCTTCTCGACTGAACAAAGAAAGACATCAACATTTTGGATGACATGGTGGTGAGTAAATTATCTGGATTTTTCTTTTAAGAAAATGGAATATTCCTTTAATTGACGAGATGTCTATGGTGGGGAAAGAGTTAATTGGTGAACATCTTTATTGTAGGTCGCATGTGGCCATATTTCTTGATCATCTTAAAATGAATAATAATAAAGTTTATCCAAAAATCACCAGAGTGTTTTATAAATGTTTGCTGTAGGTAAGTTGTCACTGTCATTCCTGTCCAACGGCACGTGCGATTGCGACAGTCTAAACGTTGCAGCTGCCTCTCCGTCTGTTTCCCCCCTTCTACTTACTTCATCTTTGTCTCTGAGTATTGCCTCTGGTTTGCCGCTTTATTCTGCCTTTTGCTCTAGAGACAGTCATTTATCACAGATAAAGGCATGACTGACTATTATTCAACACACGATCAGATTCACGGCGACAGTTTGGTCAGATAAGCTAACGCCTTGTACCTCCGCTTGTCAGGGAGAGTACAGTATGAAATTTATTATAAAATGTGTTCTAAATATTATCAAGACAAAGGTAAACCATTTGAAGATATAATCTTATATATCTTTTTAAATGTTTATCATTGCCATAACATCTTTGCAGCACAACCAGTCTCTTGCATAGTAAAAAAATCTACTATTAATGTAATATTTTTTAGTTTTTTAAACATTTTTTCCATATTGGAAGGGCAACTTGATCTCTGT
Organism: Misgurnus anguillicaudatus; assembly: GCF_027580225.2. Taxonomy (NCBI): domain Eukaryota; kingdom Metazoa; phylum Chordata; class Actinopteri; order Cypriniformes; family Cobitidae; genus Misgurnus; species Misgurnus anguillicaudatus. The sequence goes on from NC_073348.2 coordinate 26,369,677, forward strand.
ATGTATTTTACAAGTTGGCATGCGTATGAATTTGAACGAAGTGAATTGTACAAAGATGCACGATTATTACAAATAAAACGCGCCTAATCCCACCCCCAAACAAAGGGTCACAGGGGTGAAAGCAAAGCCGGCTCGTAAAATACGTATAGATTGCCATGGGATTGTGTTTGGAAGGCTTTTCTGTAAAAAAAAGCAATTTTTATTTGAGTCCGCAAATGTATAGTCTTTGATCTTTAGGCATCTCTTATTTTTAAAATAGTCACAGAGTTTTCAATCATACGTAGTAACTGGAGAGCAGAAAGCGTATAGAAAAACTGGTTTTCCGAAAACTCAACAATTTTATCTTAATGGGATAGTTTATCTTATACCTCTTCCAGACTGGGTTCAATCTGTGCTGAAGATTAAGGTAAACACTAAGATAGCTCTGCTGTACCTATTTGGGTGACTCCTCCAGAACTAAATAACCATTCACATAAATAAATAACTCCAGAGTGGGATGTGATGCATTGGGAATAGATTTGAACGGCAAGCTTATTTCCAGTAGACAGTGCTGGCCGAGGACACTTTAGTGAGCATACTAAGGGTGCAGAGCTGCCCAATCTGCTGTCAATTACATGCTGCTTTCCCAGGTACCATGACAAATTCTGATCTCTGAAAAAAACAGAAAGGAAAAATAACATTCAATGTCACATTTATGTCTACTTATAGATAAGTTTTTTACTTTTCCGTCTGTAAAATGTCTTGCAAAAAGAAAAGTAAACAGTATGCAGGAGGGTAATGATTGGGTCAGATCTTTTTAAGGATTTAAGGCAGGTTTCCCATCACTCAAGTTCACCTTTAAGCACACACCAAGAAATGAGGAAGGAGAGTCTGTGAGATGGGGTTGTCATGGTAACGAGACTAGACCTATAGTTTCCCAAGAATTATTTTCATAATGACTGTGTTACTAGGTAATCTCATTGTTTGGTATTCTCCTCGACATCCTCACTGTTACAAAGGATAATACTTAGATCGGAGAATGTTTCTTCTGAAGATGAAACACAGAAATAAAGCCTTTATCATTTTAACCGCAGTGTCTGCCAAAATACCATAGTTACTGCAGTAATTTTTACTACATTATAAACAGAAGATCTTAAAGTCCCCCTGTAGTCGATCATTTTTACACTTAAAACTCATCTTTGAGAATCATAATAGCATGTTAAAAGTTTTTTTTACAGTATATAACCATACACTTTTGCATCATTTAGTAAACACAGTTCTTTGAAAATACGAATTAGTCACACCTCCACTCAATCCCACAGCCCGGACCATAGATATAGGTGTATCTATGTGTCATGGGCTTGCCAGATATTTTGCACTAGACTCAGGTTTGAGTGTATCTGGCAAGACCATGACAGTACTATGTTCTGTGTGGGAGCATGTGGAGGCATATAGTGTGTGGCTTCCACATGTTCCCAGTGTCTTGTGGCTGTCATGGTCTTGCCTGACCCTGGTTATTATCCAGGTGGGATGTTAGAGGGCAAGGCCATGGCAGCATTGTGTTTATGTGGGAACACGTGTGTTTTCACATCATGTATGTGTGACACGTGTTCCCAGTGTCTTGTCACTTTCACCCTACTCCCTTATGTACTCGTGTCTTACGTGATTAATTATGTTCACCTGTTCCTCATTGGTGTGCTGTCTATATAATGCCCTTGTGTTCTCTGTGTGGTGTGCGTGCGTTGTTGTATATTCAGTGTTTATGTACTCAGTTATCTGTTACCTGTTATTCTCATGTTCTAATTTGTGTTCCATCACAGAGTTATTATTTCATGTTCTGTTTTACCCCCACGTGGGTTTGTTTTGTTCGGTTTTATTAAAATATAGTTATATTTTCATACATTCCTCTGCGTTTGGGTTCATCCTTTTGTTTCCACTTTCCGGTATTAACCGACCGTGACACTATGGTCCACCATAGATATATATGTAAATAGATGCTACATTCTGCAGTTTCAGACACATAGCTTCTATGTCCAGTTTCACACAATGTATATATTAACTGCACGTTTGCACTGGGCATGCACCGAATGTTCGGCCACTGAAATTATTTTGCCGAAAATAGCAAAAAACTAATTTTCCCCGAAAAAGCCGAATTAATTTTACAGAACAATAATGCCTTTGATGACGCGATCAAATAGCAACCAGCGCAGAGTGAGAGACGTGCAAATGCTGCAAACGTGTTGGTGAAAGCATTTTATTGTGTCCGTAACAAGTTATAACAAGTCAGATAGTTCAGATCTGATCAAAGAAGTGACCAGGTGTAAAAAGGCCCTATAATGACTGCTGGAATGTTAAATAATTGTTAAATAATGTGAAATAAATGTAGTAAAAATGTAACTTGTGCAATGGTGAGAAAATTGGCCAAATAATTAGGAAAATAAAAAAAATTGTTTGGTATTCGGCCTTCGGCTGAGTTTTTTCGTTTTATTCGGCTTCGGCCAAGAAGTTCTTTTTGAAATTAGGATTCTTTTGAAGCCTTGCAAGATGCTTTTTCTGCTGTTCTTCTATTTTTAGAAGATTTACCATTTGGTGTAGAGCATGTGATTATTATTGGTTGATAAAAAAGATTTTATTCCTGACATATGTTTAATAAGTACTTCCTTACATATATACATATATATTTTATTTATTTATTTCAAGAAAAAGTCACTAGTCAGAGAAGCGGTAGAATGAAGTGAGATCTTGTTATTGTTATGGTAAAAATATATAATGTAAATTACAGAATGTTGTGAGTTTACTACAGTCAATGATTGTTCTTAAAGGAGCATTGCGTATGTTCTGAAATTTCTAACCGTTACTGACACCAGTGGCTGTTATAGAAACTGCAGCCAGTCTCATGCTCGTTCTCGGTGGGCACACTCGTATGAGCACAACCACAACAATCAGAGTTGCCGTAGCAACCACAGACAACTCACTGAGATTCACCAGCATGTTTACAGATGTAAGAAAAGTTACAGTACTGTAAGGTTATTGTTTGACAGACAATATTTTAGTAAAATGTTGCAGTATATTTTCAACTGAAGTCTACTTCTAAAAGTTTTGTAACACTACACTGTAAAACACACTCCCGACAATCACAATCTTAATGCACGCATGCTCTGAATAAAGATAATTCATATAAGACAGTAACTTTTGAAACAGTCCTGTGGCTGGCTAAGTTACATAGCATCCACATTTGGCTAGCATGCTATTGTTAGCATTACACCACATAACAATAAAATAATATGTTACAAATGGCCTGTAACTGTCTTACCTTTGCAGTAAAAAGAAAGCCAACTCAGGGCCTGTTTTCATACCCAGCGCTGACTGGAGCTTCCTCCAAGAATCAAAAGCCAATCCGATGTTTACTCTTGTCTTTGCCCCGATGCCGGTAACGCTCTATTTTGACCGCACTAGATAAGGATTTTTTAAACTTACGAGGAGTTTCCGTGAGTCTCTGGATTGTGCTGGAAGTTGCTCGCTTCTTTCCGTCTACAGAGTCCATTTGAAACATGCTAGAAATTGCCGCTGTTTACTAATGGCTGGAACGCCCAAGTAGATGAGCACGCGCATGACGTCACGTTTTGAATTTCGCGCCAATTCGGACCCGACTCCTCCACACACAAAAGAGCGTAAAGGCTGATAGAGACAACCGTGGAGGACAATCAAGTTGTCATTCTTTCTATTACATTATGGTTGGCTCATAAATATACAAATGAAAACTCTATCTTAAAGATTTTTTAATTAATAAGCTACATAATGCCCCTTTAAATATAACACAAAGTTAAAACCCTAAAAGTTCTTCACCTTGGTAAAATCACTGTACCAGGGCTGCATGTAGACTTCAGCCTTTTGTCCATATTGTCCATATCATACTTTTAACTTTTGTAGCTTTAGTGTAGTTAAAGATGATTTCATCTGTAGTTTGTCAATGCACGTGGTTTTTATAAAAGTTTCTATGTATTTAACACTAATAAAACATAATAGTAACATAATTATATTATGTTGGCTACACTGTTTGCTTTAGCAGCATGCACACAATGTGATATTGTAGATTTTTACACCCGACGGTGAAAAAGCCCCAGATGTTTGAAATTTGATAGAAGCCTTTATTATAATAATTTTTCTGGTAACACAGCACAGTTACACAGTTACACATGTTATTTGTTCTAGTGATTTCTCCTTTGTGCACTTATATTGTACAAACTAAAGCCTAAACAATGATTACAACATACCAGTTACTCCATATGTTACTCACACTGGTGCACAACATCAAACACACATAACTAAATACACAAAACTAAACACACATTTACTTAAAAGTTTCATTTATTGGAATGTATAATGTAAAACCAAATGTTATTCACATATCTCAAACATAAAACTATTTAACAGAAGTTTTACTATGAATGATATAGCCCTCTAAAAGTATATGTTTGACTCAAATCACTTAAACTTTGACCTGCTCAGAGAGTCTCTCTAAAATGACCTAAAGGTCCTGGTGTTTATGCGTAAAATTTCTTGGGTGCTTACCATTTACTGAATATTTTTATTGTTTTCTCTCACAAATCCAGTTTCGATTACTATTACATGACTGATCATTCCATTCTGATGAAGCAGACTCAGCACAGTTCTCTCCTCTATCTCCATTGGGTTCTTTAGATGCCCAGAAGCTGAAACAACAGATAATCATTAAATCTTCAGTGTTGACTGTGAGAATCATTTATTGGATAATAATCAGTTAAATTTAATGATTTCTCACCTAGTGTTCAGTGTGCTGTTATCAACCCATTTCCATCTGCGCTCCTCATCAACGTCAGACAGACCAATCCAGAATCTTGTCGTACCAGATATCTTCTCAATAAAATCCTTAGAAGATAACGTACCATATTCACATTATAACAGACAACTGACCCCCTATCACCTGTAGCAGATACAAAACCTCTTTCACTCACTTGTTCCTCTTTGTTGTTAATGATGATCAGATCTGCTCCTCTATCTCTACAGTAACTTCTGCTCTCACTCCAGCTCTTCTGCTCAGATGAAATGAAATACAAACTAGACTGATATTCCATCCATCCATCTGTAAACACAAACAATTCTATTAGCCTGTCAATCCAACTCACATACAATTATGCTGTTTATGATGAGTTTTATACATTTTTGTATAGTAATTTTTTTTATATATAGTTAAAGTGTTTTTAAGAGTACCTGCTTTTAGAATTTTCATCAGTACATTTATATACTGAGTTAACTGGTTCCTTTGCTGGTCTCTCTCTTTAGTGAGGTTTTTGATGAGGACACACAGCACTATGACTGCAGTCAGTAGAAGAACACACAGAAGCACCAAACACACTGTATCTGATCTGTATCTTCTCATCTTCACACACTCACTTCCTGAAGATGACAGATATACAAATCTTCTTTAAATACAGTTGTGCTTTTTAAATAGACTTTGTTCAACTGTATTATTTAAAAATTGGACAATGTTTAGACATCATTATTAAAGGGTCTATAAACTTACAGCTGCAGTACTGAATGTACTTTGTCGTAATAAATTGAGTCTCTGTACCTGTGTGTTGAGATGTTTGTTTTCTCTTGGTGTCTGAGTTTTCTATTCCGGACATCATACAGACATCATAAGTGTTTAATTCTTCCATTTTTAATTTTTCATAGACGTTCATCTCCTCCTTACCATCTTCTTTGTCTATTACCTGCATCTCAGGAATGTTTAGATTGCCAATTTTCTTGTCAGTGTGTTGGATTTTATATCACTGAAAGTTTTTCTTGAGTGGTTTACGTTAAGATGTCCTACACTGCTGTGAATAGTTCGGCCTTTGAGCTTTTACTTATAGATGATACTTTAACACTGTGGTAAAGAGCATGTGGTATCCGCTGGCCTTAACGTTTAGTCATTTTTCTTGAAAAAGTAAACCAGTCAAAATGAGATGACAGCTTGTTAATGTAATAAAATTAACATTATGTGAGCTATTTCTATGCAATATAACTTTGTTTATACTGCATAATGAAAAGTTTTTAAAAATATTTCTAAAGAATTGTTATTATTATTATTTCTTTAACAGTATAGCTTTTAAGGTAGCTTTTTTGGTTGTAGTGTTAATGATGTGTGGAGGTTTTGACTGGAATTATAGTTTTCTTTTAGTTGACAGCATTGCTCGGTTCTTTTTGTGCTTGTATTTCATTTTAACAAACTGAATGAGCAGCATAAAAAAAACATCTGAGGTCAATGTGTGACATCTAAGATCGTGTGACATCTAAAGCGTATAAAATGATGTGCATTTTACATGCAATTTACATTTACATTTTGTCATTTAGCAGACGCTTTTGTCCAAAGCGACTTACAAGTGAGGTAAACAATAGAAGCAATTATAGCAACACAAGAACAGCAATACAAGTGCACTGGAAATAGTCTAATCAAGTCCAACACAATATACATAGCCAAGGGTTGGTTAGTAATTTTTTTTAAGAAATGTAGAGATAAAGAGAAAGGTAAATAGAGAAAGATAGTAAGTCCGTTATTAGGAAGTGAGGTAATGGCGGAAGAGATGGGTTTTTAGCCGAGCCTTAAAGACAGCTACAGTGTCAGCAGATCGTGTCACGACAGACATGCCTGTGTTAAGATCTGTGGTGTTTCTGGCCCCTGCGGGTGGCAGACTCTGAGGCCCTTTTTACTTCTGGCATTAAAGGAATAGTCTACTCATTTTCAATATTAAACTATGTTATTACCTTAACTAAGAATTGTTGATACATCCCTCTATCATGTGTGTGCGTGCACATAAGCGCTGGAGCGCGCTGTGACGCTTCGATAGCATTTAGCTTAGCCCCATTCATTCAATGGTACCATTTAGAGATAAAGTTAGAAGTGACCAAACACATCAACGTTTTTCCTATTTAAGACGAGTAGTTATACGAGCAAGTTTGGTGGTACAAAATAAAACGTAGCGCTTTTCTAAGCGTATTTAAAAGAGGAGCTACATTTTATGTAAGGGATAATGTAGAGGCAGCCGGTAGTTATTGGGAAATAAGCCCCGACAGTGTGATCAGGACCCGACGCGAAGCGGAGGGTCTTGTATCACACTGAAGGGGCTTATTTCCCAATAACTACCGGCTGCCTCTACATTATCCCGCTTATTACACGGCTACTTGCCACATAAGAAAAAAAACTGGACATGAATATGAATTTGAAACGTTTTATTGGCATATTTGTTTTAAATTAACATTTTTATCCTTCCGCGAAACTTTGCACAGATGCATAAAATGATCGTAATACCTTATTAAGATCCTCTGCTTCATACTTGTCTGTCTCCATTTTTTCTCTTTTAGCCAGTCTTTGAGAAGTTTTAATGCCCATTCTGTTTTTTTTGTGTGATGGCTTCGTAGCTGTCAAGTTCAGTCTCAGTAAGCTGTCTGTGTCTTGTCGTGGTTGTCGAGTGTTTGTCACAAGATGGCGCCAAACAAACAGTAATCTTTATTGATCTTTATTGGCGCGGAGCGATTTTACTCGTGCAAGTAGTACAGGCTATGCGTTATTATTTTGGAGCGGTTATTATTTGAAAAGAACGAACCTGCAAATGTCTCAACTGACCAATCAGAATCAAGCATTCCAGAGAGCCGTGTAATAAGGTGTAATAGCACTTTTGGGAGTACTTCGACTCGGCGCAGTAACACCCTCCCTCTCCCATTATGAGAGTGAGAAGGGGAGCGGACTTTTCAGGCGAGTCGAAGTACTCCCAAAAGTGCTATTACGCCATACAATATAGTTCCTCTTTTAAATCCGCTTAGAAAAGCGCTACGTTTTATTTTGTACCACCAAATTTGCTCGTATAACTACTCGTCTTAAATAGAAAAAACGTTGATGTGTTTGGTCACTTCTAACTTTATCTCTAAATGGTACCATTGAGTGAGATACAGAAGAGATTTTTTAGGCACGATGCTAATGGAGGAATACGATTCTATGGATTGTGCTAAGCTAAAAGTGGTACCGCCACACCAAATGGTAGGAATCAGATGTTTAACTTTAGGGGAGCTGGTAAATGAGCATATTTTCAAAAAAAAAGTGTCCCTTCAAGAGCACATTTACATCTGGTATTAAGGTCAATTTTAGTCGACCGGATCACAGATGATAAGACACATTCCTGTTCACACCTGGTGTTTAAATCTATCTCTTTTGTCCACTTTCGTCTTCTGTCCTGTTGACTTTGAGGGGATGGTCAAAGCACGTATTGTTTTCATCGCCCATGTTAACAATTTAGCAGGAGCGGCGCTGAAGCAGCAGCTAGTAAGGCCGTCCCAATTCGAAGGAGGCTTAAAATGAAGCCTCAAAATGCGTCCTTATTTCTCCGTGCTGTTAAGGATAGAACGAATGGATCCTCCACAACCAAGGCTATCCCAAGATTCATTGCATGCCTGTAACGGCTGAATATAACGGCTGGATATTTTAAAATAAAAAATGAAAACCTTTATTTAAGTGTGTATTTAGCAGAAACAAGTTTCTTGTCAGTTTTAGTATTATAAGTTATGTTTTGTATTAATATTATTCTGTTTATGTCGCGTATATTTCTAAGGTTGATTTATTTCATATAAAATTATATATATAAAAAAATTAAATAATATCCCATATACAGGAAAGGATGCATATGTGTATCCTTTGCGGTCTTCGCAGTCTTAAATCACCCCCAATCTTATGCGTGCAGTGCCAAAAGCACACCTTTTCACTGACATAATGACGTGCACTTGCTAGCCTGTTCCATTAACGTGTTCTCTGAATGCTAAAGAGGAGCCTCGCCTTGCCTAAAGGATGTGACTTGGAAGGACCAGTTCTGCCAAGGAAGCATCCTTGACATTGAGAAACACCTAATATCACATGCATCCGCCTGAAGTTCACAGTTGTGTTGGATTGAACGCAACTTGATGGCAGAGAAAACATTCACTAACAAACTTCCAAGTTCTCGTTTAACAACCAGAGCTAGGAGAACAACCAAGGAAAAGAAAACAACCAAGGAAACAAAGATAGAAAGTGACCGTGCCCGTAATAAAATTAGGATCAATATCGGACCGGCATTTGAAAGGTGGAGAGATCTATGAGATTTTAAAGGTTTCAAGCAACCATTGATTGTATTTCTGAGTGTTATCTAAGTACGCTTGCACACACACTGACGAGGACGAGCTCGATGAGAGGTTGCTCGGTGGTAGTGTGGGAGGGGCATGAAAATTGTAAACATTCGAAATCCTCTCAATCCTCCAGAGTTGCCGACTGTAGCTTTAATGAAATAAACTCACACAACTTTCGCTCGTCAAATAAAACAGAAAAGAAAGAGGCAAAGAGTGCCGTGCCGCTTTAGTTTTATCATGACAGCTTAAAGGCCACGCTGAACACTGTGGTTTCACACTAGAAATGCTCAGTACATTACACATTAGAACTATAGGCTGGGAGTAGGCAGTCTTTTGTGGTTGCTCGATTTGACCACATATACCACAAAGCAATCCGGTAAAATACGTTTTCAGCTACCTCTGAATGTGGTTGAAAGTGGACGAGCTAAAAAAACATTTCACACCCGTTTACACCGTAAGTGTTTACTTTTACTAGCCTGGCTCCGCCCTCCTACATGCTTATCAGAAATCTGACTCACTGGAATCATTTATTGCTCATGAATAAGACATTGGACATCACTACTCCTCTCAGGCACCAGAGAGGTGAAATAATCTCATTTTAAGGTTGGAAATAATGGGCTTAGATGTTGGAGATATCCAAAACTGGTGGAGTGCCTTCAGGAGGAACAGGGTTGGGAAACACTGCCTTTAAAACCATGCTGAGAATTTTGGGACGAAAAGGGTTTGTAATCATGCTGTGCCAAACCAGACTCACGTGAAAATATGTACTGTACCATTCCTTTCATTTCTTAGAACAGTTTGGGCTGATGGTGAAAAAGCGCTATTGCCTTTAAACAGATAGCTGCACCAGTTTGGGGTGCAGCTATCTGTTTATCTGACTAATGGCAGATAAAGGAATGTTTGAAACTTGTTTAAAAATCTTTATTATCATTATTTTTTAGGTTACATATGTTATTCACAACATTAAACACTAACTAAATACACAAAAAACTAAAAGCACATTTACTTAAAAGCTTCATTAATTAGAATGTATCATGTACAATCAAAAGGTTAAAGGGATACTTCACCGATTTAGCATTCAGCTTTGTATCTGTAGAAACCCGGCAGTATTACTGAATGACCATGTTTCCCTCCATCATTTCCCCCTGAGAGGAGAGATATCTGCATTTTGGTTCTGTAAAAAAGTCCTCCGATGATGCAAAAATCGTCATATTACATCATCGGAGGACTTTTTTGCAGAACCAAAATGCAGATATCTCTCCTCTCAGGGGGAAATGAGGGAGGGAAACATGGTCATTCAGTAATACTGCCGGGTTTCTACAGATACAAAGCTGAATGCTAAATCGGTGAAGTATCCCTTTAATTACATACAGTTACTTGAAAATCAAGGGATGGTTTCGTAGACAGGACTTATCTTTGTTAAAGACTAAAAAGCGTGTTTAAGAAGTTTTACAATGATATAGAGATATTTCTCTCACAAATAAATTTTTGAGCACTATAACATGGCACCATATAATTCCACCCTAAAGAATAAGACAAAGCACAGTAGTCATTAGTTTGGTAATTGGGTTCTTCAGACTCCCAGGACCTGAAACAACAGATCATCATTAAATCAGTGTTGTTTTATTGGATAATAATCAGTTAAATTTAGTGAATTCTCACATGGTAGAGTTCAGTGGGCTGTTAGTAACCAATCTGTTCTTCTTATAACTGTCAGGCAAACCAATCCAGTGTCCGCCCTCACCATAATTCTTCGTAATAAAATCCTGAGAAGATGAAATAATACATTTGCATTATAACAGACAACTGCCCCCCATCACCTGCAGCAGATACAAAACTTCTTTTACTCACTTGTTCATCATAGTTGTTAATGATGATCAGATCTGCTCTTTTCTCTCTACAGTATCTTCTGCTCTCAGTCCAGTTCTTTCTCTCAGATGAAATGAAGTACAAACTGGACTGATAGTAAATCCATCCATCTGAAAACACAAACAATTATATTAGCCCACAATGAATGATGCAGTCTATTATGGTTTTCATAAATTGTTGTACAGTATATATTTTTTTAAGAGTACCTGCTTTTAGAATCTCCATCGTTGTATTTATCAGTTGGGTTAACTGCTCTCTTTGATTATTAAGGTTGTTGTTGTTGGTTAATAATATATCAATTTTTGTTATCAAGTTTGCAGACTTTGAAAGTAACTGGTCTCTCTCTTTTGTGATGCTGGTATATTTGGTTTGTAGCTGGTCTCTCTCTTCTGTGATGCTGGTATATTTGGTTTGTAGCTGGTCCCTCTCTTCAGTGAGGATTGTGGTCTTGATGTTAAACTGTTGATTGTTTGTACTGATGAGGACACACAACACTATGACTGCAGTCAGTAGAAGAACACACAGCATCACCAAACACACTGTAACTGATCTGTATCTTCTGTTCATCACACCCTCACTTCCTGAAGATGACAAATATGCAGATTAATCTTTTTTTAGATATAGTTGTTCTTAAATTTTTACAAACCTTTAAAAAAATTTCACAACATTTCTGTTTGATTAAGGTCAAGCCTCATATTTGTGACCGGTGCTGTCTAAGATAGTCGAAATGCGCACAGTTTAATTTTGAGCTACAGGCAAAAGTAAAAATGTCGATGTTGGTAGAAACTCAGGTTTTCATATAAAAAAGTAGCCTACATTGTACCCTCATCTAGCTATCATAATCCTTAGTCATTAAAATGATCATCTAAAATTATCTTTATTTAAACGTTTTCCTGGAGGTCTACCATCCTAAATAGCTGCAGGACTTGCTTGATGTTAAAAGAGTTATTAAGCGAAATAAAGTTCGGGACTTGATTGATGTTAAATCTGTCTGTCTCAATGTTAATAGAACAATAAAAGAAAGAAAAAAGTATATTTTATGATTTTGAGTTTTCAAAAAGGACTTCACGCAGGTGTAGCTCTGTCATTTGTAAGTCTGATTCCAACAAATCATGCATCCTTTTGAGGTTTTTTAAGAATGCCAAAATATAACTCATTTTTAAACATTTATTCTGACTCAATTTTCCGCAAGGGTCATATTTGGTCTTTTCAAACAATATTTATTCTTATTTGTACAAATCTGACAATGTTTAGACAACATTTCTAAAGGGTCTACAAACGTGTGTGTGTGTGTCATAATAAATTAAGTCTCTGTACCTGTGTGTTGAGATGTTTGTTTTTTCTTGGTGTCAAAGTTTTCTGTTCCAGACATCATACATTCTTCATAAGTGTTCATATCTTCTGTGTTGGCATAGACATTCATCTCCTCCTCACCATATTCTGTGTCTATTACCTGCATCTCAGGAATCTTCATATTGCCAATTTTTTTTCAGTCTGTTGAAGTTGGAATATCACTAAAAGTTGTTCTTGAGTGGTTTATGTAAAGATTGGCACTGTTGTAAAGAGTTCTGCTTTTGAGTTTATACTTATAGATGATACTTTACCACTGTGGTCAAGAGCATGTGGTATCCGTTTTCTTCATTAATAATTTCTTCCTTAAATAGTCATTTTTCTTGAATGAAACGTCAGAGAAGCTGTAGAATGAGATCACAGCTTTTTAATGTATATAAAATAAACATGATGTGAGCTCAGCTGATTTAGTATGTTCCATAATGCAATGTAATTTCTTTTATACTGCATAATGAAAATATTTTGTAAAAATTCTAAAGGATTTTTAATGTATTTTTTTAACAAAGTATACATTTTAAGGTAGCTTTTTTGGTTGTAGTGTGAATGACGTGTGGAGTTTGAGTCACTGACATAGCGTTTATTTTAGGAGATTTTTTTAACACTGGCATTATAGTTCTCTTTTTTTGGATGCAATGCTCTGCTCAATTAAAGTGATAGTCCATTGTTTATGGTTTAAATGCTTGTGGATTGATGCGAAAAAGTGACATTTTTCCAGAAAATCATGAATGTGACGTGTTAAACCAGTGTTTCTCAAAGTGTGGGGCGGGCCCCACTGGTGGGGAATAGGAACATTACAAGTGGGGCGTGACAAATGGGAGAAAATCTATTAATTCAATTATTTATTGACCATACACTCAAAACGGCACATTTAAACATAAACCTAGCTTAAAACTTAAATAAATCAGACTGTAGAAAATGTCACACGGTAACTTAAAGCCTAGCTGATTACGATTTTGTTCAGGCGATTGGGACAGGTGGGGCTTGGAACTCTTCCCTACCTCCAAAGTGGGGAATGGCAGAAAAAGTTTGAGAAACACTGTGTTAAACAGTCACCATGACTTTCAGTAATTTAAAAGAGGGCAAATATTCAAAACCACACTGTTGCCAGATGTTCTTCACTCTCCGCCCTGTACGAAATAAATCATATTTCTTATTTAAAGCAACACTATGTAGTTTTTTTAACCTTTAAATAATGTCTCTAAAATTATTTCATTGATAGAACAACTTTTAACTGGACAAATTGTACTGTTGCTGCAACCTGAGCAGCCTCCTAGCTGCTACAACCACACTCTGAAAGTGGAGGTGGAGGGTAGGAAACACAGCCCCGCCCCTCCCCCTGCCTGCAGAAGAGTGTCTGTTACCAGGCACTGTTGCGCTTTTCAACCACATGGGGGAGCTGTAAGTCATTTTTACATGGAAACTACAGTGTACAGTGTTGCTTTAACTTCAGATCAATCTACTTGTTATATGCATATATTGTTTATTTGTTGGAGGTAATGGTGGATTCCATAATGCTGGCAGTCACTGAGTAAATCTTTATTTTGTATATATTTAACCCTTTAGAGAAACAGATTGGATAATGTGCTATGGGCTTTTAAAGTCTGAAATAAATTAGAAAAGATGCGGAGAGCGCTGCTTTAGTTTTATCATGACAGCCTAAAGACTGCGCCGAACACTGTGGTTTTACACTAAAAATGCTGAGTACATTACACATTAGATCTATAGGCACGGAGTAGGTGGCCTTTTGTGGCTGCGCACACACTTTTGACCACGTGAGCGTCTACACCACAAAACCAATCCGGTCTTGTGTGTTTTCGTCTGCCGCTGAATAGTTGAAAGTGGATGAGCTCAAAGCATTTCACATCTTACACCTGTATTTAGCATCGTCCACTTATGATCTGATGTTCACTTATAGGAAATTCAAACAACAGCTGGCATGTGTAGATATGTCCATGATAAGCACAAAATCATACAGTTAACGGAGAGTGCACTTTAAAAGATTAATAAATGCTGAAAAGCTATATTGATATTCTTGGTTCATGTTAGCTAATGCATTTATTAATGTTAAGAAACTTTATTGTGAAGTGCTATTATAATTTTACTGCAGTAAATATGGTATTTCAAAAATTATGATTACCATTGGAAAAATGTTTAAGTTTTTACTTGTACTACAGTTGTGAATATTTGCCTTGATGTTTTTTGATGAATTTGAATATGACGGTAGACGGTCTTCTTTCTAGTACCTTTCCACTGCGTTAATTTCACATCCTCTAAGCATTAAACAAGCATCTCTCCTTGAGGAGGTCAGAGCCCATGGGACACCCACATGCAAAATAAAAACACATTGACATAGAAACACTTAAAGGAATAGTTCAGCTTTTACACATGAGCTTTTACTCACTGTCATGTTGTGGCAAATTTGAAGTATTTTATTATTTTTAAAGCTTACAAAAGTGTTTAGTCTTCTAGCTCTGGTGTGAAGATCAGAATTTAGAGTGTAAGTGTTTTTGTAGCAAAATTCGTGAACAAATAATTTTTTGTTTGTCATAAATGTCATCCTCTGTTACTTGTGTTAATGTGATCATATTAATACCTGTGTCTGAAGTTCCATGACCAGCATATTTTCACCCATTAATACAGTGAGATCATGTAACCAGCACACATGTGAAGTCACACTGAGTAATCTACAGTAACTCCCTGGAATCATTTATTGCTCATGAATAAGACATTGGACATCACTACTTTCAGGCACCAGAGAGGTGAAATAATCCCATTTTAACTAATTTTGACCCCAAGCCACTTTTCGTTAGTTAAAAAAATGGTTCCCTTCATCTGGGTGGAATAAGATTTTGTGACTTTTCTAGATTATCTTTTAATATTCATATAAGAAACTGGGCTAAATTTGGTAATTCTAAAGATAAAATTAAAAAAATGTTACCAAAAGAGGCCCTTGGGGTCAAAATGACCCCTATTGAAAATGAATGAGAAATGCAAACAAATCCTTTTTTTTTCTTTTTATTTGTAAAAAATCTATGCATCCAGAATAAATCTGAAAATTTCACCAAAGAAAAGACATGCTCAATCACACATACACACACAAACAGTCAGACACTTTTTACAGAATTTCGCAAAAAACAGCCACAGATGCAAAACAAAGATTAAATAAATTGGTGGGCTCTAATGCTCGCACAGGTGTGTGCACACACATACATGCACGCATACACACACGCACGCACAAACACACACACACACACACACACACACATTCAGTCAAATTTCTGTGGCATTTTGTAGAAACAGACATTTCAAAATGCATCAAAAACTACAAAAGAATCTACTATTTGAAATATTTATTTTTAATGTCCTTTCTAATGTTTATATATACATAAATTCACAAAATGTATCACTAAAGTAGTGATGGGAGCAGTTGGCCACATCCAGTGAAATGAATGGGTCTCTATGGGCCTCTGCTGGTCAAAGTGATTTATTTCCTAAACTGTAATTCTTTTATGTTTTTTTTTCTAACCAGCAGATGGCCGAATTGAACACATAACATCTAGATAAATATCAAAAAACAATTTAAATCAAATTTAGATCATAATTTGTGTAAATAAAAAAATTATATTTTACATGCAAGCTAATGGTGTAGTTAAGGAATTTATTTATAAACAGGTACAAAAGTGCTTCCTATCTCCCACAACACAGCATTAATGTATAGATGGGAATTAAACAAAAAAAATATATTATTTGAATCATTAAAAATGTATATATTTTTTGTAATCATTTTGACCCCCACGGAACTCTAACGTATACAGGAAAATTATGAGGGTTAAGTCTGAAGTTACAATCTATTATTGTATGTACATACCATGGTGCATTAATTTTACTACCATACCATACTGTACCATAGTAGCTCTACTGTACTTTTAACCCACCCTCCTCCTATTTAATACATCCCCCATCCTTTTCTCACAATGTATAAATTTATCTCATTTTCTCACCCGCTATAACACTATATGCTTCCTTTCAACACACCCCGTCTCCCTTTACCCACATGCTTAATCAAGCATCTCTCTCTCTCTCTCTCTCTCTCTCTCTCTCTCTCTCTCTCTCTCTCTCTCTCTCTCTCTCTATATATATATATATATATATATATATATATATATATACATATACATATACATATATATATATATATATATCTTGCCCTTTGTCTGTCTGTCTTGCCCTTTGTCTGTCTGTCTGTCTGCGGACGAGACCAAACATTCCAGGATTTCTGGAAAAAAATGTACTGCTGCTGTATAGGCAGATGGTTCTCTTGGCAATCAATGCGGTTCAAATACATCCATTTAGTCAGCAAACTGCATGCAAATATTTACACTCCTTTGTTGCAAGACCTTCAATTATCTCTCATGCACTTTACATCTGTAAAGCAGAATACTGCATTGTGTGAAATGCAGTTGCCACGCTGATTTGATGCAAATTCAAATGTGTAAATAGAATTAGGAAAATACAATAATCTGGATTCTAATTGTATGAATCTGTACAGGTGCTTCAATTTGGCAGAATTATGTGGAGCATTTTCTAGAGATGCAGATCTAGGCATTGTAAATGCAAGAAAAGTAATAATAGCTGAATTTGGGGATCAATGTGGTGACATAACTGTTCATATACAGTACTGTATTCAACACATCATCATCTTAATAACACTGTGTTTGTAGCCGTGAGTAATGTTGTGCGAAGCAACATAAAAGTTGCTCTTTTTTGTCAGCCCCCATTTATTGACCAATTTCACCTAAATAGCAGCCAATATTATAGTAAGACATGTAAGTCATTGACTGTGGTATTGAGGTCGAGTTTGTTGATAGCTGCATGAATTGGGGGAAATTTTCAGCAGCTCTGAAATCTGTGTCTGAAATGAACCCAGTTTGTAGTCAAAACATGACTAACAATCTCACTCGCTTGTCACAATGTTTTGAGGCGCTGTCAAATCTCATCCCAGAGGAAAATAAGAGGGTTCTGACAGATGAACTGGAGCACAATCGACCTCTGTACGGAAAGAGCCGTCTTACATCCCATTCGGTGGAAATGTATAAAATGTTTCTAGCTGGAGCGACATCAAAAACATGAATTTTCCATAAGTGGGCTCCACTCCAGGGCTTTCTATGTCAGAATTACTTCTCAATATTTTTGTGTTTTGTTAATGGGCCAGTACAGTACAGTATAGTTGAAAAAGTGCTCCACTTTTTGCAAGGTCTGAAATACATATTGAGGGGAGGAACCTTTGAGCTGTACTTTGGCATGCATGATTGTTAATAAAAGATCAAGAAAATTTAGATTTTTCATAATGGAATAATGCAAAAATGGCATAACCTTACAAATCTGCTTTTATAAATGATCTCACATGCCAGAGATTTAGACAGTCTTCTCTTCTCCATTGTCGTGGCTGCATCTATGAAATCCGTTCGCTCTGTACCTTGATTGGCATGCACATCCTTAGTCCATGACAGGAAAAGAAGGGCTTTCAAATACCATTAGTCTCACCGAATTAAGCCAGTGCCTCCGCTCGGTTCCGCTTTTCAGGCCCACCCCCCAAATTCTCCCACCGTGACCAAGGGCCAGCAGAAATATGCAGATGATTACGGTGAACCATCAATAATTCCCTAAACGATGTGTTTTCGATATTTAATTAAGACCATCGCTTTAGCTCATTGTGTCGATTGAGTAATTTGAAGATGCTCACTATTCATTTTCTGTCATTAGGAGGTAAACGTTGGATTGGAGAGCTCATCCACGTCCTGACATACTCTATCATGCCCTAGTTTTACACTTGATAAAAACAATTTTTTTAGGCTGGCATGTTTACTCTGACTGAGGCGTCTGTTTCTGCTTTGATTGGCTTCTCTTAGGGACCCTCGTGGTGCTGTTTGGTGCAGATTTCTCTGCTTACAGAGCACATTACATCAGCAATGGGGCTGACACGGCATGATGCATTGATTTCTTCCGCACAAGAAAAAAAGAGAAAGAAATTTGTGCAAACTTGCACTTGTTGAAACCACTATATGTACTGTGGCAACCAAAAGTAAAAAAACACTAGATTATTATAAGTATTATACTGTGAGAGTAAGCCAACGAAAGGCCATGTATCACATGAATTTACTACATTTTACCATACTTAATAATAATTTTTTGCATGTCCATATATAAAATTGTCAAATTTGCATATGATGAATAAGGGTCCGATCACATACCGCGCCTAAAAATGCGTGGAAACCGCTAGGTGTGCCACTTTATCTTTTCCAAAGCGCTCGGGCAGTTGCGCTCCTGGGGCATCTGTCGTTCGACCGCAATTATGATCTGCTCCTCCATTTTCCTGCTGAGGTTTCAAAGTAACGGAAAAGGTGAGGAAGCTGATTGGTAGGTTCTTGTCACATGACCTGTGGTGCACTTGCGGTATTCTGAAAAGTTGAGATGTTTTTAACTCGATGTGGTGCGGACGCGCGTGGAACAAAACGGACGCGTCTCACTGTGTGCTCGTTGCGATCGCGTGCTTGTCGCAACCACGTTGCTTCCATTATGAGCACACATACCCCGTGCCTACATTTGAAATAACAAACTTGAGCGCACAAAAGATGTGATATGTGAACAGCCCCTAAATAACCTTGACATGTTGTAGACTCTTAAAGGTGACATAGAATGATTGAACGGGGTATTTATCCTTATTCGGTGATGTGACATGTAGACAAATTTTTTTTTGTTTGGGTCTGTAATGCCTTAGAAGCTTCCTAAAAACATCTCTCTGATAGCTCTATTAGGGTGGGGGATTTTAAACAAGTGGTTTTGCACCTATTTGGCTCCCCCTACTGGCTTAACTTGCAATCTCATTACTGATTGGCTGACTTTGTTGCCACTCAAAAAATGTAGCCAATTATTTTAAAGTGGAGGGGCAGTTAGATGCCTGTGATGTCATAAGCATCAGTTTTTCAGATTGGGCTGTTTTCTGGCTGACATTTCTGAAAGAGGAATTTCTGTGAGACTGAGATGTTTAGCATGTCTAGAACTTTTTGTATGTTTGTGAATGCGGGTAGACTACCATTATTCCACAAAGACAATGTAAAAATAGTTTTTCATTCTCTGTCCCCTTTAAATATTTCTTTAACATCATTTTCCTTGACCTAAATATGTTTGACTTTGTACTATCAAATTTTCAAAACTCATTTCCAAAAAACGTAATCAAAGTTTGATTTACTGTTATTAATTCAACTATATTAAAGATTTTTTGCTAAAATATTAGCAAATCTAGTTATGCTAAATTAATGTAAATTAAAGTTCAACAGATTCAACAGCTTCATACTGAAGTTTTAAAATTGTGCGCTATATCAGCCTGATCTCACAAGAATTCGTACATATTTTTGGCTAAAAAAGAGTTGGCTAATTTGTATGAATGCATACGTAAGTTGATCTTGCAAAAACGTACGATTATTATAAAAAAAGTGTAAAGGCTAAAGTGTAAAGTGTATAGTTTTTTACATGTTAGCGAACTTATGCGCACGATCGAACGCCATTCTTGCAAAGCATAGTTTATTTTACTCATACGCGTACACAGATGTTCGATGCATGCGCAGTGCAACAAAATACAATGTGCATACTTGACCTACGTGTATAAACTACACACGATTACAAAAATCTGGCGGTGCGCGTACAGTGTGCATACTACCCTGATGAAGAAATTTGCATCACGCACACTGTGAAATGACCCTCGCGGATACAAAAAAAAAAAACGGATCTATACTTCTAGCTTAAGGTTTATTATCTCCAGAGGGGATAAAGAAATGGTCTTTGGTCTATGGGTCTTTCTGAAGCATTAACTTCTGAAGCTGTTACTTCAGGTATCCACAACAAAGATACAAAGCAACCAACAACATGAGTTAACACACTTTTCTCTGCAACAGATTTACCTGCTGTGAAGCTCCGTTTTTTAATTACTTGGATCTGAATGTGTTAATTACTGTTGCTCTTCACCTCTATAAATAGAACTGAACTAAAAATTCAGTAAGGTATAAAACGTGACCCTTAGGCTGATCTCATCTTAAAGGGGACACATTGTGCACTCTTAGAAATAAAGCTACAAAAGCTGTTCTTAGGGTGGTACCATTTTAAAAAATGCACCTTTGTACGTAGAATGTGTGTATTAGTACCTCAAAAGTCCTTTTCACACAAAATACACAAAATAGCATTCAGGCAGCCGCAGAAGTTAAAAAAGCCAACTGTGTCTTTGTTTTAAATGTGACTTGTGTTCTTCTTCTGATGTATTAAAAGGTGTTCGAGGAGGAGAGGCTTAAAAAAGTTGCAGGATGTGAAAACCGGAAAGTTGATGCACACTGATCCTCAAAGCTTCAGCATAGTCTTGCGTAGTCATTCGCTATTACAGCGTTCTTTCATCACAGGTGGATAGGGGTGTTAATCACATATTGGGGTGAATTCATTTCTCTAAGCTTAGAAGATTCCTCTCCCAAAACTTTCGTTTTAAAAGTACAAGAGAGAGAGCTGCTGTCACACTTACCAGTTTGTAGACCTGTAAAGATAAACTTGATAAATGAAAGTTCCAGTCCTTAATGCTTATTGATCAGTAGCCATGATTAGCTGAACATTATTTACATTTTGTGCATAAAAACACTGGATAAAAATGCCAAGATGTGCATAATTGCAATATAGAATGCAAGTTCTACGTATGCGCATAATTGAGTGGCATAAATTTCTTATCTGATAAGAAAAATTCTGTATGAACTAGGATGGAAACACTTCAACTAAATAAATCCTTATGTGCATCAAAAAGTCATGTGACTTTTGGACGGCATAACTGGACTAACCATTGTACAGAACTCATTGCACAGCATCTAAAATGTGGAAAAAAAAAGTTAAGACTTTTATCTCAAAAGTTTGGTTACATTACTTTACATGACTGTCTTACTTGACTGTCAAGTCAAACAGCATGAATACTCATCTGAAAGCAGATGTAGCTTATAGTGTTTTGTCTCCGGCTGCGCTTATTATACACAGAAATTGTTAAATACAGTCACTGTTTGAATTATATCAAATATTACGGGGGGTCCCCTAGCTAACCCATCGTTATAGGGTCGCATTGATTTCACAAAGATGTGATCCTGGATCAAACATTTTTGTTGTTTCCGAAACAATGTTGTTTTAATCAAAGAAACCCCAAATTAACCTTAACTCAGTCTCTAACCATTTTACCCCTCAAATTAGTGTTAAATAATAGTTTGACAAAAAAATGTAAAAGCTCCTAACCCAATCCTAAATCTAATAATCTGCGTGAAACACACTAAAGCGTTTACATTTATTCCAGACAGAAATCTTTTGGATTAGTTTACTGCAAAATTGGGACAAATAATGGACAGTATATATTTTTGTGCTTTATATGGGTATCTCAATGCTTATAGGAGGTCCGAGACCACCCCAGTACCCCCCCCCCAATTCAAACACTGAATAAAGCAGCTTTACACTTTACCGATATTTAGCACCAGTTTATCAGGAAGTGACAATTTTGCTTTCTTCAGTGCACTGGATGGAAACGCATGCTTCATAAGCAAATGTTCAATGCGATATTATGCGCATAAGTTTAATACGCAACTTTGGATGGAAACATAGCTGATGTTATGTTGATGTTTACATGTCAGGAAATCTATCCAAAGGCTACAGAAATTAAAAACACCACAGGTTTATTACTATGAATTGGGGAAATCCACCTCTCATTATGGCCGCTGTACTGTAGAGAAAGAAGTCCCGCCTTCCAATAGAAAGAGCCAATCGTCATCAATCGTTAAAGAATGAGGGGCTATGTACTGAACAGGGGCATGCACTGTAGCTGGAACAACCTGGAAAAGCATAAGAAATACAGTCGATATCAGTTTATAGTTGTTTAGAAATATGTTTTTATTGTCACCTAAGCACACTGTAAGAAGTTGAAACAACTTAAAATGTTACTTTCAATTGGTCAAACTTTTTTTTAACTTAAAATGTCACTTTAGGTTAACATTTGATCCAACTCTTTACAGTGCAAGTGATTTTGGACAGATTGGCTTTCCAGCAGTCAAAAAGAAATAGCTGCATAAAAGCATTGCAAATATGGCCACCAATTTAGATGTCTTTCTAGGGACTCAATGGAAGGATGGCATTTAATGAATAAAAAATATTTTACTAAGCATTTGTGTCAAAGATTGCAAAACAAACTTTCATTAGTAAAAAAGCTTTCCTCTGTATGCTAATGCGTCGCATAGCTGTTGTATGTTTTTTAAACAAACAAACCCCATTAGCAGAAAATGAAGTACAGTAAGTGAATACGGAGAGTTATTTCTGCAGATGGTTAATGAGCATGCAGGACTGGAGAACAATAACAAGACATTTATAATAGCTTGTTTCTCTTGCATTTGGTACTTAGAGATTGAGCTCTCAGCGTTGGCTTGATTTATTTGCGAACACGAATTCACGCCCTTGCACATACGTTCTGATCAAGGGTGTTGTGCTAGCCAATTAACAACATCAAAAACACTCTAATCAGATCTGACAATACAGACAGACAAGCGTGAGAATGCCAGTCATGTTATGGGTGTTATATAGCAGCTTTCCAGCTGCAAGCCATATGGATTTGATATATTTCTGGAAACAGGCTATGACGTGGTGGTGCGAAATGACGACTTCCATGTTAGGGGACCCGCGGTGTACGTTGGTAGCTGGTCTGTGGTTTGTTGCTTAAGGCTGTGGTTGGTTGACAAAAAAGTTGGTCTGTGACCGAACAAGGATCTTGATCCAGGAATATGCCCTACTTGTGGAAATCATGTTGTGCGTGATTTGTTTCAGGAACCTCCCGCTGCAGGCTAGCTCTGCTTGAACCATTTGGACATTTTGTGTGAACTAGAGAGAAACAAGCACCCAAGAGTTTCTTAGCAGCTCGGAGGCAGAGTGTGTTTAACTAGAACAGGGTTTCAGGGTAAACTTATCATTCCCAGCTCATGTTGACCTGGCCTTAAAGTCAAGACAACCTGAGGCATTGCCCCATCTGCCCGGTTTCTCAGATGATATGTACACAAAGTAAGAGTTATGTATTACCTTGCCAAAACTGTATATAATACTGTAGGTATAGCATTACTTTATGTACCATGACCCATACGGCAAAAAAATATTTATTTTTAAATATATTTCATAATAGCCAGAAAAATATATTTTCTGAAATTGGAATATGTTTACAAAAATATACTTTTCACCCGTCTATTTTTGCCAATTTTTGGTATATTTTGAAATATATTAAAAAATATATTTTTTGCTGTATGGGTCATGGTACATAAAGTAATGCTTTATAAAAATAAATATATAAATTTTAAAGCATTAAAAATATATATTTAGCCCTTTATATATTTTTATCCAATGAAATATATTAAAAAAAATGTGTTTTTGTTATGAACCTGTAAACAGTTTTAACTCTTTCGTTGCCAGCTATTTTTTTTTAAGTTGCTAGCCAGCACCAGCATTTTTAATGATTTACACAAAAGTTTAATGCCTTCCAGAAAATATTCTTCTTTAAATATAAGGTATAAACATACAATATATCAAATGAGAAACAGACCCTCTGCGTTAAAAAAAAAATAACAAAATCCATCCTCTTTTGATCACCTCTCAAATATGAGTAGGTTTCTTCAAAAACAGCAAATTTGGAGCAAAAAGCTGATAATTTCATTTTTGTGAAATACTTTTGATAGAGATCAGATTCAGAGCGATCCTCAAAACATACACAGACATGCCCAAGGATGATACTTTGGGTTTTATAAGTTCCGGTACCTGGTGGATAATAGCTGTATTGTGGAAAGCCGGAAATACTCGTCATTGGCAGGGAAATGTTTTCTCTTAATTGACGAGATAACTCGTCAATGGCGGCGAAAGAGTTAAAAAGGTTAATATTAAATATTTAGTTTCCAAATATACTTTATAAAATTAACTTGTATTTAGCATATATTTAAAATAATTTTTGTAAATAATACATTTGATCCATATGGGATGTAAAATTAGAAATGGATATGCTTGCCCTTACACATTTTGAAATGTATGCTTATATATGAAGGTTAAAATTGATATATTTCCAAATTCAAAAATATATTCAATTGAGCATTACTTTCTACAAAATGTATTAAGCATATATTTCAAATATATTTTTGGCCAGAGAATTTTATTTTTTGCAGTATGGGTACTCTGCACGACAATATAATATAAACTGTGGTGCATACTCCAAAGTGATAAAGAAAATCATTGAACTCCCATCATTACATATCATGTTCACCTGTGCAGTACATTGTAAACTCCTATAGAGTTGATAATTTATATACAAATTAATTGTATTCTGTCTAGACAAACAGCACCGACAAAGTAACAACTAATGGCACTAAATAACAGTAAAAGTAATATGTTTCAAGACATAACCTTTGATGCTGTGTTCAATATACTCAGGGCTTAATTTTAGCAACACTGTTTAGATTGCCACACAAGCTAAGCACTAACACATCATCTCTCTGATAAAAGCTTGATTGCTTGTCCCAGGGTTTCAGATTAGCTCCCCGCTGATACCTTGTGTCAATATTGCTTTTATTTATGTACATATATGTATGGCGTTATTATGAGATTCAGTCTGCATGGTGTACCTTGATATCAGTCTTAATTTGCGAGTGAGAGTGTAGGTGGGTGCTTTTAACACTTCATCAGTCTGCAGTATTGTGGGCGGAACTATGTGACAGTCTCTTGCCATCACGTCAATATGCTCATTCCCGGATTGTTGCCCATTTAATAGGCTGTGTTACGGATTGCGATAACTTCTCCCCATTCTGATTTCCTGCACAAACACACTTGTATCTTACACTTGACGGTTGAAGTGATTTAGTGGTCACCGGTGGATCCACAGAGGCTTACTCCTTCCTGTTAACTCAGTGAGCGGAAGCAAAAATCATTAAAGTCGATGTGTGAATCGAGTCTTGTAAAAAACCCAACCCCCTTCCTTAAATCTCCATTTTGAGATTGATTTAAGCCCACCGAAGTCACTGTCAACCCACCCACATGTTCCACCCAGTCAGCACATGGACGGACCCCAACCCCCCTGTATCCATACTGGGATATAAATGTCAAACCGACCTTGCTTTGTTCTTTTCTCTGCGTCGGACCTTTTCTCTATAGAGGACAGGATAGATACTTTGTTTCATTGCCCAAAACATAATAATAGGCAGGCAGCTGTTGTTTGTGTCAGTGTTAATAAAGATGCAACAACAAAAACACATTCGTTTAACGGTTGTGAGGTTTTTGTCCCAGGTGAGCCGTGTTGTAAATTACAGGATATTTTACAATCCTCCTTACCGCTTTTTTTCTTTTCTTCTATTTTTTTGTTGGGCAAACCTGCAGAGGGAGATTCCAGCACACATCTCTTCTCACCTCGCACATCGGTCCTCATTTATGCAAATTGGTTTCCCGATTTGGCCATACATAATTCTCACCAATGGAGATTTGAAAAATTAATTACTATAGAGGAGGAGGTTTTGCCATCTGTCTTTACAAGAGTGAGCCAAAGATGTCTGAGAAATACAAAAGCTGTTTTGTTAGTCACCATAGACATGCTATTATTATGTAGGCTTATGCATTTGCGGCTCGGAAAGGTGAAGAAAATTTTACAGTTATTTACCACCCACATAACATGTTGGGTATAGTGACTGTATGGTTGTCTATACATTTATTTCATTATACAATTATTTATCTAGACACACACACACAGTCTGGACTGGGGGATAAGTTTGGGATTTTAAGACCATCAACCAGCTGATGAAACTAGAGAACATAGTCCTTTATTTTTCCTAGCTGGTATTAACTCTAGATGAAAACTACGCCAAATATACAATATTTACTCTTTCTTTTTGTTGTGCAAGCATTCCTGGGTAAAATTAATAACGTTTTCTTCATTATATTACATTGTTCAGTCAAGTCTAAATGTTTACAGAATGTATTGCATTTCCTTAAGCTGTTTTATATTCAATGAAACAATAAACAGCTTTATAAACAGATTTTTAAAGCTTCTGGAATTTTGTCGCTTATCTCAGATAAGCATGACATTTTTCTTTGTGTAAGCAAGTAATTTTCACCCAACATTTGCATCTACATAAATGCAGATCTTATGCCCATCTGGGATATTGGGGATACTTTTAGCTGAAACACCCTCTGCACTGCTAACACAATTTCTTTTTTCTATGCAGGGTTGGCATCAGGTGAATAATCAAGGAGTTTTAAGGTCCTCACTGTGGATATCATGCCATCAAGCGCACTGCACTTTTAACAAGTGACCAAAACGGCTCATTGTTCTTTTGGTAGTATTTTGGAGAAGAAGTGGAAGAAATGTGACTCCATCCGAACTGACAACTTTAAAGGCCTGCTGTAGTGACAAAAGAATGAAACAAGACCTTTGATGGATCCAGCACTTCTGTGGAACTTTTGATACTGAGGCTTTGGCTGATACAACATGAGCATGCAAAGAGGGATTCAAGCTGCAGAAGATAACCAAGAAGAAGAAATAAAGGACAATGATACGCAGACTTTTCTAGAAATAGGGGGAGATGCCAATGCCAACCAAATATCTAAGGCAGAGAGCAGAGAGCATACCCAGGAGAGGATCATCATCTGGGGAACACATTCTCGGAGTGAGGACCCCGAGCTGGAAGAGTTTGAACTTCTGGAGTGTCAAGAAACACTCACTCCGGATAAAGAATGTGGGGTTCAGAGTGAGAAGAACAAGACAGTATCAAAGAACTATTGTGACAGAACGTCGACATCTTCAACCGTAAGCTCTTCTGTTAGATCTGCTTGGAAAGACCACAATGAAAATCACAGTCTGGACGGAGGTGAAAATGAAAATAGTCAACCTCTTGACCTCAGGACCTCAAGCTCTCGTTCTGGGGGATATAGGACCCTGAGAGAGACGAGGAGTGGTTCTGAAAGCAATGTGTTTTCATCTTCTCTTTCTGTAGTTACTAGCCTCAGTGGAAGCTTAGCCAGCGCTCTGGATAGTGCAGGTCGCACACAGCCTCTCTCTTCCCAGCTTACCAAGTCTACCTCAGTCAAAGGCAAGAACCAGCAACCAGCCACTACTGAGTCCTACATCCACTCAGACAGAAACAAGGAGCTTCCCAGGGATTTGGACCAAAACCACAACTCTACCACACTGCCTCAGGAACCACAATGTGACAGAAGTAAGCTAATCACTCCAAGTGTGGGGTATCCTTCACATGGAGGCATGCAAATACAAAAACTCACTATGAATGCAGAGCAGAACCAGGGGAAAAGGACTTCATCTGAATTGACGAAAGGTATGGTGAGAGTGCTACCTTCTTGTAGGCAACTAGTCCGTCCTCTTACTACTGATACAGAAAAAACGCAAACCTCAGGATTTGTCACCACAGACATCCAGGGAGGGCATCAGCCTTCAAACACCTCAGAGATGGTTCACAGCCATCAGCAAACTGCAGAACTGAATAATAAGTCTCCCAACATATGCTCAGAGATGCTTCCAAACCAGACCTTGAAAGGAGAGACACAACGTTTAAAGAGGCAGAGCTCAGCAGATCGTGCTGCAAGTCCTTCGAGCCTGGAGAGGAAGACTCACTTTAGTCGGCGGACCTACAGCAGTCCGACTAGACCGTCGACTCCTCCGTCACCGAGGACCACAGTGTCACCTCAAAGACAGACTTCGTCTTCACCCATCAAGACTTTACCTTCTCGAGGTCCTCAGTTAGGTTATGGTGTATCACAGGGGTACAGCTCTGGTTTAAGAACCCCGGTCAAAACAACAATCAACACAAGCATCCATAAACCTCTTCAAGATCAGGCTCCAACAGAGAGCTCCCCTCCATCCAAGTGTCTACTTAAGCCGAAAAGCGTTCGCCCCAAAATCATCACGTATATTCGGAAGACCCCGCAGGTGAAACCTCAGCCCCTTGACGGAAATTACGAGGCGTCGTCCTTATCTACAAACCTTACAACGTATAGTGGGACTCAATCCAAACCTACAACAGGAGATCAAGGGGATGCCTCTGTGCTGAGTGCCTCAAACTTGCTCTATGACAAATATCGTCAAGAGATACAAAAAGTCCGGTTCTTCTCACCTGGACTAATGGTGTCTGGGATTAAACCACCCAGCAGCAGCACCTTGCCCCACAAAATGACAGCCAGGGCCGATACCTTCTATGGGACTGTCAACAAACCCATCTCTGTAATGGTAAGGACGATTTAACCAAATGCTTTATTTTTCTGCAGCTGAATTAGTTCTAATGTTGTTGTTTTTTGCCTAAATAGGTGAGCAGATCTCCTGTCGGGTTTGGGTCTCCGGTGTCTGGACCTGAGAACACATCAGGATCCACTGTACCAGCACAGGATACAGGGAGTCTTTATCGTTCTCCCCGGGGCCTGAGACCTCAACTTGGTGTTGGAG
Organism: Misgurnus anguillicaudatus; assembly: GCF_027580225.2. Taxonomy (NCBI): domain Eukaryota; kingdom Metazoa; phylum Chordata; class Actinopteri; order Cypriniformes; family Cobitidae; genus Misgurnus; species Misgurnus anguillicaudatus. The sequence goes on from NC_073348.2 coordinate 26,398,571, forward strand.
CTGTAAACAGGACTCCTGCAGCTGCCAAAAATAGGATGGTCCTGACAGGCCACCCAAAGTCACCATTGGCTTTCAGCCAACCAATGCAGGCTGTTAACCCGACCACTCAAATCCCTCAGGAACCTCAAGGTGAGATTGGTGTTTCACTTTGCATAGTTTAAATGAATCTCACAGTCACATTTTCAGCCGTGGAATTGAATGATTCGAATGCCACCCTAGTGGAAGTTCGGAAGAAGCTTGCAAAACTGTGTAGTAAATAGTTCTTGACTGATATAAACACCAAGGTTTCATCCTACAGGCAGTGGTGACTCTGGGGTATTTTGAGATGAATAAATTTCAACCCAGGCAAGGAAAAGAACGAAATATGCAAGTTGTCTCATCCCTGTCAGCTATGCATTTGTAATTGTTACAGATAAACTCATCTCAGCCTTTAGTCAGCGTAAAATACACACTACCTCCTGGTGTTCACTTAAATATAAATAAAATTCACATTCATTTTGTGCCATAAGGAGGATCTGTTTGAGCTTAAAAATTTCCCACTGTTCCTCAAGCGCAGTCAATTTCCGACAACTTTGCCTGCCAAGGTGAAGATATGAATTATTTCATTTTAAACCCACTATTGGCATTGGTGTCGATTGTCCTCAGTGTTTTATCCAGAGGGCATCTGTCTATCTGCACACTGATATCTTACTGCAATGGCAGTCTCCATTAATGCATATTGATGCCGATTTCTTGCTGTTTGGCTGTTTGCAATGCTTTGAAGTGCAAAGCAATTAACACTTGAGTCATGCCGATATCTGCTCCTGACTGTGCGTGGTCACAAGTGGTATCTAGAACATGATAATTCTAATAAGTTTTCTGCTGTTGTAAGGATACTGATGTTAGGTAAAAAGATATCTAGAGAACATGGTTACTTAATCATTAAGGTATACATTTGATCTCATATGTCTCCTCTAAAGTTCTCTGGGAGAAATAAAAATGGACAAACAATAAACAATTGTTAACCCAATTAATTATGATACATTGAATTACACTTGTCCGATTCACAATTTTACATTTCCTTTGTGTGTAAGTACATGTAACGATATGCAAAAGGTACAAACCCCAAAGTAAACAATGACGCGAGTTATCGTCTCCAACATTAAAAAAATAATTGTGGACTTCAACAAAAAACACACAGATTGTAGGCAACAGTTTACTTCCTGGGATTGGTGTTGTAGATAAGACCGACATTATAATAATTCTTCCCTCCTCACAGTCTGTAAGTTAACTCCTGTTAGCATTGCATTGTGCGCAAATCTTTTAAACATGGTAAGGAGCGTCACATTTCCTGCTGATGTCATAGGTATTCAGACCACAACGCACAGATTGGCTGGCCAGTCAGGGACACAGAGCTTTTCAAATTCGTGCGTTTCAGAAAGAGAGTGAAATCTGGAGCTACAAAAATGTACGGTATGTATAATAATATATATTAAAATAAAATAATGTGTTTTTTAACCATAAACCATGCAAACAAATACACAAAATAACGTAGTTTTTTAGCAATGAAATAGGTGCCCTTTAATATCAATTTTGGTAACACTTTATTTTACAGTGTACTTAACACTAAGTACATGTTGTTGCTTTGTATTATTTATTTATTTATTTACACTGTATTACATTGTAACACAGACACTATAAAATAAAGTTTTAACCTAATTTTTTTAAATTGTACATTGCACAATGATCTCTAGCTGTCACTGGGGCGGTAACCTTTGTACCGAAAAAGTTTGTAGTTTGTATTAGTACCACAAATGTATTTCATAATCAAATGTATACATACATGTACCTAAATGGTAAATATTAGGACCTTTTTAAAGGGTACTGCCCCAGTGACAGCGTGGGACCATTTTTTGACCATGTTATTTCTGACAGTGTAACAGAATATATCTGATAGTTTTGTTATTAAATTATTATACTGCATTATTAAAAACAGCTTTGTGCCAATACAGAGCAGGAGAGTTATTTGTGCATTCAGCCCAGTATAGATGCAATATACATTTAGTTTATTCATTTGAAAAACAATTTGTTTGCATTTTTCTTATTCATTAACACTGTTAAGTGTTTATCATCACATCAATGAGGCATTGATAAGAGAGCTCTTGTAATGTATTCATGCAATAACACAGTGAGAAATAACTGAATTCCTCAGCATCAACTCATAATAGGCACAAACTTCATGATCATTTACTTTATTTACTCCCTAAACACAGCAGAAATGGCTCTCTTCTGGCTTTAAACTAAAAAAATATATATAATATAAAATAGATGTAAAAAATGTAAACTGATGATGTAAAATATTATGTTTATTAAATGACCCCTCATCCGATGAAAAAGCAGTAACGGTGCAAAAAAGAATGATTGATAGAGAATAAAAAACTTCTCTTGGCAGAACAGGATCACGTTTATCTCTAATGATCACGACCCTCACGCAGAGGAGACGCTGCCTGCAATTTCATTAAAGACCTTGATGGCTCGGGTTTGGGGTGGGGGGAGTGCAGATAGGAACATAGGAGCTGAGGCACGTTTGAATAGTGATAAATGAATGCAAGTGCGCTGTGTGCGCATTTGCAGAGTGTGTATGTGCTTGCGTTTTGGTTCATTTGTGGAGGATGACTCTCTCCGGCATTCTGCTGACAGTGCAGCTAATAAATGTCTGAGAACACAACGGGAAATGAGAAAACGTGGATTGTCATTTAGCATGCACTGCGCTTTGCTCCAATAACACTGTCATGGGGAACAGGGGGAGAAGGGGTGCTTTATCTCAAAGCGCAGGAGGGGATCATTTTTCCACCTGCCCCAAATTACGGTCTCATGCCGGAGGGAGTCTGGGAGTTCAAAGCGAGCCTTGATGTTGGTCCCTAAATTCGCTCTGTGACTGTGGTAGATCATATTTATAGTATTTATGCACTCTCTACGAATACACTTTGGTTTCCCTTATAAAAAGTACTGCTGCTTTACATATTTTACATGTGTTTTACTGTATCCTTCTTTTCATCTTTCAGTGTTTGTCAAAATCGTTTGGTATATCTTAAAATATTAATGGCATGATCATATTGGAGCCTCTAGCTCAGTCCCAATGGTATCAGTTGTAAAGATATTTGATCTTAAAGGCCTACAGTCCAAAGACAGGCAATAGTCCTGATACTCATAATAATTCTCATTAATTACATGTAAACAACTTTTGTCACTTTTACTGGTGTAGAAATAAGCACACGGGGATAAGGGAAAGCCATTAGCCTTTCAAACCGAGGGCTTTATTAAGTACGGATATTGAAATGATTCATGTAGGCCTGCTGTAAAAGCAGCTAATGGGCCACAGCTCAGCACACTATGGGTATCTTTAATGTTTTGCTTTCTGGATTAATTAAAACAGAAAGAACTCTGGGTGGCTCTTATGTTTCGTTTGGAGAACATAAAACCTGTTAAAGGGACACTTCACTTTTTTTGAAAATAGGCTTATTTTTCAGCTTCTCTTGAGTTAAACAACTGATTTTTACATTTTTTGGAATTTATTCAGCCGATCTCCGGGTCTGGCGCTACCACTTTTAGAATAGCTTAGCATAAACCATTGAATCTGATTAGACCATTAGCATCGCGCTGAAAAATAATCAAAGAGTTTCAAGATTTTTCCTTTTTAAACCTTGACTCTTCTGTAGTTACATTGTGTACTAAGAAAATTTTATCGGAAAATTGTACTAAGACCGGTAGAAAAATAAAGTTGCGATTTTTTTAGGGAGATATGGCTAGGAACTATACTCTCATTCTGGCGTAATAATCAAGGACTTTGCTGCCATAACATGGCTGCAGGAAGAACAATGATATTATGCAGCACCCAAAAATAGTCCCCTTGGTAACTTTCAATATTTTGCGCACTGCGTAATATCACTACGCCTGCTGCAGCCATGTTACAGCAGCAAAGTCCTTGATTATTACGCCAGAATGAGAGTATAGTTCTTAGCCATATCTGCCTAAAAAATCCGCAAACTTTATTTTTCTGTCGGTCTTAGTACACGATGTAACTACAGAAGAGTCAAGTTTAAAATAAGAAAAATATCGAAACTGTTTGGTTATTTTTAGCGCGATGCTAATGGTCTAATCAGATTCAATAGATTATGCTAAGCTATGCTAAAAGTGGAACCGCCAGACCCGGAGATTGGCTGAATGGATTCCAAAACGGTAAAAATTAAATGTTTAACTCTAGGGGAGCTGGAAAATGAGCCTATTTTCAAAAAAATTGGAGTGTCCCTTTAAGCACCACACATTTATCATTGGTCAGACAGAGAAATAGTTAAAATTGTATTTAGACACTTGGAGAACACTTAAATATGTATAAAAATTGTTGCATTAAATATGACATTAGCAGTCAAGGTGGAATTTTTTAAATATATTTCACCTTAATATGAAAAACTAAATCCCTCCAGTGGATTTATGTGTCTTCTGAAGCAATATGATATGTTTTTTAGAGAAAATAATAAATATTGTCAGCTTATTTAGTAAACAATAGGTCATGTATTATTGCAAACATGCAAATCAGCATTGCAGCATTTTTGATAACTTTTAATCTCATTGATCCTTGCGTGTCTTGTGATGAAAAATGCATGTAACAAATAGTCAAAAGACATGCAAAAACGAAGAGATCCTAAGATTTAAAGTTGCATACTGATCGCTAAATCAGCTCAAAATATTAATTGTTTATACTTGGGTGAACTGTTCCTTTAAAGAACGAAAGCTGGCACACGCATGCGCAATGCAGCGCAATCCGCGATGCAAGTGTCTTTTGCTAGTTTCGCCCTGGCTTAATTATCATTTTCACGTTTAGCACCACGTTGTTTAAATAGCAAATGCATTTCCGCCCAATTTTGCACCCATGGGCATTCTGGTCTGAAACAAGGTGTGTTCAGGCGCATTGTTGACACGTTGCTATTTTGAGGCAACTAAAATAAACTGCACCATTGACCAACAAAAACCTGGTCTAAAGTCAATGGCGCAATATTGTTTTTTGTTATTTAATGAGCGCAACTTGCTTTTAAAGGGGATGAGAGCTGAGACTCTCATTGGTTTTTTGCATGTTACGCCCAAAACACACCCATTACTCATTATGAAAATAGGAACAACCCTTTTAGGCCGTGCGCATGGTGCATAGACCATTTTTCCCGTCATTAAATTAGTAAAAGTGGATTCGGACACACCCATTTAGACCGTGCGCTGTGTGCTTTAGACAATGCTCTTAGATTGTTAAAATAGAGCCCATAGTGTTTAAATAATTTACAAATAGAAGTTTGTTAGGTTTAGATTCTTAAATAATAGATGGACACATGCAAACAGAATAACTGACCAAATGCATTCACAGAAAATTACCACGGGATCAGTTAAATAAAGTAATTGCAGAAATGGCTCATAACACTTTCAGAAATAAAAGTACAAAATCTCTCACTGGAACGGTGCCCTATAAAGAGGTCCTAATATGTACTATTTTGGTACAAATATGTATACATTTAGTACTTTTAGTTGTACGTTTTCAAAGGGTACCACCCCAATGATAGCTTTTACCTTCATTTCTGAGAGTGAAAGGAGAATTTTTTTTATTTGTTTGTAGATGCAATGAAATTAACACATATTAACACAGATAAGGCTTTATGCTAGTCCTAGATTAAAACACATGTTTGAGTTGTCTCAACTGTTTATAGCTTGTGCAAAGTGGAGATAGAGCGCTGCTGGTATCCCTTGTATCCTCTGGTGCTCTTGGAAGGGTTAATTATTAATAAAAAAGAATTGGGCCAGTGGGCCGAAACGCGTTGGTGTTTTAATGTTTTAACCCCTTTGAAAATAATAAAGGTTTTACTTTTGCATCCTACTGAGTGCCTAGACTTGGAATTTTTTCCCAATTCTTTTATAAAGCTTGTACTGACAGATCTTGAAATACGCCCGTGCCATTGATTTGCCTCAAGATACACACCAGTAACATTTTAGTAACGTCATGTTTATAAAAGATGCTAATAAAATTACTTTACTAAATTACTAAATTACTTACTAAAAATCCAGATAATTTACTCAACACCATGTCATCCAAATTGTTGATGTCTTTCTTTGTTCAGTCGAGAAGAAATTATGTTTTTTGAGGAAAACATTGCAGGACTTTTCTCATTTTAATGGACTTTAATAGAGCCCAACACTTAATACTTAACTCAACACTTAAAAATTTTTTTCAGCGGAGTTTCAAAGGACTATAAACGATCCCAAACGAGGGATAAGGGTCTTGTCTAGCGAAACGGTTGTCATTTTTGACAGGAAAGATAGAAAGTGTGCACTTTTGGACCACAACTTCTCGTCTAGGTCTGGTCCTGTGATGCGCCAGCGCGACCTCACGCAATACGTCATGACGTCAAGAGGTCACAGAGGACGAACGCAAACCTACGCCCCATAAGTGTTGAGAAAGAGGACCGTTCCGAGGTTGTTGTATGCGGAATGATGTATGTGTCAGTTTATTGTTTACAATAGTCCGCAAATGTGCGTTTCATATATGTAACATGTGACCTCCCTACGTCACTACGCATTTACGTGAGGTCGCGCTGGCGCTTTTCAGGACCGGACCTAGACGAGAAGTTGTCGTTTAAAAGTGCATATTTTTTATTTTTCTTGTCAAAAACGACAATCGTTTCGCTAGATAAGACCCTTATGTCTCGTTTGGGATCGTTTATAGTCCTTTGAAACTCAGTTGGAAAAAACTGTTAAGTGTTGAGTTAAGTATTAAGTGTTGGGCTCTATTAAAGTCCATTAAAATGAGAAAATCCTGCAATGTTTTCCTCAAAAAACATAATTTCTTCTGGACTGAACAAAGAAAGACATCAACATTTTGGATGACATGGTGTTGAGTAAATTATCTGGATTTTTTAAAGAAAATGGACTAATCCTTTAACTAAGGTCTAGTCCTGGCTTTAGCTAAGCCTTGTCTGTACAACGAGGCCTTAGTGTATTTTATACATCAAAACTATTTTTGAGGCTTCTGTAGGATGGAAGGATGACCTGTTCAGTTTCATATTAAGGCCTTTTGTGAACAAATTGGTTTTATGAGTCCATTAAGTCCCAACACATGTAAGCAAAACGCTTTGCATTTAGTTAGCAACTAGTGCCACTGTCTCCCGAGTGAAAGATAAGCGTGATGAGAAATAGGGCTCTGTGTGAATATTACAGAGGTATATTTGGTGATGAACGACCAGGGGCAGACAGCAACAAACCTCTTTATGATCTTCACCTCTCACTGAAGAGAAGCCGCGCAGTAGCGCAATCTCTCTCTGGTTCTCTTTACATCCTACTGTGATTCTTTTCCAAGTCAGTCTCATCCACAGACAACACAACCGCCCACAGTCAATTCTCTCTCTGTCTGATGCATATTGCACACAGAAGTTGAGTTGGCTGAAGTTGGCTGCAAACTGGTACAGTTCTCCTAGTAACAAAGGTTGCTAACAAGGTACTGAACTGATACAATGAGCCCTTTTGAGGGAAGTTTTCCAGGTTAGTTACAGCAAATCTTAGAAGAGTTTAGTTTGTAGATCCACAATATATCCATTGGTTTTGTTTTATCTGTTAAATAAGCTATAGTTTTTTGGGGGGTGGAATACATTATTTTTATCATCAATAATCTTTTCACAGCGGTTTGTCATTGTGATGTTATTTCAGATTGCTCCAAATGCCACATTAAAACAAATCAAAGTGTGGTTGGTCAGTGTTCATGTCAGTCACCTTTTTCAGTCTTAGTGGCCAGTTCTTAACAGGAATAAGCTACAGTACGTCTGAGCTTTAAACGGTTCATTTCAGGGCACAACACTTTCTTTGTTGCTCGTGTTTTCTAAATGATCTTTGTCTCAGATGCTACATTCATGATCCTGTACCCTGCAGAAAAGTTCTCCATGCCTCATTATGTCACAGCGGTATAACAGGAATATATTATGCATAGCTAACGCCCATGGTGGCTTGTGCATCAAAACTAGACTTAAAGGACAAGTTGGGTATTTTACACTTAAAGCCCTGTTTTTAGATTGTTTATGATGAAATAGAACGGTTTTGACTGAAATTTCGACATATGCGGCTGCCCCGAGAATTTTCGGTGTTTGTGTTTCACCTCCCACCTCTACAATGGGTTTATACAGTAGGTGCACTGGAATAATTCTTCCTAAAATGCATTAAAGGTGACATAGAATGATTGAACGGAGTATTTATCCTTGTTTTGTGATGTGACATATAGACAAAAAATTTTTTGGGGGGGTCTGTAATGCCTTAGAAGCTTCCTAAAAACCTTTCTCAGATAGCTCTATTAGGGTGGGGGATTTTAAACAAGTGGTTTTGCACCTATTTGGTTCCCCCTACTGGCTTAACTTGCAATCTCATTACTGATTGGCTGACTTTGCTGCCACTGTAAAATGCAAAATGTAGCCAATTATTTTAAAGTGGAGGGGCAGTGAGATGCCTGTGATGTCATAAGCATCAGTTTTTCAGTTTGGGCTGTTTTCTGGCTGACATTTCTAAAAGAGGAATTTCTATGAGACTGAGATGTTTAGCATGTTTAGCACTTTTTGTATGTTTGTGAATGTGGGTAGACTACCATTATTCAACAAAGACAAGGTAAAAATGGTTTTCCATTCTCTGAAACTCACCGAGTGGTCAGGGGTGTTCACTGGTATGCTCACACAAAAATCGCTGCAAAATACGCATTCCAACAGGTTTTATCGTAGTTTTTGCCAACTCCATTGACTTGTATTAGATGTGCTGTGAGGTACGGTATTACTCCGCGCCGGGAACTTTGTTTCTATTCTTGTAATTGGCAAAGGCAGATTAGCGCCACCACCTGGGCTGGAGTGTCTATTTATTCAAGCTCTCAACGGAAGAATATACGGGTGTGAGGCGTTTGGAAAAATAGGTCCACAAGTTTATTCTTTTGCAGCGATTTTTGTGTGAGCATACCAGTGAACACCCCTGACCACTCTGTGAGTTTCACGTCTTTGTAAATGAAAGTTTAATGCATTTTAGGAAGGATTGTTTCAGTGCATCTATAAACCCAGAGGTGGGAGGTGAAACACAAACACCCGAAAATTCTCGGGGCAGCCACATATGTCGAAATTTCAGTCAAAACTGTTCTATTTCACTATAAACAATCTGAAAACAGGGCTTTAAGTGTAAAATACCGAACTCGTCCTTTAAAAAAAGTCAAATAGGCAGCTTTCTTTTTCTCTTTCTTTCTTTTTTTTCTTTTACATTTTTTAGTCCTAATCATCTTCTTCTTCACTTTCAGATCAGAGAAGACCAGTGGCTGCAAAGTCCCTTTTGCCGAAACCAGCTCAATCTGGCCTGCGTCCTCCTGGCTACTCGCGGCTCCCGCCAGCTCGTCTTGCTGCATTTGGGTTTGTCCGAAGCTCCAGTGTCTCCTCGGTGTCCAGTAACCACTCGACAGAAAGCACACAAAGTGACCCCTGCCGACCTACCTACCGTAAGTTACCGTATAATTGCATGTGGAGCTATCAGTTTAATAAACAAAATGCAGTTGGTGCAAATGTGCAACATTAAGTGAGAGTTTTCAGGAACACAGTACTGAAACCATGTCTGAAGTGCTGACGTCCTGCTGATTTTAGCTACAAACCTAATAAAACCTCGCCTCTTTAGACCTTGATTAGTTGTTCAGTTGTGCTTGATTAGAGCTGGAGCTAAACTTTGCAGGACATCGGCACTCCAGGACTGACGTTGCCTACCCCTGGTATATACAGACAATTTACATACCCAAATAGACATCTCAGATAAATTCTCATTCTATCAGGCTGTCGGCGACGCTAAATTTTGTCTAACACGCTTGGAGCTAAGGACATTGTTATCTTGTTCCTTATTCCCTCCGAGATCCCCGAGGCACAGTTTACAAAAAATAATGCTCCGCTCTTTGGAGTTAATTATAACACTGTTTGCATCGTTTTTAAACTCCGCCCACATACAGCATACTAATCCCCCTTCATTACCATATTCGTACAGACTCGCTCTTATAGATGCTAACAGGGGAAACATTTAGTGCATTAAACAACTAAAGTAAAACAATTAAGGCTATTCATGTTTTTTTCCTATCATGATTATACACAAGGACTTTGCTTTAAGTCACAAAATAAACTTTTCGTTTGATCAAAATGGGCTTCTTATGTAACTAGCAGCATGAGTCAACACGAATAATCCTCAGGATGATCAGAGACTGCTCCGTTCTACTGAAGTAAACTTCAGTCTGCTACATAAGACAGGCCGTCTTTGATAGCTGGCATCTGTGTGTGCCTGCATGTGTTTTTAATGTGACCTACATATACGTGATGTTGGCCGAGCTTCTCCCGGTAACAGTTGACGTGGCTGCAGATTTAGGCATCTGGAGTTTTACGCGTCACTGGATGAGTTATGTCATCACTTCTTCTTTTATGGAATCGCTTGGAAAGTGGAATCCCTTAGCACTCAGATGTGTGAATATCAGGCAAACAGACATGCAAGTGTAAAGTCTTTAGTATACATTGGCCGCTTTTTCAAGATGTCAAATAAATCTTTGGTGTCCCCAGAGTACATATGTGAAGTTCTAGCTTAACCTCTTGAAAAGCACCCCCCCCTCTGGCCCAAACCATGACAAGACCTACTTTCACTAAAAGGGCTGTTTTTACTAAACCATAATTAAGTATAAGCATAACTGTGGTATCATTAGATAGAAGACACTTTGAGCTTCATTTTCCAGGTTTTAAAATTATTTTAAGATAAAAAAATGTAAAAAGTTAGAGAGGCTGAAGTACATCGTAATAATTTTTTTTTGCATAACATCTTTTATAATACTAAAAATCTTAATGATAAATATGTGTGTGCAACCTAGAAATGCAATGCAATGATGCCAAAGCCACAAGTCTAAAGAAGATTTCATGTTTGAGGTCAATAGGCCCAAAAATGAGATTCTTGCAAGAGTTTTTGTAAGACTAGTGCCTTTTCTAAGTGCCAGTCAGCCCCAAAATAAAAGTCTTTTTATTTATATGCATACACGTTTGTTCTTCTTATTATTTATCCTTATGTAAGCGTATAAAATGCAGTTTCCACACCAGGAAATAAAACGTCACACAAAGATCGTTATCTAATTGGCTACATGTTCTGTCTATCAATATTTTCCATGAAGTCACTGGAGGAACGAGCGAGTCAGATGACGTCACGATATTTGACAGCGCTGTTTGGATATTATGTATTATACTCCCGCCTACTTTTAGAAACAATGTTTGACCACGGTTTTGAACAAGAGTGTAATCTCATATACAAGTGTTACGATGTAAATAGTCCTCAGATTGTATATTATACTATTACAAGACGTGCATGTGAAATCTGATTTAAACAATAGACAATATATCTATATTTCACGGATTATACGCATTTGTGGACAAAAATGGTCATTGAATGTATTTTATTGGAGAGTTTTTATGGGTTATTCACACATCTGAAAAAGACTGGATTTGATTTGCGATCGTTATATCAACACAAAGGTAAGGAGTCTCGTTTATATTTTGCATGTTGTCATCTGGACTTCTGTAACAAAATACTGTATTTATGATGGTAGAGCATCTGTATTTCAAAACAGAGACCATACACTGATGCTAAACCTGTTGACCTTTTAAACGATGTATAGTAATGTTAATATTATTCATGTTTGTAGACAGTAGGCTATATAGATATTGTTAGCAGCGTTAAAAAAAACTGACGTCTTTCAAAGATCAATCTAGTAACTTAGTTTTCTGCAAGCATGTGAAAAAATAGGTCATTGAAATTTGTCTCCCCTTGTGATGTCAAAATGGGATCTTATTACAATAATACTGCCACTTAAAGACGGGGTGCATGATTAAAAAAAAACACTTTGGAAAAGGGAATCGAGCTGAGTAACAAAACACACTTGTAGCCAATCAGCAGTAAGGGGTGTGTCTACTAACCTAATCGTTGCCTGGGTTGCGTATGTGTGGGGCGGGTCCACATTGGCTTTCAGAGATCATGCACCCCGCCTTTAATCTGCACTATCCAACCACAGCACTGCCATTTAGTGCATAGAGAGAGAGAGAGAGAGAGAGAGAGAGAGAGAGAGAGAGAGAGAGAGAGAAAGAATTGACAGCACAATTAAGTTTCAATTTCAACAAACCACCATTATGGTGATCAGTGTTTGCATTTCATCAGCTCATTTACATTTTAAACAACACACTCAAAAACTGCAAATTTTTGCTCACACCTTCAAAGTTTAACATGCTATTATAAATTATCTATATGGTATTTCGCGCTCAAACTTCACATAGGTACTCTGGAGACACCAAAGATGTATTTGACATCTTAAAAAGTCTTGTGAAATGTCCCCTTTAAAGCTCTTCACTGAACTTTTCATAGTAAAATAAAGTATTCATATTTAAGAACCTACTACCGTGATCATGAGTAGGGTGTGTATAATATTCTGATAGATCGCAGTAGAACCATGCCATACAGAATATGCATGCATTTTATGTGTACTGCATCTGTATATATGTGACAGAGTCTGTGAAATCCCAGCTTAAGTCATTTTTTTGTGATTTACATTAAAAATTCCTACATAAAGAACATTCTGTGAAAATAAAATCTTGATATTTTTAATATTAACTGAATAAGACAAGAAATGAAAGAGAAATCAATGATTGAAATCAAACTTTGATGCTCTAAATCTCAGACTTATTTCTACTGAAATGATAACAATGTCAGTTTCAGTGTCATGCTGATGTTATGCAAATTGAACGGCCAAATGAATAAACCAATTTCTGTTTAATTTAGTTAAACAGCCTCTAAGTCACAGGTGTAAATGTGTTTTCCTCTCTTCTCTGAAGTGTTGTTAATTGTGGACCCATTGTTGATCTGATTTATTTTAATTGCATATTGACTGTGTGCATGCCTGGGCCCTGGAGGACAAAGTGTCTGCTCTAAATGAGGTATGATTAGGTATTGGCTGTCACCAATGTGACTATGCCATTATATAACCACCATTATCATATTTTAATGATTATTATGTGAGTTTATAGCATTTCAAAGTATTAAGTCCATAAAGAGCCACATGCTTTCCCTTAGGTAAACAAGGATATTTGTCGAACATATGTGCACTGTACATTCGGTTGCTTAAGGCTTAGTAATGTCCCAGTGTGAAATATTGACCCTGGCATTTTGTAGATCCGTTCTCTACTGACAGCTGATCGATTTCTCAGGTCTGACCGATGCAGGCGGATCCTCTTGTAATTGGCTAAATCAGTTTGAATAGTGTGAATGATGGCAGCAAATACAACTGGACTTATTAAGCTGTCATTGTTTCTGGGGCTGCCTCAGATAGGCTGAGCAAAGAGTCAATATTTGCCTCTCATTTCCATCCGGCAGTTTGTTGCATTTTAGGAGATGAGATGTGTCAGTTCGCCTTTGGTAGTCTTGCGTTATTGCTGGATGTTGTTTAAAATATCCAAGGAACCTTTCAGATGAATAATTCTCCCAATAATGTCTTTACAAGAATCTTGAATTTATCATTATACCTCTCATTTACTGTGTTCATATATAGCTCAACTCCTAAAACATTGTATTAGAGTAACCATACTTCCTTAAAGGGATAGTTCACCCAAAAATAAAAATAATCTCATGAATGACCCTCTTGTGGTTTCAAACTTGTAAGACCTCCGTTCATCTTCGGAACACATTTTAAGATGTTTCATATTTAGTCCTTGTTGAGAGCTTGTTGACCCTTCATTGAAAATCTATGTACGGTTTACTGTCCATGTTTAGAAAGCATCATCAAAGTAGTCCATGCGACATCAGTGGGTCAGTTAAAATGTATTGAAGGCAGCATCAAAAATACATTTTGGTCCAATAATAACAAAAATTACGACTTTATTCAGCATTGTCTTCTTTTTCGCGTCTGTTGTGAAGCGTGTGCGCGAGACTAAAGTCACATGACTGCAGTGACGCGGATGACGTGTTATCCTCAGATATGTTTGCAAAGTTTTTTTTTCAAACTTACAGTGTGCATCTCCCTCCGACTGTAAACAAAGCCTGGGTGCACAAAAAAACAGTTGGGGCGCACCAAATAACACGTCAGCCGTGTCACTGCAGTCATGTGACTTTAGTAAAGAGAAAACAATGCTGAATAAAGTCGTAATTTTTGTTATTTTTGGACCAAAATGTATTTTCGATGCTTCAACACATTCTAACTGACCCACTGATTTCACATGGACTACTTTGAGGATGTTTTTATTACCTTTCTGGACATGGACAGTATACCATATGTAGATTTTCAATGAAGGGTCAACAAGCTCTCGGACTAAATCTAAAACTGTGTTCTGAAGATGAACAGAGGTCTTACGAGTTTGGAACGACATGAGGGTGAATCATTAATGACATTATTTTCATTTTTGGGTGAACTATCCCTTTAAAATGAGAATAGCATTGTCTCTGGCGTAGTGCTGATGTACTGCTAAAGAATGATATGAAAGTAAACCATGCAAAAAAAAAAATGAGTTGGTTATAACAAATTCCGTGTTTCCATCTCCGTTTCTATCTTGTTTCCATCTTCCATCTGTCTGTTTCTTTCTCTCAGCAGGGGAGTGAATAGTTAATAGCAGAGTTATTTTTGCTGCCGCTCGCCATTTGAAGCGGTCGGCCACCGACTGTGAGGTTCAGAGGGGACCGTGCGTCATCTGACCTTAACCAATACCCAAGCAATGCGACTTTATATAGAGAGATCACAGACACAACCTCACTTTCCGAGTCAGGGAGAAATAGATTAAAGCCTGGAGAAAACAATGCAATATTTGAGCATCTGTGGAAATATTATTTTTCACTTCTCTCTCTCAGGCACTCAAGTCATCACATACTCACTTCGCATTGCTTTATTTCGTCCATCTGGATGTAATTCATCTTTGGAGATTGCTAACTGTCAGTCGCTTGGTGTGAGCTCGCAGCTTGCACGCAGCATTGATGTTTGTGATCTCACGTGTCATCCTGTCATGGGATTGTGGAAGAAACACTTTTTAATTTTTTCTTTTCCTTCTCTCCATTTTGGTCTCTAGCGATACCGCTCTAGCATATTGTCTGTAGTGGGTCTTCGGTGACAGTCACGTCTTGAAAACAATTCATCTTCTGGCCTCCGAGATCTCTCAGATCTGCTCATCAAGTGAAATTATAAAGACGTCGAAATTAAAGGGGTTTGAAGTCGGGCTGTCCGAAAGCTAGTAAAATGCTTTTCATCCTACAGTGTGCAGTGACATGCAGGATGTATTTGTTTTCAAATAGACTAGATTTGTAGCACACAGACCAACAATATTATTTCAGATGTGACCTTTACAGCCACAGCAAGTACAAATGTGCAGGCTATAATACAGATTGTTCTTTGAAATATTTGTACAAATTTCCACTTTTCTTAATTATTTGTTGTTTTCTTTCTCAAACAACAGTAGCAGGGTTGACATGTTAAAATTGTACCCTACAGAAATGATTATGATGCCATTTCGACAAAGTTGATTGAAAAAAAATGATTGAATAGTTAAAGATCTCTTGACAGAAATGCAATATAATATACATAACTATATTATCAGTGGTGTATTAAGACCTTACATAATTAACTGTATTGTTTTTATTACCTTAGAATGAGACGTTTTTATCTACATACACCGCGGGTCCCCTTACATGAAAGTCACGGTCATGTTCCTACAGTAGCCCTAAACAGATAAACTGGTCTACAAAGCGCGTTTCACCCCTAAATTGTCTCAAACCATGACATCGTTGTCCTGTGGCAGCTACCGTAGCTTCTCTATGCGTTTCGAAATTTAAGTTGGTTGCAATTCACAATCTCACCACTATATTCCACTAAAAACCCACACTGGGACCTTTAATAGTTTTTTTTTTCTTTAGTTATGCATTTTTTTTACATTTTTCTATATTAGTACAGTAAAATCTGGCATCAGCTGTTTATTGATATTTTGTCAAATAAATATATACTGTATAATGGACACAAATAGCACCCATTTTAAAGAACCCCCACACACAAATAAAGGAAAAAATGACCTTTGGTCAAGGTGAATCTGCTTTAATTGATTTACAGTTTTGTGAATCTGTCTCTGTTACATTTAATGCCCCGTTGGACCATTGTGTCTTAAGGTCATTGTGTCATTCTGTACTTAAGGTCATTGTGTCATTCTGTACAGATATTGATCTCTTAACCCATTCTTTTGTTTTTTTCTTTAAAAGTGTTCAGATCAGATCAGTCATTGGGTAAAGGGTATGGCCATGGATTGTTCCTAACAGTATTTCAGCTTGTTTGGATAGAGATTTGAACACATAACATATAGAAAATTTGATTGGTGCTTGCATGTACAAAAACTGTTGTTAATGTGTTCTACAACTGAACATGTGTAGTTGTGAGGTGAGTTATGAAACATCCAGTTCCCACTTGAACTATATTGAGAACAATCTCTGTGGAGAACAGATGTGAATATTGTCCTGAGACTTGAGACTCGCACCTTTTACACAGCTGTTGAGATGATAGAGAAAGACCAAATGCTAAAATGTTCCATTTTCCAATTTTTGTTGTGTATACTACCTACTGTGCAACACATGAAAGCTTTGTATTGCAAACACTACACTGTAAAGGCAGAATTTTAGTCAATTTTTACATGTACACGAGGGTCCGCATACAGTGCGGTGACGCAATTTTCGTCATCAGAAGAGTTCGCGCACCACCAGATTTTTGAAACCCCTGTACATTGAACACGTAGGTCGCGCATGCACCTACAAGAGAATATATTATGTAGCCCAGGAGATGCGTTGCATTTTGTCGCAATCCGCTTGCGTTGAATGTCTGCGTACACATACAAGTAAAAAATATACTTTGCAAGGCTGCACGTACGACTGTGCGTATATGTTCGCGTACACGTAAAAAACAGACTATACTTTAGCCTTTAAAAATAAAAATATTACAACAGGTTCTTCACAGAAGAACTGTTTTGATTCCTCAAAGAACTGTTTCATTGAATTTGCCTATTTGAACGAACTTTTCATCACTACAAAAATATTTTGTGAAATAGAACATCAACCAGATTCTGAAGCATTTGGCATATTATTTTCTGACATACTTCTGAATACATTCAGTAAGTCCAATTTCACGTTTTATTTTTGTCATAGTATGTATTAAATTTGAAGAGTTTGGTTCCAAAACGCAATAAATCCATTTTGACTAATTTCAGTAAAAACGTGTTTGCTATACCAAGAAAGTGACAAGATGAAAACCACTATTTTCTAATCCAAACTTTCACATAGCATCTTTAGGTTATAATAACATTAAAAATTCAAATCCATAATTTTCAAAGATTTATTATAAAAACGGATTATTTTTTCCACAAAATGCAATAAATCTATAAATCCAAGTTTTTTTTAAATGCTATAAATCTATTGAATCAATATTTAAATGTGCATTCATCTTTGCCATGTTATATTCATTTAGTTGACTAGTGGTATACATCGATTAAAAAAATAAACAGTAATGCATTAATCAAAACATATTAATAACACTGTCATTGCTGCTGGGTCGTTGTGAGTGAACTTTTTCGACAGCGATCAGCTGTAAAATGTTTTGGTCCTGCTTGATTTTCGGTGACTTTGAGTAAAATAATGGAAAGTTGCATAACATCCCTGGGGTCAATGTGTTAACATGACAGAAGCTTAATGCTGTCGTGTGAGAACAAACAACAGCCGACATTTTTCCATCGCCCGAGTGGCTTACGTTTCTTTCCCACCACAGGTTTATCAATGCCATGTTTGTTGATCACAAAGTACAAAGCAGATGAGGAAAACTAGGATTCTGTGTGTATTCAACACGCCGCTATTGTTGTTTACAATGTGTTGAATGGTGCGCTGTGATTTGTTGAGCGTTTTTTTGCATTCTGCAGAGAAGGAGGAAAGGCGTTTATCGCGTTTTGGGAAAAAATGAGATGACAGAATAACACAGCGAATATCGGATGTTGCGTAAAATTAAGAATTTACTTTTTAATACTGACCTTGATACAATAATGATTTTGGTGGTAACTATTTTTTTTTATTACGTTTATTGCATTTTGGAACCCAACTCTTCATTTTATCCAAAGTGGAGCACACAACTAATATGCTGGAGCACTACATGTCCTATTGTATGCGCACTCTAGTAGTAATAAACGTAAACCCTTAAGAGAACATAAGAATTTAAAGAGGTGAAATGAGTGAAGAGGAAAGGAGAAGAGACAGGAGACAGAAGGTACAGTAGATAGATGCTGGCTATATGTAAAGGAATGGAGATGACAGAAGGAAGGTGTTGTACTGTAGAACGTGAGATGGATGGGAGCGCAGATGTCACCGCTGCAGCCCATCTCTGACTCATCTACACTGCTGAGAACAGATGGTTCAACATACAAACACACCACAGCACACATGCACACTTTCAATCATAGTCTCACACACCGATTACAGACATACACAATCTCACACACAGGTTTGTCTCTAGAATGCGTAAATCTCAAACCGAATGTGTTATATGTGTTTCCTTTGTTGCTGCCTTGGTTCTCTCTCTGTCTCGCTCTCTCTTTCTCTCTCTCTCTCACTGCTGACTCACAGACTCTCACTATAGCACTTTACAAGACTCTACTGCACAGAATAATGCTAATGAACTTTTTCTATTTTTACACACAAAGCAAATACAGGCTGTCTGTATGTATTTATGGAGACTAAGCTGCTCTGGCTTTTACTAACCTTTGTTTTCACAGCAGACCCAGCATTTATTTCTCTCAAAAATGATACTGCCAGTGGAGGCCGGTGACCTCCTTTTTGAGGGCGCTCAATGCAAAGTTTGTATGTAGCCAGTCATGTGTGTGGTTTGTCATTTTAAAATATGCGTTTGGCGCGTCAAGTGATTATATGTTTATCACGTGTCTTGTCGAAATAAGTGCCTGCTGCAGACGCTAAAGGGTCTTGCGTGTATTTTGTGAACGTGAGCGTCTCTTTTATCATAAACGGTTTTGACGCGTGTGCAGCAGGCACTTATTTTGACAAAACACGTGATGGACATGGTTCACATGACGCAACAACCACATATTTTGAAAACACCAGCAACACACATTACACTCCAAACACAATTTTTAATTTGCACCCCTCGGAAGAGCAGTCACGAGCCACCACTGGAAACTGCTGTTCATTATTTACAGTTTGTCAGTCCAAACTGGTATGACTTTCTGTAAAACACTAAAGTAGAAATTTTAAGGATTGTACTGAAGCTTTCAAGCTTCATACGGGACGTTCTATATTCTACACTGTATACCAGTGGTTCTCAAACTGGGGTCCGGGGCCCCCAGGGGGGCCGCGAGATGGTGCCAGGGGGGCCCCAGTTTTATGACATTTTTATAAAATACATTAATTTATCATGAATTCTGTGAAATTAAACCTAAAAAAATAAGGCAGCACTACTTTGTATAATTTAATGTTTTGTTTAATTAAAATCTGAAGTTTTAGATCTGTTTTTGTCATAAATTTTCTTTGGGGGGGGCGCGAAGGAATGCACCGTACACAAAGGGGGCCGTACGCTAAAAAAGTTTGAGAACCACTGCTGTTTACAGTACCCTGACCAACCAAAGCACTAAATAGCGTATTGCATGTTTAAATGTATTTAATGACTATAAATCTTTTCATTTGGAGGCTTTTGTGGTTTAGGTGGTATAGGTGAATTGACATTGACTAATTTGGATGCACTATACGTCGCTATGGGCAAAAGCGGCTACGTGGTATGTCTGCAGGTTTGTGTAAAACCTAAAAGAGCAGTACTTTATCAGTATAGACTGATCCTACCCTTGATTGGCCCACCTGATCCTGTCTGTGATTGGCTTAGGCACTAGCTGAGGGTCCGCATTAATCCTCACCTGAACAAGCACGGACTCACCTATCTCTGGAAGATAACCTCTGATGAACCTGCTGGTGTTGTGCTCAGAATACTACATGACTTAATCCGTTTCCCTAAAAGCTTTCACAGGATTTTTCTGCAGATGAGCAATCAGACCGCCTGATTGACTGGAGAAAAGCCAAGCTTTTCCTCCTCAAAATCCCAACCCTTTTCCAGCTCTCTCTTTCAACTGGCTTCCTTTTCGGTGATCCCCTTAAGCCTCCCAGAGTGAGAGCGACAGAGAGTGTGATCCTCCAACCTCTGCCAGACCAATTTGGCTTTTCCTGCGTTTCCATTTCAGAAATATAATCCAAAATATTATCCACACTTTCCAATGTGTATTAGGGTCAATTTGATATCAAGCATTGAATGCATTACTTGAATTAGTGGAAGCACACTAACGGTACATTCACACGGGGGGTAAACGTTTACGCTTCCGATTCACTTTTAATGGGTGACGTCAAGCGTTGCCGAACTGGGGTGCGTTTCCCAAAAGCATCGTTAGCCAACGAACATCGTAAGTTCCATTGTAACTAATATCGTTCAACGATTAGGTGTTTCCCGAAACCATCGTTCAAACGAACATTCGCAAACTGCATCGCTAACTTGTGTCGTTGGAACGACAGCTCTTCACCATTGTTATTATCATATGTAGACTTACGTTGATCATGGTTTTGAACAAAATAAGCAAAAACATGCAGTACAGTCTATATCCATTATTCTAAATATATTACAATTTTATTTTACGTTTAAATTTAAATGTACTTAAGACCCTGGGGAATCCCTGGGAGGAGTGACGTAAGAGGGAACTTGCCGTGAATTAAATATCTTGAAAATAACAAAATCAGTCTTCTGATGCAATATTTGTTATTTACAGCAATAATCCGACATTAAATCGATTTGCACATATTAATTAGTACTTCACCTCCCACGTGACATCATCAACTATGTTGTTAAACCAACATGGTTCAAACGACAAATGTGCGACAAAGTTACTATGCTTTCGGGAAACAGTCGTGACAAGGTAGTTTGTTTCTCCAACGATGCATCGTACTATGGCCGTTCAGCTACGAGTTACGTTGTTGTTTGGGAAACCCACCCCTGAATTGCGGATTCGTCAGCGTTGCTCGCGGCAGAAGTTTAAAATTTCTCAACTTTTCAAGCGTGATGAGATCGCCTTATGCAAATAACCTTGGCAGAGTCAGCCAACTACGTTTATGTGTTGCGGCCACTGTGATTGGCTGTTGGCCACGCTTCAGACAAGCCTTTCTTCAAGCGTTAATGTTTACAACCCATGTGAATGTACCATATCTATTCCAACATTGCAAATATTTGTAGTGCATGCTCGCAGTGTACTACTTAATATACTAGATGGTGCCCACTGCACTCTACAGTACTACAAACCAATCATTGAGTTAAAATTAACCAAAAGATTATAAAATTATATATTTGACCCAATCATATGTTAAAACAACCCATCATACACTGGGTTGTTTTCAACCCTGCGTTAGGTCAAAAAGGGACGAGGCCAGCCTGCTGGGTTGTTATTTAACCCATGCTGGGTTGTTTCAACACAAAATGCTGGGTTGTTGGGTCAAATATAAACACTTTCAGGGTTAATTTCAACCCAGCTGCTGGGCTCGTCCATTTTTGACTCAACACTGGGTTGAAAATATCCCAGCATTATTGAGTGTGTAGGTTAATTTATAACCTAATGGTTGAGTTCATCCCTATTTCACTGACATATTGCCGAATACATGTGTTTTAAAAATTTGAAGTTGCACATTAACACACACATTTATATGGGTTTGGTAAGACTAGGACCACACACACTCTAAATGTTGGGTTATTTTCAACCCAGCGTTGGGTCAAAAAGGGACAAACTTAGCCATTGTGTTAAATCAACCAATTAAATGTTAATATTTAGACCCAACAACAGGTTAAAACCCCCCAGGATAGGCTAAATTACAAACTAGCATTGAAAATAACCCAGCATTTTTAGTGCAAGGCATTTGTAGATTTAGTTTCGCTGGACTGCTGTTTAATTTATATTACTTATGGCCATATACTATTAGAGTTAAATTGGCTCTCGCGCTGGCATATGTGGTTGCGGTTCAGCAATAAGGGTTTGATTTACATAATGTTTACTTCCGGATGTCCTTATCGGCACCTCAGATGCTATGTGCTTAATAATGCATTGCATGCATGCGGCATCTCTTAATGTCAATGCTGTGTTCAGTTGGCCTGGTTACTGATCGCCTCTCCTGTGCCTTGCACTGGAATAACATCTGTCTTCATCACATTTCCCCTGTCATCATCACATTTCATCTTTTATAGGGGCTGTTTATTGCTGCTTTTGCTTGCTGTTGTAGAACTTGCGACCAGTCTTGGTCTAGATTCAAGATTTAATTGCAAAAAATATTTTTCATGTAACCTCTGATGTAAGCAATATCACAAGAGTAAGAGAGGTGTTTTTACAAATGCCAGCAAACGTGATTTATTCAAATGTTCAATAAACAAGAAGTAAATATTCTGCGACTTATTGTTTATTATGACTTTTTAGAGTTAGGGTTATGTGGTTCTTTCAGATGAATTTGAGGAGAGCTGGTCTAGTCCTGACTCAGTCTCACCATCAAAGTCTTGTCTTTGTGACTACAACACTTTCTACTTTTAGACTTTGCCATCTTTACTCTCAGTTGTCTTTTTGTGGTCTTGTCAGTGGTGATTAAATCACCTCTTTTATTTACCTCATAGTCATTTCTTTCTGTATAGTACCGGTTACTTCTGAAGTATAGGGTGGATTCTTAGAAACCATAGAGAAATGCCAATGCTTTTGCTTTGCCTGCCTTATAACTAGAATGAATGTTCACCACACCAGCATTAATACGACTTTGTTTTTATCATTTTACTTCGGGTGCGTTGTATGATGTATTATTTAGACAGAACTGAATTGCACTTTTTCTTACTGGTTTTAGGCATTAGGATAACAAATATTAGAATATCTGTCTTCATTATAATCAAAATGTCAGCAGCATTTTTTTTCAGCTTGTGTGACTTCATTAATATATTTAAGACTTTGTGAGTGTGCTTGCGTGCGTGTGCATGTGTGTGTGATACCAAATAAATATTTTTACTATTCTTTCAGAAAGATTAAAGAATGTATTCTGTACATTTATCCATTTATATTCAACTTAACTGTTTAAGCAAACCAAACATTTGAATCAAATTCAACATTAGTTCCTATAATTAAAAAGACATTAGTCAACTAAACAACATATGAATACAGATGCACCTGCCTGTTATAATGATGGAGCTCAGAATGAAATGACAGCGACATCTGTGAATAAGAACGTGTAAGAGACTTAGAGCGAGAGAGAGAAGCTTAATCCTTGTGATTTATTAATAAAAATGTAAATCTTATGTTTGCTATTGTAAATGCTGTGTAACTACAATGCACCGCAGGTATTTGAGTGACTGAATTAGCTTATTGTTGGCTCCTTAGACCAAATGTTAAATGCTCTTTTACAGTATTTGTAATTCAATTGGATTAAAGTATCTACTAAATGAATAAATACCTGGAAACAACAGGATTAAAGGGACACTCCCTCCTTTTTTTTAAATAAGCTCATTTTCCAGCTCCTCTAGAGTTAAACATTTGATTCTTACCGTTTTGAAATCCATTCAGCTGATCTCCGAGTCTGGCGCTAGCACTTTTAGCATATTAGCATAATCAATTGAATCTGATTAGACCATTAGCATCACGCTAAAAAATAACCAAAGAGTTTCAATATTTTTCCTATTTAAAACTTGACTCTTCTGTAGTTACATTGTGTACTAAGACCGACGGAAAATTAAAAGTTGCGATTTTCTCTGCAGTTGTGGTTAGGACTATACTCTCATTTTGGCGTAATAATCAAGGACTTTGCTTATGTAACATGGCTGCAGCAGGCGTAGTGATATTACGCGCTGCCCGAAAAAATAGTCCCCTGCCATTGAAAGTAACCAACGGGACTATTTTTAATTTCTTTTAAACTCTTTGGTTGTTTTTTGGCGCGATGCTAATGCTCTAATCAGATTCAATGGATTGTGCTAAGCTGTGCTAAGCTAAGTGCTAACGCCAGATCCAGAGATCAGCTGAATGTATTTCAAAACGGTAAGAATCAAATGTTTAACTCTGGGGGAGCTTGAAAATGAGCACATTTTCAAAGAAAGTCTAATGTCCCTTTAAGTTTACAGTTTACATGTTTTTTTAAGGTATATTTATTAAATCTTAACCCTTTACCTGGCACAGCCCTTTTTTCTAATTTATATACAGTAACTTCTGCCTTTTTTAGTCTAGAAGCCTAATTTTGGTCTTATTTTAAAGAAGTCACTTTAAAGTTTTTTTATAAATATTAACCTGATAAGGAACACTGTGCCGTACACAGTACACCCCCTCCCTTACACGTAAGGCTGCATTACATCATTGTAACTTCGAAGCATTAAATCTTCAAAATATACGGTCATGCGGCACATCGTTGGAAAGCTTAGACTTTCGGGATTCCATTAAGCGCACACACAAAGCATAAGATGATTTTTAGCAGTCATAAAACTGTAATCTAGTTGTTAGTTACCTGAACCGGGCGGCACGATTTAGGATATTTACTTACCTTCAAAATCTTCCCTTAATCCGGTGAAATTGTCCAAAACAAATTGTTCATAAATCCCCAAAAGTCCAAGGAAATGGAATATCCAAGCCTTTTAATCCAAAACGATTTGTTCATCTCACAATCTTGACATTTCTGACCGAAATAGTGTATACAATTAGTTCACTAACGGACATTCGTTCAAATCTCACTTTTCATTCACGATTTATAATGAATATATTCGGATGTCACGTTTATTGTGCAACGTCTGAGGAACAAATACCGTCCCTTGTGGAATTTCAGCCGTTCCATAAGAGACTACAAAAGAAAAAATTGTTATAGCAGTTTACATTTATTGTAATAAATAAAAATAATGGAATATAGTATTATTTTATACATAAAATTATCAAAAAAAATTTTTTTAAAAATGGGTTGGTTTGCTGTGAGGTTTGCTGCATACTCTTGTCACAAATGGATCAATTACAGTCACTGCATTATTATTACTGCTAAATGGTTTTGAAATATGAAAACTAAATTCTAAGACCTTTCCATTAATATATAGTTTTTGTTGATAGGTTAACATTAAATGAAAATTATTGAAGTAAACTTGGGTGTCCCGCTCACGTGACAGTGCCAGTTAACAGGTTGTAATCTGTTACTTTTGCCCCTCAATAGCATCACAGTTTGAAACAAAAAATTGCATTTCACTTTATGTGGGTTGAAGTCAAATTATGTCCCAATATTTCCCAAAAATCGTACCTGACAAATCAGTGTATAAATTATTAAGCTTACTGTTCAGAGTAGACAGATTTTTGCTCAATTTGTTGTTAGAGTAACAATAAATGTACAATAATGATGATCAGCATAGGATGCTGGTGTGTTGTTTTTGCAGCTACATTACACGGCAAGACTTCAAACAACACTTCCAAAATTGAAGCAATAACTGTTCTAATCAGCATTAAACCAGCATGGGAAATCATGCTTTACAGCAGGGTTAGCAGACTTTATACAGTACAGTTTTTTACTTGCAAAATACGATCCAGCCCACACAACTTTAATACTCCCATCATTTAGATGATTATGTAAATCCAGAGCAGTGATGAAACTGAGAAAAATCTTAAGGATTGAGTCTCTGTGCAGCTAACCCAGTTCCACGAAGTGTAGGCTGTTAACTGCTTCTCACAAAGATTTGGGAGAAAATCCACCAATGAGCAGTGAGATTAAGTCTTCACCAGCCAATCAAATGTGTCTCACAGCTGTTCTGCACCTTAACATCCCCTGCTGCGAGCTGGAGGGCTGTGCCGCACGTCCTGCTGTTCTGAAGCTTCATGTTTGCAGCCAAAACTTCGTCCCAGATCTTTTCCTTATCAGATCACCCTCACACAGCCACGGTGGAAGTTTAATCGCAGTCTTACCGCAGTAAAATCTTACCATAGATTAGGATGAGTGATTCTATAGTGTCTAATGGAGATAGAAAGGCTGTATTTTTTACGTCGCTCCTTATTCTCGTCTTTGTATTCTCAGTTACAAAATAAGGTATTTGAAAGCATTGTAATGGTGTCATTTCATTTTCTGTTCCTGGAATCAAAGATATATCAGAGAGATGCACAGGATTAGATGTGCATTTTGTAAAAATTGCCTTACATGTACAGTAGGAAGTGCCTATTAAATACATAAACAGTGAATTGTAAAATTGGAAATGTCTCAGTAAAGTTGTTTTTTACACGGCAAGTAATTCATTCATTTTATTGCATTCGTTTTATCATCTTATCGAGCTGAGCTGCAGTTATTGATCAAGCCTGAGGCTGGATGAGCGACTCGAGCGTCCAAGATCAGTTTTGGGGTTAATGAGCAGTTAAATGAACGTTATAGATGATGAATAGTGTGGTCTGGCTGAAGAAAAATGAGATGGCGAAGGTGTGAACAAGATAATGAATACAGTTTGATGTAATGATGGTTGTACTAGTTGACATTTACAGTGAACCAGAGAAGAGGATGACCTGCAATGTGTTAAATGATTAAACAAAGATTGTATTTTTAATTAACTGACAAGATTTGAAAACTCTGTTGTGGCTCTGAAAAAAGTCCCTTTTGTATTTTAGGTCCCAACAGTGTAAATGATGAAGCACCATTACACCGTGTCATTACGTCCCCGCCCGCAGAAGGACCCAGAGCCCCCTGTCGAAGCACCCCTCAACCCCCCAACACTCCTGCACTGACACGCCGCTCGCTGCTGCCCCCTCCACGCAGCTCCCCTGTGGGTAAGTGAAACACACCTTTTGCTTTTTCTTCACATTTACCCAATTTGCTGTACATAGGGGTAATTGGGGGGTAGGAATTCAAAAAGAAATAAACTAAATGCAGGATTTTTTTTTTTAATTGCCGTGCCGCCCTCCATGTTTCGTCGTGCCGCTGCCCAGTTGCCAAAAAACGCTACTGGTGCAGCTTTACTTACATAATGTGTTAAGGAGACCACTGCAACCAGTATGCACTAGGATACACAAGAATGGACTTCAGCTGATATGCAGTATAGCAAGTGTGGCATCAATAGGTATCCACTAAAAAGTATGCAATTTTAAATCCAAATACTGCATCTGGAATATGTACTAACTACTGTAGTATGCAAAGGTCCAATACAATGTGTCAGGTTGGATTTTTTTCCATGCAGTTGTTCAGATAAGAGGTCACAAACTTTCTCCAATGCCAGAACTGACTCGAGCTAAATATACAGAGAACCGCTCAGGTTTGACAGAAACCTTGCACTGAAATCCCGGAGCATGTTTGTCAGGCATAAATAACCGCCACCTCCCTGTCATCGGTCTGTACAGTGTTATTAATCTCCACTGTGTGTGTGTGTGTGAATAATGACACAGATCTGTTCGGAGAGGGGGTTGATGCTACAGACTGCAGTATGTTTAGTCAATACTGAAATGTGGACTAGTGTGGCCTACTTCCTGATGCAAACTCATTCATCTTAGGCTTTCACAGGAGAGAGACCTCCACTTTAATGTCCTGTATACATACTGTACACACATTTACAATTAGCCCAATCATTAAGAAATAATCGTCCAATTAAAATAAAATTCAGTGTTTAATGTACACTTATGTTGGACACTGTGCTGTCCAATCAGAGCTCTCGCTGTTCCAGTTAACCAGGTTCATTACTTTTTATAACCTGCCCTTCTCTCTCTTGCTGTATTAGTTATCAGTTCTGTCCTATTTTCCATATTGCATGTGCTGATCCTTAAGCACATGTCCTAGAGCCTATAGTGGTATGCCTGCTGCTTCCCTTTGTATTATCCAAACAAAATCCCTAGTGCCCGAGAGGGCCAGATGGGCTGCCCGGGACTTCTGGCCCATCTTGAAGTAGCAGAGACCAGGGGCAATTGTAATATTTTCCTTCATAATTTAGGAGATCGACCTTCAATCTTTTGATTTAAGAGACATACTGTATATACAAACAAAAGCACCATTAAAATAATTACACTGAGAATAACTTGAAGCGGTCATAAAAGTCAGGAAAAATAGCACTGTAATGCTGAAATAATAAGTGTCTTATAGGAGCACACATCAAATGAATAATGTCATCGCTTTGATATTTAAAAATACTACTGAATGTTTTTTCGTCCTTTATGGTGATAATTCTTTTAACTGTTGAGAATTATGTGTTCAAAGCAAAAGTCTATGTGAGACCTGCATTACAATGATTTAAAATGGGATAAATTATTATTATTGCAATATATTAATGTTGTGACGAACTTCGCCCTTGAAAAAAGAAGCCACCGGCCGCCACTGCTATTTAAAGCAACACTAAAGAGTTTTTGCTCTTTGCTCCCCCTACAGGTTTGAAGCGGAATTGTCCACTACCACTGTCGTAAATAATTTAGCCTATGGCAGCATAGCTGGCTCTGATTGGATTGTAGGTCTGCTGTAAAGCAAGTTTTGTAGTTTTCACTTGAACTACAGGGCCGCGACCTGACGGTTGGAAACTTCTTTAGTGCGCTTTTGGCCGATAGAGGGCTGCAAAGTGAATGAGAAAGTGCCGTTCACACTGTTTCGAGTGGATGAACGACTGAAACTTTTTTGTAAACGTTATTTAAAGGTGAAAAAAAACTCTTTAGTGTTGCTTTAAATAGCAGTGGCGGTCGGTGGCTTCTTTTTTCAAGGGCGAAGTTCGTCACAACATGTATGTAGCCCGACATGTCTGTGGTTCTTAATTTCAAAATATGTGTTCTGCGTGTCGTCGAGTAATCCTATGTGCATCATGTTTTTTGTCAAAATAAGTGATTGCCGCAGATGCGTCTAAAGGGTTTATGATAAAAAAGACGCTTGCATTTGCCAGATACTCGCATAATCTCATGCGTAATCAGAGTTTACTGTTAAGGGAGTGTCTTGCGTGTATTTTCTGAACTTGAGCGTCTCTTTTATCATAAACAGTTTCGACGCGTGCGCAGCAGGCACTTATTTTGACAAACATGTAATGCACATGGTTCACAAGACGCAACAAACACATATTTTGAAAACACGAGCAACACACATGACACTCCGAAAACATATTTTGATCTTGCGCCCCTCGGATGAAAAGTCACCACTGTTGAATAGTAAAGAACAGTTTTCAGCTATTTGTGACCTTCTCTGTGTTTGTTTAGTGTCATCTACTGGTAAGATTGTGTATTGCAACCAGTGGCTCAGTCCACAGCTCACCCTTTCCTTTCGAAACGCATAGTGAAGCAATGGTAGCCGCCACAGACGTCATCGTCTAAGACAACGTAGTCACAAAACATGCTTTATAGAGCAGTTTGTCCAATGCTATCTCACGAGAATTCGTACATATTTTACAAGTTGGATAATTCATATTAATTCATCCGACCACATTTGTAAGTTTTGGTACGATTTGCCTTGACCCCTGTGAAATTGGGGTTAGGTGCGAGGTTAGGGGGTCGGTTTCGTTGTTGTTGTTTTTTTTCATAATAATCGTAAGATTTTGCACGATTAACTTCATATGAATGTTACGAATTAGCCAACTCGGAAAATATGTACGTTTTTGTGAGATCAGGCTGGTTTGTTCGATTAGGGCTACTGTAGAAATATGGTGGTGCGAAATGGCCACTTTCGTGTAACGAGACCCCCGATGTATGTAAATAAAAATGGCTCATTCTAAGGTAATAAAAACAATACAGTTTATTTATATAGATCTTTATACACCACTGATAATACAGTTATGTATATTATATTGCATTTCTGTCAAAAGATCTTTCTAAAAGTTACACAGTGCACCTTTAAAGATTACAAAAAAGTAAAAAATTTGGTTTTCACAGTTAGGGTCACACCTACTTTTATGAAATAATGTTCATTCTACGCTTTTAAATACCTTTCTGTCCAGTTATATGTTCCCACACACCCATGTTGCTAAAGGTGCTGTCTCAGCATGGGAGGCGGGGTTAAAATGGGGTCCAGGGGAGGGAGAGGAGTTCATTTGGGATTCCATAGGGGTGTCTTTGGCTGTCTGCTTCATGTCGAAATGAGCTGGCAGTAATGAGGTGCCCTGGGACCCTTGTTGCAATGTAGTGTTTGTGTTTGGTGAAAGTAAGCCAAAAGCACCAAGTCTCCCAAAACGTGCCCCTCTCTGTTGTGCAATGCGAGACTTGAGATAGACTTCAATTCTTTTTGTACCTTTCCCTTTTTCCCATAATTTCATGGGTGTTTCATTCATATTTGCAAATCACACTGCTATAGAGATTTACAATTAAAAGAGTTGCTTAGTTTTATGTTCTGGGTGACATTTATATGCGATGTGTTTATGTTAGGACACCAGTATGCATTTACTGTAGTACATGATTAAAGTTTTTCAAAATCAGATGATTCATTATTTGTCTTATAGATTAAATGATGTTTTTACGTTTTAAGTGTCATGTGCAATGCTTTTAGGTGTTTAAACACCCTTTCCTATCCGTCCACTATCCTGGACCTCACAAGTCAGTGCGATATGGATTGTCTAATATATTTTATGTTGTATGCAAGCGTTGCTTCACACATGACTGCAGGCTCTCAGAATGTCATATCGGTCCACCCGTGTGGCAATCGGACCCTGGCAGCTGAGCTATTTTGTGGTTGGCTGCCTCTTATTGGAATCGATCCACGGACCACTGAGACTGTATTACGACTCCATGGAAGAGAAAAGAGAGAGAGATAAAAAAGGGGTGGTGGTGGTGGTTACTGTATGCAGTTATAGATATCTGTGTGTGCCATTAGTATTTATGTGTGCCTTTTAATTGCCATTACCTCTCTTCATTTATCTGTAGCTTCCCGTAAGGAGTTTCAGAAGACTTCTGATGGCTCTCGTTCGTCTCTCTCATCCCCTAAGAGATTGGCTGTAGTCTCTCCGAAACCGCAATCTCCAGGTAACAAACCAAAAGATATTGCTTTCATTTCAGAGTGCACACCCCTGCTCCTTTGCTTGCAGTGCTCCCATTAAATGTCTATCGGTGCTCACATTTCTCTTTTTTTACATGTACACAACACACAGACTGAACTCATTGGAGTTGCAGTGTAGCTCATGGGACATAATCAATGTGTCCACTGGGTTCAAGTTCAGCTGTCATGTACAAAATGAATCAATACTCAAGATTCAGTCTGGTTACAGGCACTACACCATTTGTTTTGACTAACAACACCCTACAGACGTGACCTCTGTTATTGCTTAATAAAATCGTTTGCTTTTTAAATGATAAACAGTGTATGAATACACAGTGAATACTTGTTTGTTTTTTGTCTTTCTCATATGCTTCCTTACGTCAGTTTCGCCCACCTTAATACCTGAAAAAACAGATTTTTCTCTTTGTTGTCATAGAGACCGACTCTCAGACTATGAATTATGCTAGATTGGTGAGGAGGTCACTCTGTGAGGATCGGTGTATTTGTGTGTGTGTGGACTGGATAGTCTTTATAATAAATCGGTGTAATGTTTAAACTATGACAAAGTTGTAAATACATTGAATTTGGTATTTAATGCAGGATCATATTTATTGATTTCTTGATGCAAACAAGCATGGATTCTGTTAAAGGATTAGTCCATTTTCTTTAAAAAAATCCAGATAATTTACTCACCACCATGCCATCCAAAATGTTGATGTCCTTCCATGTTCAGTCGAGAAGAAATTACGTTTCCTGAGGAAAACATTCCAGGACTCTTCTCATTCCAATGGACTTTAATGGACCCCAACACTTAACAGCCTCAATTCAGTTTAATATTGCAGTTTAATTGGATTCTAAATGATCTCAAAGAAGGCATAAGGGTCTTATCTAGCGAAACGATTGTCATTTTTGGCAAGAAAAATAAAAAATATGCACTTTTAAACCACAACTTATCGTATTCCTCCTGCTGTGTGACAAGCCAGTGCGACCTTACGTAATATGCCATCACGTCAAGAGGTCACGGATGATGTATCGAAACTACGCCACCAGTTTTTATAAGTGTGGAGAAAGAGGAGCGTTCCGACGTTGTTGTATGTGGAATGATACTAATTAATGTCGTTGTGTCTGTTTATTGTTTAAAATAATCCGCAAACGTGCGTTTTATATATGTAACACGTGACCTTTCAACGTCGTTGCGCAATTACGTGAGGTCGCGCTGGCGCATCACGGGACCGGAGATGGACGAGAGGATGTGGTTAGAAAGTGCGTTTTTTTTTTTCTTGCCAAAAATGACAATTGTTTTGCTAGATAAGACCCTTCTGCCTCATTTGGGATCGTTTAGAGTCCTTTGAAGCTGCGTTGAAACTGCAATTTTAAACTGCATTTAAACAGTTAAGTGTTGGGGTCCATTAAAGTCCATTAAAATGAGAAAAATCCTGGAATGTTTTCCTCAAAAAACATAATTTCTTCTTGACTGAACAAAGAAAGACATCAACATTTTAGATGACATGGTGGTGAGTCAATTATCTGGATTTTTTTTCCTTTAATGCAAAATCCGATATGTTGGTTCTTTATGATTTCTTCTGAAGAGAAACTAAATAATGATCAGCTATAATGATGCACATAGCAGCTCAGTGAAGATGTCATAGCTGTGCTTTATTTTAAATAAAACATGACTATTAACTAGTCAGGACTCAAATGGTCTGTTTTACAGTATAAAGGTTTATAAAGTGAACCCATTGCTTTTTATGCTAGTAATCAAGATAAGGTAATTGACTTTAACATATGTGTAAAATGTTAATGGATTATGTGTATTTTACTTCAACTGTGAAATTTGTCATGGTCTGGTTATAGGGTATACAGTAAGTAGGACTGTAAATTGGCATTCGTTGCGGATCATATTTCTCATATTTACGTTTCAATGAAACCAATTTGTTGAGGTATTTCCCCTGTTCAGTGTAAGTAAACCAGTTTGGTATAGAAATAGTGGTAAAGCTTTATGTAAATGGTTTACGGTTATTAAGCACACAGGACTCCCCGGGGTATCCTTACATTACAGATGCTATTTTATCTACAGAGAGGGCTGTTGTGGTGTAAACTGAAACGAAATTGATTTTTTAACGCTTTCCCTTTCATTCACATTTACAACATTAGTTCTTCAGAGGCAGCAGAGAGCGACAGTAGCCGTCCGAGGTTCGAGCGTGCCGATTTTGCCTCGTACTGGCTCTCCAGGCCCGGAGAAGAATAAAGAAGAAGAGCAGAAGAGCGTAAAAGAGCAAGAGAAAGTGGAGAGGAATGAGGAACTGCAGCTTTTGCAGGGCCGCTGTGAAGATCAGGCAAGGCAGCTACAAGCTCTTCAGACTGAACTGAAGAAAACTAACAAGAGTCTGGAGGTCTTTGCGATCTGCACTCAACACTTTTGCCACAAGGTATTCAGTTCATATTTCTGTGGTCTAAAACTCACCCTGAATTACAGACCTAGATCACTAGACTTAAGCCAACATTTTATTTTAAAGGTCCAGTGTGGGGTTTTTAGTGGCATCTAGGGGTTAGATTGCGAATTGCAACCAACAGCATAGAGACTCTTATGGCGCTTTTCCATTGCATAGTACCCCACGGTTTGGTTTGGGTCAGGTGGGGTCAGCTCACCTCACTTTGACTTGGTAAGCTTTTCCATTGAGTTTAGTAACACTTTGGAGTGGGAGGAATATAGGCGTGTCGTTGTATTTGCGCTGCCTACATACTGGTGAGAGCGTCATTGTACATTCCCATACATTCATTTATTTCTCAGTCCGCCACAAAAATAAAATTGATCACCAAAATAAATGTTTGCACATCGTGTTTATCACTACTTCTGTCTCACATGACAGTTTCTGTACAAACATCGTTGGCGTCGGTCGGCACGCTCCGCTTAGCCTCATTTAAGATGCATTAAAGCATATGCGGACGTGCACGTTTGCAAATGTGCTGCCACAAACTGCAAATCTAGAAAAAAACTGTGTTGGTGTTCCTGATTCTCAACCTGTGGATGTTTTTCATCGCCAAAAGGGAGTTTAGGAATAGGAACTTACAACAAAGCACAGATGACAACATGTTTGCTTGAGACAGCGCAAGCTAGCATGAAGGTAAAGCTAATCTTTTATATTATAGGGATGATGCTGGTAGTGACGATTCTCTCAGACCAATCATTGATCTACAATGGTTTCGCGTCACGTTTTGGTATCAGCTCAGGTCGCTTGGAACCCCAACCGAGGTGGTACTAAAAAAGTATTGGGTACTACATACTGCATCCAGTGGAAAGCCCCCAAAAGTAAGCTGACCCAAACCAAACTGTGGGGTGCTAATCAATGAAAAAGCGCCAATAGAGAAGCTACGGTAGCTGGCACAGGACAAACACACCAACGTCTGAGACAACATCCCTGTCCCAAATGGCGCACTTCATGCGGACTTTCGGTCTCAGCTCGCTTAGTCTACGAATCTTCTTCTCTTCCTATTTCCGACGTGACGCTCGAGTCTGTCCCAAAATACGACTCTGATGCACCCTCGTGGACACACATCAAGAATTTGTCCGTTTAGGGCTACTGTAGAAACATGGCAGTGACTTCCATGTAAGGAGACCCACGGTGTATGGAGATAAAAACGGCTCATTCTAATGTAACAGTTTATTATTATGTAATGTCTTTATATACCACTGATAATATAGTTATGTATTAAATTGCATTTCTGTCAAGAGATCCTTCTAAAAGTCCCACATTGCACCTTTAATATATCACAAAATCAGCTTTTCAAAGCTTGGAAGGCTAGTTTAGTTTATAGCTAGTTATTACTATTTTTACTTTGTTTGACCTACATTCCAAATGTGCCTCTTGTAAATTGTGTTATTCGATTAGCAGATGTTTTCTATATATATCCTGATGCACAGGTAACTGCAGAGACAATCTCCCTTGAGTGACTGTAGTCAGGTGCTTTCCTCAAGGGCACGGCAACAGTTTGGTTTCCTAGAAACTCTATACCTGAGACCGAACCTGTGAACTGATCCATGTTATTATATCACAGCTATACTCATAATCAATCAATCACAAAGTATTGTGATTACTTTTCATAAAAGATGCATTTAGTGGCCAGATGGTGCAGTTACGACATCTACCAGCAGGGGTGAACTGTGTTATGCTAACCCAGCCAAACCCCTGACCCTTTGGTTGGCAAACAGACTCACGGAAGATGGGAAAAGCTTTTAGGAAGATGGTGCCCTCTGCTGGTCATTATAAAAAATGGCCAATTATAGTGTATCATTCAACAGCTGCCACTGTTGCATCATGTTGTTTTTCACTGCAATTCAGTTAAATAAGATAAAATAAATACACATAAGAAAATAAAATGTAAGTAATATTAGATCTATTAAGTAGTGTGCGTTTTATGCGTGGAGAGGTAGGCCTATATTGTGTTTTCCTTGGGATTAAACCCAAAACCTTTGTGCTGCTAATGCTATAGCTTTTAACATGCATTAACGGTCCCTTCACAATTCTACATTTTATTTTATTTTGTGTGGAGTGCTTGGATTGATGAGGATAAATATATATATATATATATATATGTGTGTTGTTATTTCAGAGTGAAGATGCTGAGGAGAAGAAACAACAGTTGTCCTGGGAACTCAGCAGGATTCAGCAGGAAGTGGGTGAGTCGTGTGAGTTTAATGCTGTATGTGCCCAGTCTTCATTAGCATAGGTTTCAGTGAAATTCTGCTCTCCTCTCATATTTCCCAGCTTTTAACGCGGCTCGCTGGGAGCGTCTGCAGAAGGAAAAGATAGACCTGGAGGAGTGTTTCGAGAGGGAGCTCAGAGAGTTGCAGGTCCAGCAGGAGTCTGAACTTGCCACCTTAGAGGAGAACCTAAGAACGCGTCACGCGTCAGACAGGGATCACCTCAAGGCCGAACATCAGTCGGAGGTGGAGGAGATTCGCACCCAGCACCAGGAACAGGTCGGGTCTCCTGGGATTCATGGGAAATGCTAATTTATCTATGAACTCTGTATTAGTAAATTGAGGCTCATCCTCAGTACATATTTTTTGTTTGTTTTGGTTTGTGTATAGGTCGAGGAGTTGACTGCCAACCATGAGGCTGCCCTGGAGGATCTAAAGACCATGCATAACATCACCATGGCAACACTGCAAGAGGAGCATGCCAGGACAATGAGAGGTAAGAGTCTAATTTGTTGTATCACTACTAATCCAGAGATGTGAACTCTAACTTGAATTACATACATTTTATTTCTTTAATTTCTTTTTAGATTTAAGAAAAGCCCACGAGCAGCAAAAAGCCAGTTTAGAAGAGGATTTTGAGGAACTGCGCCTCTCCCTTCAGGTGATTCGTTAATTTTTTTTTCGACTTACCATATCAATTAAAGGGGACATTCACAAGATTTTTTAAAGATGTAAAATAAATCTTTGGTGTCCCCAGAGTACATATGTAAAGTTTTAGCTCAAAATACCACATAGATAATTTATTGTAACATGTTAAAATTGCCACTTTGTAGGTGTGAGCAAAAATGTGCCGTTTTGGGGTGTGTCCTTTAAAATGCAAATGAGCTGATCTATGCACTAAATGGCAGTGATGTGTTTGGATAGTGCAGATTAAGAGGCGATATTTTCCCCTTCTGACATCACAAGGAGAGCCCAATTTCAATTAACTATTTTTTCACATGCTTGCAGAGAATGGTTTACCAAAACTAAGTTACTGGGTTGATCTTTTTCACAATTTCTATGTTGATAAAAGCACTGGGGACCCAATTATAGCACTTAAACATTTAAAGGTGACATAGAATGATTGAACGGGGTATTTATCCTTGTTCTGTGATGTGACATGTAGACAAATTTTTTTTTTTTTTGGGGTCTGTAATGCCTTAGAAGCTTCCTAAAAACCTCTCAGATAGCTCTATTAGGGTGGGGGATTTTAAACAAGTGGTTTTGCACCTATTTGGCTCCCCCTACTGGCTTAACTTATAATCTCATCACTGATTGGCTGACTTTGCTGCCACTCTAAAAATGTAGCCAATTATTTTAAAGTGGAGGTGCAGTGAGATGCCTGTGATGTCATAAGCATCAGTTTTTCTGATTGGGCTGTTTTCTGGCTGACATTTCTAAAAGAGGAATTTCTATGAGACTGAGATGTTTAGCAAGTCTAGCACTTTTTGTATGTTCGTGAATGCGGGTAGACTACCATTATTCAGTAAAGACAAGGTAAAATGGTTTTTCAATCTCTGTCCCCTTTAAAAAAGTCAGATTTTCATGATATGTCCCCTTTAAAGTATTTAAAGGTGTTTTGTTTCTCATCCATGTGGCTTTATTACTAACACTACTGGCTCTCTCAGGACCAGGTGGACACGCTGACATTTCAGAACCGAACCCTGAAGGACAAAGCCAAGCGTTTTGAGGAGGCACTGAGGAAGAGCACAGATGAGCAGATTGTGGTACATGTCTCTAAAACACACACATGTGCATGCATATATAAAATAATACAAAAACATACAGACACTATAGCACATATAAAACTATATACAGGATGCCCTGGCGCCATATCAGCATATTGAAGAAGACCTAAAGAGTTTAAAGGAAGTTCTGGAGATGAAGAACCAGCAAATTCATGACCAGGAGAAGAAGATCTGCCAGCTGGAGAAAGTGGTAAGCTCAAAATGAAAAGGTGTGCAGGTTTGCTGTACTTCTACAGAGCCACTTTTGTGATTTAATCAAGCACTTCCTAATTCATTTCTATATATTGTAAATATTGAATTTGCACTACTGTGTATAAAAGTTGATTCACTTTGATTGGGACGCTCCATTATTTATCAATTTCTATTTTTAAAACCCCATTTCGTTCATCTACTATTGATGTTATATTATTTATGATTTTGAAATAGTACCAACACGTCCATTTTAAACCCCTTTTACTATTTAAGCTTTAAAATTTTATGAATTCTTATTGTTCAGTCCACAACCCATTTCAATACAGTGTTGTCCAGGGAGGTTTGTATAAGAATTTAATGTTGAGTTCTGTCTTGATCCTTCGAGCAGGCCCAAAAGAACCTGCACCTGGAGGAGAGGGTCCAGGTGCTTCAACAGCAGAATGAAGACCTGATGGCCCGCATCGACCGACACCTTGCGGTGTCAAGGTAACACCCTGACCCAACCTTATTATATTACCAAATACACAATATATGATTTGTATTGTCTTTGTATATTAACTCTTTCCCTGCCAGCTTTAAAAAAAGTTGAATGCCTTGCATTTTATTCTTTAAATATATAAACATGCAATATATAATACAAATGAAAGAACAGACCCTCTGCTTTTAAATGAAAGAGTCTCATTCTATCTATCTTTGTTCTCTTTTTATTACCTCTCAAAAATGTGTCGTTTTTTAAAAATATCCAATTTTGAAAAAAAGCTGAGATAATTGCATTTTTGTAAAGGATTTTTGTTAAAAATCAGATTCAGAGTGATGATCAAAACATACACAGTAGAGGTCTTCACGGGTCCACTTAGATCCGAAAACCCGAGGTCCGACCCGAGACCCGATCGGGTTCGGGTCTAAAAGTTTCACATGTGCCTCGGACACGGGTACAATAATAGCGGCATCGGGTCTTGGGTAATTTAAAAATGAATGTGTTTTTTCTGAACGGACCCGAGAAGACCCGAACTCTCTCGCCTGTGTGCGTCATTGTCCTTTTCAAACCTCTCATCTGTTTGCCAAGAGCGCTTGCGACATTGTGTGGTTGTCGGAAGGTTCATTTTCGTTGAGACAAACATGTCAGTCAATTATAAATGTACATTTTAGCGGTTACGTTGGTGTCGTTGTCAGATAACAAAGTAAAACGAATGGAGCAGCTCGCCAAATTGGTTGCAAGGCCACCGGAGTTTCTTTCTGTCTGACTGCTGCGCGTGGGTCTGCAGAATGCACACACGTCAGTGCCGTTTACATTCGGTTTAAAAAAATGTTTTCACTAGTTCGGGTCGGACTCGGGTCTAATTTTCTCGGGTTTGTCTCGGGTCGGGTCTTTCTTTAAAAAAAATGTATTTATGCACGTCGGGTTCGGGTATGAAGTGATTCGGGTCATTTCGGGTTGGGTACATTTCTTTGGACCCGAGAAGACCTCTAATACACAGAGCATTTACTGTTTTTGAATGCGTATATGCTTTAGTGTTTTATAAGTTGTGTAAGAGCACCACCTAGTGGATAATAGCGAAAATACGGATTGCCTTAAAAACTCGTCATTGGCATGGAAGCGTTTTCTCTTAAAGTGCACCCATTTCATTGCCAAAAACAACGTTATTTTGTGTATCTGGTATAATACAATGTGTTAATACAATATGTATTTTCCACATACCGTACATTTTTGTAGCTCCAGATATCCTGCCTTCCTCAAAACTTTGATGTTGTACAAAACTCACCGATCTGAAAAGCGCTGTGTCCCTGATTGGCCAGCTAAACTGTACGTTGTGATCGGCCTGAATACTTCTGATGTCAGCCAGAAATGTGACGCTCCTTACCATGTTTGAAAGATTCGCTCACAATGCAATGCTAAGTAAGGGATAATGTAGAGGCAGCCGGTAGTTATTGGGAAATAAGCCCCGACAGTGTGATCAGGACCCGACGCGAAGCGGAGGGTCTTGTATCACACTGAAGGGGCTTATTTCCCAATAACTACCGGCTGCCTCTACATTATCCCGCTTATTACACGGCTGCTTGCCACATAAGAAAAAAAAACTGGACATGAATATGAATTTGAAACATTTTATTGGCATATTTGTTTTAAATTAACATTTTTATCCTTCCGCGAAACTTTGCACAGATGCATAAAATGATCGCAATACCTTATTAAGATCCTCTGCTTCATACTTGTCTCCATTTTTTCTCTTTTAGCCAGTCTTTGAGAAGTTTTAATGCCCATTCAGTATTTTTTTGTGTGTCAAGTTCAGTCTCAGTAAGCTGTCTGTGTGTTGTCGTGGTTGTCCATAGTGTTTGTCACAAGATGGCGCCAAACAAACAGTAATCTTTATTGATCTTTATTGGCGCAGAGCGATTTTACTCGTGCAAGTAGTCCGGTTATGCGTTATTATTTTGGAGCGGTTATTATTCGAAAAGAACGAACCTGCAAATTTCTCAACTGACCAATCAGAATCAAGCATTCCAGAGAGCCGTGTAATAAAAGGAGTTAACTTACAGGCTGTGAGACAAAGCTGGAGGAATTATGATAATGTCGTCATGTCCAACAGGGACAGG
The DNA here is from genome assembly GCF_027580225.2 of Misgurnus anguillicaudatus. NCBI lineage: Eukaryota > Metazoa > Chordata > Actinopteri > Cypriniformes > Cobitidae > Misgurnus > Misgurnus anguillicaudatus. The sequence goes on from NC_073348.2 coordinate 26,438,906, forward strand.
AAGTAAACTGTTGCCTACAATCCGTGTGGTTGTTGCAGTCCAAGAAAAGAGATTTACGTTGAAAACGATAACTTGCGTCATTGTTTATTTCATTTTGCATATCGTTAACATGTACTAATACACACATACACACCCAAAGAAATGTATAATCGGACCATAGTTGCCATTTAATTATTGAGATAACTTGTCAGTGGTGGGGAAAGAGTTAAATGCTGACATTTCATGTGAGACAGATGTATCAGCATACAGTCTGGTCCGCATATATTTCGGAGCCCTCCAGTGTGTCGTCTAATGCATCTCAAACAACATCCAACATCCTTCCTGTCATCTTGTCTTTCCAGACAACTGTCTGAGGAGAACGCTAACCTTCAGGGGTACGTGGAGAAGGAGACCAACGAGAAGAAGCGGCTAAGCCGCAACAACGACGAGCTTCTCTGGCTTCTCCAGACGAGTCCTCACCTATCGCCCTCATCTTCCCCGATCCACAGAGCCTTCTTTCCAGGCCCTGACATCCCCCCCTACCCTTATTCTCCAGGCCCTGGTACCCCCACACACTCCGGTTCCCCTGGTCCCTGTACCCCCACTCATCGGGTGACGTCTCCAGGAACATCCACCCTCAGAGGTTCTCCAGCAGCACGTTCTTCGCCCGCTCGAACCCCAAATGCCAATATTTTACCCAGATAAGCTAAAGTGATTCATCAATGTATTCGTTTTGGTGCATTGTTGATGATCTTCTTTGTTTAAGAGATGATTACGGTTCATATTTTATATATATTATATTTATATAGATTCCCGTCGACTACCAACTGCCAGACAAAGAAGAAACAACTTCACTGATCTCTTTGACTTCAAGCCACAAAAATGTCTCTCCGTCTTTAGAGATGAATTTCGATGAATTTGAATTTTGTTATTAACTCAAAGCACTGCTTCAGAATGAATGAGAGTACTTTACATATAACTGTATAGCACGTACTACATGAGAACTCTAATACTCGAATACAACAAAAGCACTTTACGTTTCTGCTAAATATTCTTCCTACAGATAAATGCACCAGCATTTTGTGGATTTGGTTTAGCTTTCTATTCTAATTCTCCCAATGTTCCTGTAGTTTAGTCCAGAATGTTTCATATTGTCTAAACATGCTGCAGTTACAGGACCATACAGCTGGCAGCTGTGCATCACAATATCCCAGCTAAGCAAGTCTCTTGCTTGTTTTAAGTGCTGACGTGGTTTTGATAAGGCCCTGATGATTCACCACAAGGGCTGACTTTTCAGGCTTTGATTCACTACAGCAAATTGTACATTTTTGCTAGACGAAAATTTTAAGCATCAAGTCTGTTTGTTCTATCTACTGTATGTAACTCAAGCCACTGAGGTTAACGTCTTATATTTATATTTATCAGACAAAAGCAAGTGCATGACTAACGTAACAGAGAGATCCAGGACATGGTAAGAGACCGACTACAGGAAATGTTGTAAATTATCGTCTAATTTTTATTTGTTATTTATCATAATGAACATTTTGCTACTTAATGTGCATGTGATGTAAGTCTTCCATTCTTATTGTGAAACGTAGGATAGTTGTCATGGATTGGAAGTGATGGCCTCCACCTCCAATGTTTGAGGTAAAAAATTAACCCATACGTGTAAACATAACTCTACACCTCACGTTACACCTGTAAGAAATCCTACAAGGTGTGTTAAGTGTGCGTTACAGGTGAGAAATGGTTTTACAGAGGTACACTTTTAAAATGGGTTGGGTCAAAAAAGGAACAAACCCAATTTAACTAATGCTGGGTTGTTTTAATCCAAAATGATGGGTTGTTTTTATTAAACCTTTTGACCCAGAGCTGGTTGAAAATATCCCAGCGTTTTTATAGTGTAGACAGGTGTAGGTTTGGAGTAATTTAAGCTATCTTTCTAGTAATGCTGGTTAACCCTTGTATTACCTCTGTGGAGTGTAGCATAACCTAGAGAAAGTTTCTCTCTTTAGATGAACTAGAAAGGAATGTAACTGTTTCTTTAAATGATGTGTGAAAAAGTTCAGGGAAATTGTTTTACGCTGTCTCAAAGGCAGTTCTCATTTTCTTAATACTGAAATATTTGAAAAAGCAGAAATCGCATAAAGTCATTCCTAATGCAATGTGGGTTTTGATATTTCAAAGTAAAGAGATGTTTTTTATTTTTTGGAAAATTGGTTTGTGTGTTTGTTTTTACAAATTATACATCTTTCAACGCTCAACCTTTCAATCTTCGAAAACTTTTGATACAGATATCTTAAAAGCTAAATTTTGTAAACTCTTTACTGATGTTTTTTCTATAGTATTATCAGTTGGTGCTTGTACAGGGTATCGTACAACTATCTGCTATGTAAGACCAGCTATTTACGGAAAAGTGCTGTTTGCAGTCCACACGTTATTTATGTTAAGTAGTTTATTTATTTGGTACACAACTGTTGAATGAAAAAAAATATTAATATTGTTACTGTGAATTTTTACTTTGAAGTTTATATTTTTGAAGCATTCATTTTTATTTAAATAATGTAGCTTTACTTTCAAAATTACAGTTTGCATTTACTTTGCTCTGTCACTGTGATATAAATGGTTCATCTGTGTTATCAGTCCATTTTTGCTACTCTGGCACATATGTTTGGATGTTTAAAGCACAATAACATTATATTAAAATATTCAAGCACCTTACATTTTTTAATATTTTTAAACACTTTTATTCAAATGAACAACAAACACACATTAGCATACAATAGTGTTACTATAAGGTTTTTAAAATGTTTTTGTTAGTCTTGAATTTATAGTTTAAAAAATAACTATGGATTTGTTTTAAGGTTGTGTCTTTGCTTTCCGTGCAAAGTAGCAAAAATGGTTCACATCAAAATACTGCGCTTATACAAAAAAACGTATATTATTACAGGAGACTAAAACTATTATCTTAAATCGTAAGAAATCTTTTCAGAATGAGTAAAACCCAATTATTTTTAAAAATTAAAACACTTTATTTATTTTCAACTTTAAAAAGTAAGTCACCTGGTATAGCCTTCAAATTTTCTAGTTCTTTCAACTTAAAAATATTAGTTGACAAAAATGTGTATGAATGTGTATGAAGTTGAATTAAAGGAAAACACCACCGTTTTTCGGTATTTTACTATGTTCTTGCCTCAATACATCTATATATTTTTTCAATGCGTGCACTTGGTCTTGGTGCGGCGTGTCGTGGACGTGTTGGCATTTAGCCTGGCCCCATTCGTTCCTTGGGATCCAAATTCCTTAGGATGAATTTAGAGGCCACAAAACACTTCCATGTTTTCCCTATTTAAAGACTGTTACATGAGTAACGAGTAAGTATGGTGGCACAAAATACAACGTGGCGATTTTTTAAGTGGATAAAAAATGAGAACTATATTGTATGGTGGAAAAAGCACTTAGTTTGCAGCACTTTTTTATCCGCTTAAAAAATATGTTTTGTTTTGTGATACCATGCTTACTCGTGTAACTACTCATGTAACAGTCTTTAAATGGGGAGAGCATGGAGGTGTTTGGTGGCTTCTGGATTCATCCCTGTTTGGACCTAGGGAATGAATGGGGCTAGGCTAAATGCTAGCACATTCGCGACGCGCTGTGCGGGGATTATGTGCATGCATTGAAGGAAGGTAGTGATGTATTAATTTGTCTAGGTTGAGGTGAGAGTATGGTAAACTGTTGAAAAAGGTGGTGTTTTCCTTTAAGAAAACCATGTAACTTGCTTTTTAGGTTGAACCAACTTACAGTACACTGTAAAAGGTGAAAAGTTGGATCAACTTAAAAAAAATACTACAATTGGTAACACCTCAAAAAGTTAGTTTTTCAATAACATATAAGTTGAAAAAAACTTTTTAAAAAATGTTGGTGTTACCAATTAAAGTTATTTTTTGTGAGTTGATCCAACTTTTCACTTTTTATAGTGTATGTACGTACAGTAATCCAGGCTGGTTTTTCCAGCATTCTGCAATCGAATACTTGCATTCTTTATATGTTTATGTCTCAACCAAAACCTCAGCAACCTCAATTTAAGGATGTTATTTCTGCACTTGCTATGGTTTTTAACAAAGTACACTGTCATTGTAACAATTCTATGGTTACAGTTAAGAGTTACCACACTGTAAAAAATTAGCTGTAATTTTGCAGCTGGTTGCCAGTAACTTACTGTAGACGATAAAGACGTAAAATTTGTAATGTTCATTTAACTTTGAACAAATTGTTGCCAGTAAATAACATAAATGTAAAATCTACAGTAAGTTACTGGCAGCTAGTTGCCAGTAATACCCAATAATACTGTAATTTCTACAGAAATATTTTACAGTGCATTTATTTCTCCTGCATGTAAAAAGTCCCGAGACCTCCTTGGTTTTTAGTTCGGAGCTCTTGTTGGTCCTCAAGACAACCATTAATATGGGATTGGATCACAAATATGAATGAATCAGGTTGTGAGACTGCACTGACCTTTTTGTCCCGTGGACATCTTTTACAGTAAACTACTGAATGTTAATCTATCCCTGAATACTGACACAGTCAATGTAAACTGATTAGGGTGCTTGAAGTTGTACTGAATGAAATTTATCCGTTCATCTATTTACTAACGGTTGACTTTATTATGTCTTTTTGACTGAATTTACAGTCGCTCGTAAGCTTGTATTTATTGTGTTGTAGTGCACAGTAATCAATGCATGTTTGTCTTGAAAGATCATTATGTCCTTGCTGTGTATGTTTTGTGATGCTGTAACTGTAGCATAGAGAATATAATACTAAGGAATGGAAAGAATTTATATATAACACATTTGTATTCACTTTGAGGAGCGGGGATGAATAATAAACATCTTTAAAAAAGGAACTAAATACATTTTTGATTATTTTTCTATTCACAGTAATTCAGTTTCTGCATGTTAACGTGATTTTGTAGTCTGTGAAATAGGGTTTTTGAAACCATGTGTACCTTCTTAACCAAATTATGCACTGAAAAAAGTTGACTAAACAAAATGTAAAAATTGTAGTGTCAACTTATTTTTTTTATTTAACTCAAAATTTTAAGTCAATCAGGTAACTTAATTTTTTAAGTTGAAAAAATACATCTTTTTATAGTGTGATGTAAATTTTGTTATTTGTAAAAAAGCTTTTTACAAAAAAGTTTTATTTAAATTGTTAAAGAATGTGGTTTGGTTATAATGTTTATAGATGCGTGTATATGTGTGTGTACGGGGACACCTATTCAAATTCTCAATCTCACTTTTACTTTGCTTTCTCTGTCGTTCATTCTTTACCACAAATAAGCAGTTTGTTTCACCTCAGGGTGTGTTTTACCTGAGGGTGTGTTCCTTTGGAGACATTCAGTCTTGACAAACAAAGAGTATAGAGTCAGCGAGGTAAGAAGATTACGATGCCATTTTACAGGAACTAATAGATCGAATAATCACATCATGGTGCAAGTGGTAGAACAAAAAATGCAATGATTCATTCGTGTCCTGAGACTTGAGTGGATTTTAAGAGGGCAAGGATACACCTGTTAAATATGGAGATATATATTAAACCATAACATTCAGGTAAGAATCATTAAACCTCCTACTGTAAGATGTATTTCAAGTTAAATGTTCTTTATCTTTATGTTACATGTAATAATTTCTATTTATGATTTTTACTTTAGATTTGTTTATATTCTTTGCACATTTCTCAAATGTACAGTTGCAGGAATATAAGATCAAAACCAAACCAAGTCATAATCTCAAAATGTTCCTCGTGGCATTGTTATTGTGACCTTAAAGCAGTCCTATAGGCTAACTCTCTTGCTCAGGGGCAAAATCCTTTTATATTAAATCCACAATGAGCTATGTATGGAAGTAACTCTATTTTATTAAGTAACAAAGTTTCTGTAGCTTAGTTGTGTATTGCGTAAACGGGACAAATGGTTGTGGGTTCCATCCGAATTTAAAATGTATACCTATAGGCAGCATCTGCCAAATGCAGGAATATAAATGTAAATCTATAGCAGGCTTAAGCCTGAGGGCAACTCTAAAATAAGTTAGTGTAAGCAAATTGTAAATGCATAGACTTGAGTTGGCATTACTTAAGAGTCCAAGGTTAAAAACATAAAGTATTATAGGACAAACAACCATAAAAGAAGTTCAAAATACACAAAAATGTGTTAACTGTGCTAATTTACCTGTTATTACACTGAAAAAAATTATTCATTGAATTTAATAATTTTTTTAAGGTAAGTGGTTGCAATCAATTTATTTAAGCTACATTTAAACAAAAAAGATTAGTAAAGTAAAATAAAATATAAAACTTTTGTTTAAATGTAGCTTAAATAAATTGATTGCAACCACTTACCTTAAAAATATTTTTTTTCAGTGTATTAAATGTTGTATTGCTATGTGTCAAAACACTTAACATTTCCCTCCTCTAGTTCCTTTTTCCTGGTCCAGAAACAGGAAGTGGGATGGGTCGTGTGTACCTTATAGAGCCAGTGGTAGGCTTGTATGCATTTACCATGTTTATGACCTACCCGCTGCTCCAGCAGTATGTGTACCGTAGACTGTGGCTTCAGCTGAGCGGCACACCCTACCCGGCCGAAAGTCTGTCTCACTGCTCAAACAACCACACCAATGTGTCCATACATGAGGTGAGACATCACAACCGTCATATATATTAGTCATATACTGTATACAGTACTGGTGATTAAAACAGATCAGAAATAGACTGCTTAAAAAGCTGAACTAGTAGAAGGCATTGTTATTCATGGATTTGTATTAAAGGTGCAATGTGGGACTTTGAGAAGGATCTTTATAATATACATAACTATATTATTAGTATGTATAAAGACCTTACATAATGAGCTGAATTGTTTTACTACCTTAGAATGAGCCGTTTTTATCTACATACGCGGGTCCTCTTACAAGGAAGTCGCCATTTCGCGCCACCATGTTTCTACAGTAGCTCTAAACGGACAAACTGCTGTACAGATCGTGTTTTGTCACAACGTGTCTCAGACAATGACGTTTTAGTCCTGTGGTGGCTACCATAGCTTCTTTATACATTTTGAAAGGGAGGGGTGAGCCAACATGATCTCATGGCAAGTCGTGTTATAGTCACGAAAAATGTGATTATAATGTCCATAGCATGAAATTCACTCTATAAATATAAATAGTTTCTCGTGTCCGTGGCACAAATTCTTTTTTGTGTCATTTTATGTATTGTTTTCTCATTTTTTTTCTTTTTTTAATCATTGTAGGTTGGGGTTGGGGTTAGATTTGGGGTTGGGGTTAGGTTAAAATCAAATCTAAATTTATTTATATAGCACAAATTCATACATCAAGGCAATTCAATGTGCTTTACTAACACAAGCAAAACTAATAAAAACATCACTGAAAAAATACAAGATACACACAAACACAAGAATGATTCAAAGGTAATGAAATAAGAAAAATATAAACACTGTGAGGCTGAACAGTATAGCTATGTTTAAGAGCTCAGTAATAAGCACAGGAAAAAAAATAATGTTTTTAACTTTTAAAAATAAATACATTTGGGGCACATCTAAGTTCTTCTGGTAGTTTGTTCCAATCGTGTAGAGCAGAGATGCTAAAAGCAGCTTCTCCATGTTTTGTTCTAACTCTGTGCTCCACTTGCTGACCTGAGTTTGTTGATCTAAGAGTCCGGGTTGGTTTATATTGTTCAAACATTTCAGAAATATACTTAGGTCCTAAACAATTTAGCGCTTTATAAACTAAAAGCATCGATTCTATAACTGATAGGAAGCCAATGCAAAGTTTTTAGAACGGGTGATTTGCTCTATTCTCTTAGTCCTGGTTAATAATCTAGCAGCCGAATTTTGAATAAGCTGCAGTTGCTTTATAGTTTTCTTCGGAAGTCCAGTGAACTGGAAAAATGCTTGGATCAGCTGCTCTGGGTCTTTCAAGCCTTTGATTCTAGATACGTTCTTCAAATGATAGAATGCTGTTTTGGTGACTGCTCTGATATGACTATTAAAAGTGAGATCTGAATCTATCAGAACACCAAAATTACGTACTTGATCCCTGTTTTAAAAGCACAAGAATCTAGTTCTTTTATAATACTTGCTCTTTTGTTTTTGTCACAAAATACAATAACCTCAGTTTTATCTTGGTTTAATTGTAAAAGTTTTTTGATTCATACAGATTTTTATTTGCTCTATACTGTATTATTTGCTATATACTGCACAAAGAATCTATTGAGCTATTGTCATCTGATTCAAGAGCCATGTACATTTGAGTGTCATCAGCATAACTATGATAATTAATTTTATTATTCTGTAGAATCTGACCTAACAGTAACATGTAAAGATTAAACAAAAGTGGTCCGAGAACTGATCCCTGTGGGACTCCACAAGTCATATCCACCCTATACGATTCAGAATTTCCAAAGTAACTCCGACCATGCAGGTAAGATCTGAACCAATCAAGGACTGCCCCGGAGACTCCTACCGAGGTTTCCAGCCTGTCTATAAGAGTTCTATGAGTTACAGTGTCAAATGCTGCACTGAGATCTAATAGAACCAGAACTGTTATTTTGTCAGAGTCAGTATTCAGCCGTACATCATTTAAAACTTTGATTAGGGCAGTTTCAGTACTACGATGTGGTACTTTTATGTATTGGTTTCTACATGTTTCTCTTCGGCTCTAAAACTATTCTCGCCTGCAGTTGGGGTTTGGGTTAGGATGTCTAAAAATGTAACAGAAAGTGATTTTAACCCCAACCCCAAGCGACAACGGTAAGAAAATAGGAAAAAAAGTAACGAGAAAACAATACATATATTAACAATAGGGTTCTGGCCCTAAAAATGACACAAAAAAGAAAGTTGTGCCACGGAAATGAAAAATTATTTATAGAAATACGTGCAAGTGACACAAAAAAGACATTCATGCTCAAGGCAGGAAAAAAGCTGAATTTTGTACAATGGACACAAATAAATTAATCACATTTTTCGTGACTATAACACAACTTTCCGTGAGATCAGTTTGGGTAAGCTGTGGACTAAGCCTTTGGTTGCAATTCACTCATTCTCACCACAAGATGCCGCTAAAAGTCCCAAATTGCACCTTTATATACACCAAATATTTGCGACCCAGGCTAAAGTCTTATAATTTTATTACTTGTATGAGATTAGGAGCATTAAAGTTTAATTACACTCATTGATTTCAATTTGTGACATAAGTCAGTATTAAAGGTATCAAGGTTATGTTTTCAATGAATGACATTTACATTGTATATAATTTTATGAAGAAAACAATAACACACACACACACACATACATACCCAAAAGATTTTAGCTGTGTTTTCAGAGCCTGGGTTTTGTCTTCATGTACTGGCTAATAACTACGATATAGTTTGCTTAGTCACTAAAGTTTATATTGATGACATCTACAGTAGATGTGGAGAACCGGTTATGTCTGTTGACCATTTAAGAGATCAAGTTAAGTTATATGATTATAGCTTATAACTGGAAAAATGCTTGTCAGGTTATTTGATCCATTTTAGCCTATTCGCCTACCATTGTATTTCTCACAAATCCACAGAGCTTTTTCCATGGCTAAGAATTGCAATAACATACAGTTGGAGACTTGTCCTGTCTTGTGCACTATTAATGTTTGTGATTTTACTATAAGTAAACACTATAAATAATTTTGACTACCCTACAAATTCTGTTTTTCTCTTCCCTCATCCAGGCAGTACAGAAGGAGACGTCTATTTTTCTTCTCCAATGTGAACTTTTCTTCCTCATCCCCAGTCTTGTATCTGCCTTGCTCCTGGTCTCATACAGCGACTACCGTGGGCGTAAAGTGGCCATCATTCCCCCCCTCGTAGGTGATGCTCTATTCACCCTGAGCTATGTTATAGTCAGCCGGTACTCCTTTAACCTCAAATACCTGCTAGCTTCCTCCTTCCTAACCGGCATGATGGGAGGACCCACGTCTCTGATCGGAGGATGTTTCGCCTATGTGGCCGACCTCTGCGGAGAAGATCCAGAGGGACGCAAGACTGTCCGAATGGCTCGTCTAGACATGATTCTCGGTGTGTTGTCCGGCTTAGCTTCTCTTTGTACTGGATTCTACATTAATGCAGCTGGATTTACCTGGCCCTTCCTCACTGCATTTCTTATGCATCTTCTGAATCTCTGCTACGTCATGGGGGTTTTGAAAGAGTCCCTGGTTTTGTCTACATCCAACCCAACCAATGATGTTCCTCGGGTACATGGGTCTCAAGCTTTGGCCGCTCGCTTGCAGGGTGTTTACTTACTGTTTGCGGCTTCCACGCGGAGAAGGAACGTATTGCTGTTGCTCCTGCTTACCGCTTTTGCGTTTTATAAGGTAATTGAGTTTTAGTCTGGCTTCAGTTAAAAGATTTGTATGAATAAATGAAAAGCCCTCATCAAGACCCCAAACGAATTCATTTTAAAGAGACAATAAGTAGGATTTACCCCCATGAAATTGTATTTTGCATTCAAACGAACAGTGCTCTCTAGCGCCTCGCTTTTCCAAATGCGTGTTGCAACTACGGTAGCCATTATGTACTCACTGATCTCCTTGTCGGGTTCAGCTAGTTCACGTGTTCTGAATGAAACGTGTTGGTAGTGCTTTTTGTCCCTCACTGCTATTATAGTTTATCAGTATAGCGGAACGACATGGAAGCCTCCTTGGACTTACCCGTTCAATGTAAGTAAAGCTTACAAAGAAAAGTAAGATCACTGGCAGAGGTCATTTGACACCAACGAGGACATATTTATGAATAAAGACATTGATTTTGATTAATGAAACACTTAAAACCCTACTTACTGTCCCTTTAAGTGAAGCTCAAAGATGAGAATTGAATCATATTTAAAGCGTTGAGATGACACTGCCATCTTTTTGTTTTATTGCAGTTCTCCATACAGGGTGGCATGTCTATCTTTATTTTGTATGAATTAAACACTCCCCTGTGTTGGAGCGAGGTGCTGGTGGGATACGGCTCGGCTCTCTCCACCGCAATCTTCCTGGTCAGTTTTGCCGGTGTGGCGCTGCTATCACGCTGTCTGCGTGATGGCTACATCATCCTGTTGGGCCTGATGTCTGTGGCAGCCGGCCTCATCATGACAGCGTTTGCAAAGACTACCCTGCTTATGTTCCTTGGTAAGACTGAGTTTAGATATCTCGAGTGTATAGGAATATGGGTGGACAAATGGATAGAATATTTCATGTCTTATTTATTGCAGTTCGACTGCCTTTGCTGCTGTCTATAATGCCGATACCTGTCCTTCGATCCAAGATGTCCAAATTAGTGGCTGGATCGGAACAAGGTAAGAACAGAATAAGTTTAAAATTAATAAATGTATTACATTGCAATTATTCATTAATTGTACTCATTTGTACGCATTCCTCAATAATCCTTGATCTTCCCTATTTACTTAATAATTGATGAATCCGGCATATTTTGTGTACAGGTGCCATGTTTGCTTGTGTAGCCTTTGTGGAGATTCTGAGTGCTGGCGTTTCATTTGCGATGTTCAGCAGCATCTACGCAGCAACACTGTCCTGGTTTTCCGGGTTTACCTTTCTGTTGGCTGCGAGCTTCAGTCTTATACCAGCTACACTGATATGGTAAATAACCCACCCTTACATCCTACACTGTCAGAAATATGGGCAAAATATGTACACCAGCTGTCACCGGGACAGTACCCTTTCAAGTGGACCTTGGTGAAATAGAGTGGACCATAATATCTACTTTTTAATTACATAATTTTATATAGTAGTGGTTAAATGGATTGCATTATGGATTTTTAGTCATGGGATTTAAGTAAAAAAAGGGGGTGGGGAAAATAAATTCATGAAATTATAAGCATATGAAAATAAAAAAAGAACAAATTCAAAAATAAAGTAAGGTCTAACAGTAGTATTTAGGTACAGAAATAAAATCAAATGAATAAAATTGTAAGCTGATTTTCCTTTTGTCACTTAAAGGGACAGTCCACTTTTTTGAAAATATAATTTTAGGGGAGCTCATTTTCCAGCTCCCTTATAGAGTTAAACATTTGATTTTTACCGTTTTGGAATCCATTCAGCCGATCTCTGGGTCTGGCGCTACCACTTTTAGCATAGCTTAGCATAATCCATTAAATCTGATTAGACCATTAGCATCACGCTCAAAAATAATAATATTTTTCCTATTTAAAAACTTGACTCTTCTGTAGTTACAATTTGTACTAAGACCAAGACTAACATGCTTTAGAAAAACACATAGACTGGTGTGTATCTTGAGAAAAATCAATGGCACAGGCATATTTTAATCTTAATCTGTCTGTGCTAGATATTTTCAGCTGAGACAGCTCAAACATTTGTTTTAGTCTTGGACTAGTCATAAGCCTTGTCTGTTAAAAGATTATTAAAGATTAAACCAGGGAAATGATGATTAAATAAATACACTTAAAGTTTTGAATTTAAAATGTTATTTTTTATTTAATGCTATTTTTTTAAAGTATCTTAGTAAATAATTATTTAATACCACATGTTAAATTCTATTAAAGGATTCTATTATAATATTTTACTATTTTCTTACCTTAACAAATTAATACATACCTACCATTCTTCAATGCGTGCACCTAATTCACGACGTGTGTACAGCGCGTCGTGAATGTGCCAGCATCCAGCCCAGCCCCATTCACTCCCCAGGATCCAAACAGGGGTGAACCCAGAAGCCACCAAGGTCGAAGTGCTGCAAACTAAGTGCTCTTCTGCCATACAATATAGTTATCATTTTTTATTTGCTTAAACGTTTTAATTTATGCCACCATATTTACTCATGTAACTACTCATGTAACAGTCTTTAAATAGGAAAAACATTTGGTGGCTTCTAAATTCATCCCTGCCTGAAACCCAAGGAATGAATGGGGCCAGGCCAAATGCCAACACATTCACAACACGCTGCACAAAGATTAAGTGCACACATTGAAAATAGATAGGTATGTATTAATTAGTCCAAGCCGAGGTAAGAACATAGCAAAACACCGAAAAACGGTGGTGTTTTCCTTTAAGACCCCCTCATACCCCTCATCTCTCTCTCAATATTATGGACTGTGTTTTGCCATTGTAAACACAACTCACATTTTCTTCATCTAGTTTATCATAACATACTGTAAACATTTCCCGCAGTGTTGTTCTATGTCTGCGTCTGGATGAATATGAGGAATCCAACATACTTATAGAAGATAATAACACAGAAATCTTTGAGCTGCCACCATGAAAAATGGGGAATTCCTGATGAACACTTTGGATTTCAACACTTTTCCATCTCTGGTGTAAGCTTCCTACAGTGCTACAGTGATTTGATAAATGCAATGTAAAAGTTGTCTGTTTGGTACCTCAAGTCAATGGTGCAACATGGTTACAGAACCAATCAACATCTATTTAAGACTACTTATTCTTAAAGGTAAATGTGACTATGGACATTTAAAAATAGAAAAAATAAGATTTAGATTTTATTTTGCACAGAGGACATTTACATGTAACTTTGTATGTATTTGGCATATTACTTTTGGTAACATATTTATATGGTATATTTTTGTTTTTAAGTTACTTTTTCTGTTGTACATAAAATGAACTCTTGAAAATAAATGGAATATGTATAAAACATGCTATTTCAGAAAATTATTCAAGATTTGGAAATAAATTATTCTTTTAAATATCTGTAAATAAATCCATAAAAACATTCCAGCGATCACTTCTTTGACATGAAGTGGCTCATCATATCAATGGGCAGAGGGAATATGATGGTGGAGTTCCTCTCGGCTGCAATGGTGCTCAGGGTTTGAAGATATCTCAGCTGAAGGGCTGATGGAGACTCTGCGATCACCAAAGACGCCTCCTTCAGAGCCCTGGATGCGTTCATTTCTCCCTCTGCTGCGATGACCTGCATTAACAAAATATATTACCCACATTTAACAACACCAATGTAGACCAGTGTAGACCACACTCATAAAAAAATATGAAAGCTGTCACTCGAATTGTCATATGGACCATGAAGTACCAATATAAAATTTTGAGGCACTAATATGCACCCTCCAGGCCCAATTGTCTACTTTTTGATACAATACCATCCCCAATGACAGCTGTCGTGTCTTTTTAATTAAATTTTTGAGATAGATAGATAGATAGATAGATAGATAGATAGATAGATAGATAGATAGATAGATAGATAGATAGATAGATAGATAGATAGATAGATAGATAGATAGATGCTCACCCTAGCTCTGGCCTCACGGCTTGCTTCTGCCTCAGCGGCCATGGCTCTCTGGAGCTGCTGGGGCAATTTAACATCTTTTATCTCCACTCGCTCCACTTTAATACCCCATGAGTCTGTTGCCTCATCTAGAGTCGTCTGTAGAAGAAACCAGAGGCATAATGGAAAAACTACTTCTCATCTACAATTCTTATCATTACTGATATCTACACAGCATTATTACACACAGCACTTAAGGGTGCTTGAGTCTGTTTGGCCGATGGTGAAATTCCGAGGTTTGTTATTCCCAAAGTGCTGCCTGGAACTACACTCCAAAAATCCTGGGGGTTGTTTTCAATCCAGCATTGGGTCAAAAAGAGATGAGCCCAGCCCATTGGGTTGTAATTTTACCTATGCTGAGTTGTAAACATGCCGCTTATAACATGAGATTTTATTGAATATAATGATTAAATTAAATGCATGATCATCTTGTCTAGACTTTAAACTTGTTTGAACAGCTTGGGATTTCCTACTGGCAGGTTTGCATTACAAATGGGCTAATGGAATATATATGAAATCAATATTTGAAGAGTTTGGTTCCAAAATGCAATAAGTCCATTTTTACTAATTTGGGCAAAAACGTGACAAGAATAAAAAATTTGGGTAAAAACGTGACAAGATAAAAAACACTATTTTCTGACTGTTACAAACTTTCACATAGCAGTTTTAGGTTATAAAAACATAAAAAAAATTCAAATCCATAATTAGATTTTCAAAGATTTATTATAGAAATTTTATTATTATAGATCAAAACTGCAAAAAAATATTTTTCAAGAAAAAAAAATCTTAGTATTTTTGTCTTGTTTTCAGTAATAATATCTAAAAATTCTTAAATTAAGATGCTTTTTCTTGATGAGCAAAACAACCCAAGAAAATAAGTCTAGTTTTTAGACCTAAAATATCAAATTTAAGTTATTTTGTGCATAAAACAAGCAAAAAATTTGCCAATGGGGTAAGCAATAAAAATCTAGAACATTTTTCTTAAACACTAAATTCAAGAAAAATTCAAGAAAAATTTGCTCACCCCATTGGCAGATTTTTTGCTTGTTTCATGCACAAAATCACTTAAATTTGATATTTTTGGTCTAAAAACTAGACTTATTTTCTTAAGAAAAAGCATCTTAATTTAAGAATCTTTAAAAAAATTTTACTGAAAACCAGACAAAAATACTAAGACATTTTTTATTGAAAATAATTTTTTGCAGTGAATATATAAATGTGCATTCATCTTTGCGATGTTATATTCATCTAGTTTACTAGTGGTATACACTGATGTATAAATAAACATTAATGGCATTAATCAAAACACTTACTTTGTAATATTAGGAACACTCTCATTGCTGCTGTTATACTTGAAACGTTATCGCTGAACTTTTTTGACAGAGATCAGCTGTAAAATGTTTTGGTCCTGCTCGATTTTCATTGGCTTCGATTAAAATAATGAAAAGTTTTTCATAAGATCACCTGGGGTCAATGTGTTAGCATGACAGAAGCTTGATGCTGTCATATGAGAACAGGCAACAGCCGGCATTTTTCCTTCTCCCGAGTGCCTCTCACGTAAATTATTAGATTTTGATGGCTTATGTTTCTTCCGCGCTACAGAAAACCACCACAGGTTTATCAATGCCATCAAAATTACTATTTTGTTTTTGTTTGTTTGTTGATCATAAAGTACAAAGTAGATGAGAAAAACTAGGATTTAGTGTGTATTCAATGCGCAGCCATGTTTACAATGCGTGGAATGGTGCGCTGTGATTTGTTGAGCGGATTTATTGCATTCTGCAAAGAAGGACTGGCGTTTGTCGCGTTTTGGAAAAAACTTGAGAAAAGATGACAGAATAAAATGGCGGATATTGGATTTTGCGTAAAATTAAGAATGTACTTTTTAATACTTACCTGATACAATACTGATTTTGGCGGTAACAAAATGGCGTTTATCGCGTTTTGGAACCAAACTCTTTGTTTTGTGTTCATACATGTACTCACATGACAAGTAGCCATGTAATTAAGTGCAGTAACGTACAGCCATCTGTTTGTTAACACCAATAAATTCCTTTAGGGTGATACAAGCCCATTTGATTCACATTTGGGTCCAATAACCGTCTGGCTGTACGTTATCTTCTTACTTAACATCACCTTCTCACAACTTTAAGTACTTACCTGCATACTCAGAGAGATGCTCTCTCGATCAGAAAGGACCTCAGACAGGTTCTTGGTGCCCAGAACGTTCCTCAAAGTGGTCTGGGCCAGTAGACGCGTGGAGTAATCGGCATCGGTAATGTTTGCCACAGATGCAATTGGGTCACTTACACGGAAGTATACCACACCATCCACAGAGATTGTCACTGAGTCTTTGGTCAAGATCTACATAAAGATGAAATTAATTGAGAAAACATACTATCTGTTTGGGGTAGTATATACACAGTATATTAGAGTGACGGGCTTGTAACCCGAGAGTTGCTGCAGTGATATACCCACTACTCTGGGTGTGTGTGTTCACGACTTCCAGTGTGTATTCACTAGCTGGGTTAAATGCAGAGGTCACTCCAAGTATGGGTTACCATACATTGGGAAATTAACCAATATATCGGCCAATAATCTGTATCATTCGATAAAAGCACTTTTCACACTTTTTCTTTTTAAAAACAGCCTATAGTCATGGCTAATATATATCGTCTCAATAAAAAACAGGGAAAGCAATGAATTTGAGCCCTGTGTATATATGTATAACAATAATGGTCATTATATAAATTAATAACATTTAGAAAATGTAATCTTCAGAATTTAGTTAATAAAACGATAAGTTTTGGCAGAAATCAGTGTAAATAATCGGCCATTGTTATCGGTGAAATGTTTTATATTGATGAATCTTTATACAGTATAATACTTGATAGTCACTATAAAGATTTTCAGGTATCTTACCTCTTGCGGAGGAATGTCAAATGAGATGGTCCTCAGATCGACTTTGATAAAGGAGTCCGTGCAAGGAATGACAAAAAAGATTCCTAGAAGGAGGTAATGTTTTGGAAATATTTTAAATAGTTTATACTACTTGAGTCATTATTATTCACAAACAAAAAAAAACAGCTGAGAGGTTGTGGACTTTTTAAAATGTATTAACCACCTTCTATTGTAACATGAACACGTATTTATCTCTTTAGCAAACAACTGTCACATGTGCACAAGAGAAAAGCCAATATTTGTTTGTGAATTAAAGATGATGTTTTTCCACTGCTAATACTTTTCTGATATATCTAAGACTTAAGAAGATCTGTGGATGCATTGCTTACCTGGTCCTTTCGCTTTTCTGGCTGTTATCCGTCCCAGTCTAAATATGACAGCGCGTTCATATTCTTTCACAATCTATAGCATATTAACAAAGCACATGAGGGGAATTAAAATGCATTTTTTTAACCTTCATGTGTAAAACATATAAGGATATGTAGGGAGTTCATATTAAAGCACAAAGTGGGTGTATAGTATTATAATTACATTTAGTGGATGCTCTTACAGTGCATTCTTAATATGAAGAGTTTGGTTCCAAAACGCAATAAATCCATTTTGACTAATTTGGGTAAAGACTTGTTTTCTATACCAAGAAAGTGACAAGATGAAAACCACTATTTTCTATTACAAACTTTCACATAGCATTTTTAGGCTATAAAAACATAAAAAATTCAAATCCATAATTTGTATTTTAAAGATTTATTATAAAAACGGATTATTTTTTTCCACAAAATGCTATAAATCTTTTGAATCAATACATAAATGTGCATTCATCTTTGCCATGTTATTTTCTTATAAAATAAACAGTAACGGCATTAATCAAAACACTTACTTTGTCATATTAATAAAACTGTCATTACACTTAAAACTTTTTTGACATCGATCAGCTGTAAAATGCTTTGGCTCCTCGATTTTCGTTGACTTCGAGTAAAATAATGGAAAGTTTTTCATAAGATCCCCTGGATTCAATGTGTTAGCATGACAGAAGCTTGATGCTGTCGGGAGAACAAGCAACAGCCAACATTTTTCCGTCTTCTGAGTGCCTCTCACGTAAATTATTCGATTTTGATGGCTTCTGTTTCTTTCCCGCTACAGAAAACCACCGCAGGTTTATCAATGCTATTAAAAGTATTATTTTGTTTTTGTTTGTTTGTTGATCACGAAGTACAAAGTAGATGAGGAAAACTAGGATTCTGTATGTATTCAACGTGCTGCCATTATTGTTTACAGTGTGTGGAATAGTGCGCTGTGATTTGTTGAGCGGATTTATTGCATTCTGCAGAAAAGGATGAGTGGCGTTTATTGCGTTTTAGGAAAAAAAGGGAGAAAAGATGACAGAATAACACTGCGGATATTGAATTTTGCGTAAAATTAAGAATTTACTTAATACTGACCTGATACAATACTTATTTTGATGATAACTCATTTTTAAAAATGTGTTTATCGCGTTTTGGAACCAAACTCTTCATATACACTTATATAATCTTAAATTAACTATGATATGTTATCTATCTATTTAGTTTGCTTATGTGACCCTTCCAAGGCTAAAGTCTCATAATCTAATTATGAGATTAAGAGATTAAAGGAACAGTATGTAGGATTGTGGCCAAAAGTGGTATTGCAATCACAAAACTTGTGGCTAAAACTGGTACTGCAACCACACAACTGGTGGCCAATACACAAAATGACAACATAAACATCAGTTGAGGGCTGCAACTCCACTTTTTAAATGACAATATCCTGGCCAGACCACTGTTGTCAGTGATAAGTATTTGAAATTAAAATGATTTTTTAATGTCTTGTGACATATCAGGGCCATTTTATGATTAATTAATATACATTTATTACATACTGTTCCTTTAAAGTTTAATTTCAATCATTGATTTTACACTGATTTCTATCTTTGGCATGACCTTACCCGGTCAATATTAAAGATATCAAGGTAATATTTTCACAGAGGATAATCACAAAAATGTCTTTAGCTGGGTTTTTTACAGACAGGGTCGCTATTGTGTGCTGTCTTATCGTGCTTCATACCTTAATGCTCATGAAAATGCTGATTGGAAATATCAAAATGTTGAAAAAGGCAGAGATCACCACAATAAACCATCCGCAGCAGCCTAGACCTCCTTTACTCTCATCTGAAAGCATAAAAGCAGCAAACAACTTTTTAATGGGAACTAAATAGGAAGTTTTACCATGGTCACATATAAAGAGTTCCCAAATAAAAGAGGAACACTTTTCATTTTTTCAAACTACTTCCTAACCTCTCTTGAACTCACCTTCACACTTATTCACAATAGAAAAAAAATTATAATAGTAAAACGTATCTTATCTTTTGCCCTTTATATTCATTATGTGTCAGAAAGATCAGCACGGCGCGATATTTTCTACAATTCACTTATCATGTGTACATGAAAACTGCATTTTGTTTAACATAAGAATTCTACAGTGTATAGCTGATCTAGGAAGTCATGATAAAAACATAATAATCATCTCAATGTTATCCATTACTATAGATTTGGTTATTTGAATTACATTACTGAAGAACAATAAGCTGCATTTAGTGTTTATGTGTTTTAACATTCAAGCAATTTACAAATGAGCAAGAAATTCTTGATAAAAAAATAATAATCTTGACATATCCAACATTAAATTGAAATATCATATATGAGCAAATAACATAATTTTAGGTTAAAATGTCCCAATAAGCAATAGCTGTCATTTTACTCTCTATGTTAGCTATACAGACCCGATATAGTCCAACTATTAACCCACTTTTAGCCAAAATAAACTTGAATTTGGTTTCATGTCGTTTTTGCTAAAATAACTGGAGAGATCTATATTTCATCATGTAAGCAAAGTCAACAGAGTGATTGGTTTCATTTATTTATTTATTTTTGGGCTATGGCTATATAGAAGTCCATTCAATTTTCACTGGCAGTCCAAAATGTGCCTTTTTTAATTCCTTGGCTGTGTTTTTAGACGACTTCTAGATGTCTTATTTCTGCCCACATATTGTTATGAACAGTCATGTGATGTGAAAAATACACCATGCAGGCTCTCAAAGAAAGTAACATGGCAACTGCATGAATGATACAACAAAAAAGCGCTGGTTAAAATGTTTTATGATGCAGTTTGGCTTACTGGTTTCCATCTATCGTTTAGTTTTTTAATTTTGCACTAGTTAATACCATAAAACACTTAACAAGTGAAATTTCCCAAGAGCACCATTAACATTTTCCAGTCGGCTGTGTTGACATTACGTGATGCTCCATACTATCTAAACAAGTTCTGCCATTATCACGCATAACAATAGCTGTGTAACTTGATGCAACCGTTTTAATTCTCTTTCCACTCACAGGTACGCCAAATAACAGGTGCTGAAGACTCACTACTTGCAAATAATTTAAAACAGATAAACACAGTCGATCTCTATAAATCCAAAGGTAAGTAATACAATTAAAAGTCACTAAAGTATAAAAAAGAGCCAAAAGATGTCTTACTGATTAGATCTGTCTTGCTGTGACCACGTTCTATCTCAGACTCCATCTCCATATAATGTGGTGCTACCTAGGACGTGTGGTACTGTAGGTGACACTGAGTTTGTGAGGAGCTGTAAAAGGCAGAGATCTATTTGTACTTCCTGTGAGGGGTGCGGCCTTATCTACAATACCATTAGAAGATCATTTACAGACACTAATGGTCTTATGACACAACCACATGATGTTTGTGATGATTATGATTATTGCGATTTCTCTAATAGACACACTCTGTTAATCTACTCTTAATATATTTATATATAGCATCAAGTACTTTAATGTGTCAAGCCAGTCTGCAGCTGAATATTTTAAAGAAATTGTATTTTGCCAGGTCCTTGTGAATCAAATAAACAATATCAGCCATAAACCAAATTGTACAACTTTATATTTTTTCTTTCTATAGATGCTTTAATCTGAAACTATTTACATTTCATTTGTTTATATATATATATATATATATATATATATATATATATATATATATATAGAGAGAGAGAGAGAGAGAGAGAGAGAGAGAGAGAGAGAGAGAGAGAGAGAGAGAGAGAGAGAGAGAGAGAGAGAGAATATATATATAAAGAGTTTCGTTGCAAAACGAGATAAATCCGGTTTTTAACATTTTTGTCAAAACATGTTTATTATTATGTTATCATGTTATTTGAATTGATGATGATGGTGTTGCTAGCACCTATACTAAAATGTACCAAAAGCTTTATTGTACAACCGAGTATATACAGTTCCAATCATGTATAAGTGTATTTTTGGGTTTACATGGCTTTATTTGAAATATTTATAATGTAATTATGATCCATTTTGTGTGTCTAGGAATAGGAGGAGATTGCTTTGCCAACATGTGACTGCTGTATGTCACAATACAATGGAAGAAAAACTAAGGTTGCGTTCAAAACAGGATATTTCCCAACAGAAGGGCACTTCGGGAAAGAGAACACCACATAAACAGTCGCTCCGGATAAATAGAAAATTAATTTGTTTTTTGCTCTATTCGCAAAGTGTATTTTATTTGGCCATGGTATGAGACACAATTGCACCACTTCCTCTCTTGAGTTTACTCATTAAGAAGTTGGTCTTTGAAGGGCCTAGGCATAGGGATGAACCTTTCAGATTAGTATGCGGGGTAAATCAAGGGTCAAGTGGAAACTTCTTTTTTATTGTATATGAATATAGATAACAACAATAGAGATATAACATTACATTGCACATTAATTCCATTAGTATTCAGTGTTAAATAGGTCGAGTGGAAACTTGTAGAGTCTCATGACTGTGATGTGTTAACAGTCTTTTATGAGTTTGTCATAACACATAAACTTCACCTTTTACCTACAAGCTGTGAAATGCAGCTGCTGTAACGTGACCAAAGTCTTGGGTGGAAAACAAATAATAAACTAATGTAACATTCTTGTTATTTAAAATTAACTTTTAAGTTATTTTATAACCTAAATACAACTCCAATGAGGCAGACACATGGATCACAGCGCCCCCTAAAGTGTGGTTCAGGGTTTTTTTTTAACATTCTGACTTTCATTGTTTGCAAGAAGCATCTTTGCAACCGTTTACGGTTTTGTCCAAAGTGGATTTTTGGCCAAAAAAAATGCTTGCATGTACTTGGAGGGTTTTGCTGCAAAATACAGTCAAATTTGTTAAAAACCAACGAAAGAAATTACTGAACCTAAACATAAGAGCCTGATAAAAAATTCTAATTTACAAGAAAACTTTGTGCACTTGGTTATACATCTGAACTCCTCGTTTGTTAAAGGATTACTCCACTTTCTTAAAAAATTCCAGATAATTTACTCACCGCCATGTCATTTAAAATGTTTATGTTTTACTTTGTTTAGTCAAGAAGAAATTAAGTTTTTTGAGGACAACATTCCAGAATTTTGATTTTTCATTTTAATAGACTTTATCGGACCTCAACGGTTTACAGTTTCAATGCAGTTTAAATTTGCAGTTTCAACCCATCTTCAAAGGTCTCTAAATGATCCCAAACGAGGCATAAGGGTCTTATCTAGCGAAACGATTTTCATTTTTGGCAAGAAAAATAAAAAAATTGTCCTTTTAAACCACAACTTAAATAACACATAATTGTGTAAGCACATGGAAAGGTCACGCGTTACTTAAAACGCACACTTGTGGACAATTTTAAACAATAAACTGACACAAGGACATTAATTGGTATCATTCGACATACAACAACATCAGAACGATCCTCTTTCTCCACCAATGGGGCGGTAGTTTCGCATACGTTATCATGGCCTTTTGATGACGCATTACGTGAGGTCACGCAGGCGCATCACACGGCCAGTGCAAGACGAGAAGTTGTGGTTTAAAAGTGCATTTTTTTTGCCAAAAATGACAATCGGTTCACTAGATAAGACCTTTATGCCTCGCTTGGGATCGTTTAGAGCCCTTTAAATCTGCGTTGAAACTGCAATTTTAAACTGCATTGAAACTGTAAACAGTTGAGGTCCAATAAAGTCTATTTTATTGAGTTTAATGCCTGTAATGCATTAGCAAACATGAACTAACAATAAACAATACTTCTATATAGTATAGTATAGTATAATGTGTGTGTGTGTGTGTGTGTGTGTGTGTTATATTGAATAATTTTAGTTCATATCAATTGCAGGGTTTTAAAATGCTGATTTTTTTTATCAATGTGAACATTAGGTAAAGTTCATATTAGCTAATACATTTAATAATGTTAACAAATGCAACCTTGTTGTAAAGCGTTGCCCAATATTCTAATAATGAAACGCACACATTAATGCAAAATTCATGTTAATTAAGTCATTTGCATAGTAGTTGCCTTTCCTGATAGTAGTACTGGCATTGGATCATTAATATTCTTCCTTGGGGTTTGCAATGTTCTCTAAAGTCCTGAACAGAAGAAATATTATGCAGACATTCAAAAATGAGAACTAAAAAAAAACAGAAGTTTCTGAAGAAAAAACTCTTTTTATTTCATTATACTGTTAGAACATACTAGACTAATCCTATCATATTATATTATATTATATAATAATGGTGGAAACAAATGGAGTTCTGCAGACTCTATGCAGTGGTCTGCACATCTTACAGTATACATGCAGACTGTGTGGTACTGAACAAAATTGCACAACTGTGTAAAATCAGTAACAATAAAGTTAACTTAAAATTGCAAAGAGAAAAGAATGTATTAAAAACAAAAAACAACTTCGAAGAAAATAACAAAACCCAGCTAAAAGTACAAATCGCAAACATTTGTCTTTACCCTTCTCAAAGGGTATTGACATGTACAGTATTTGAAAAAAGTCAAACTAACTCGCTAAGTGACGTGTCATGATACAGGAAAAACAGTATAGTAAAATTTAGACACCCACACAATTCACAGTTCATCTACTGGTGTATTTTTAAAAAATTCATTTATCATTAATAAATGACAGTGTTCATTTTATTAGGATTACTATGACGTTCAAATACGGTTAGGTCCCAATTACTTCTACAAGCAAAAATAATACTAAAGATAAGTATCCATCTTTATGATTCACATAACACACGCAAACGCTTTCCAGCCCTCAGAAGCATCTTTATCTTCTTTTATACACTTCTAGGAACTATAGAGGGTGCAGTCATTTCATCATTATTTTGACACACTTTTTTAAAGCACCATATTTCACGGCCCTCATCTTAGTTTCCTCAAATATCATTTACTCACAAACACACTCACACAAAATGTCTTTTCCCCATAAGTAGTTACTGCCATCCCAGAGATGGGTGCAGGCCTGGCTGTAGCTGGAAGCTGGGGCCGGCGGCTGCAGGGTAGTTTGTAAATCCGTTCGGCTGGGGTGCGTAACTGTCCAGTGCTGATGCAGAGTGTGCCTGTAATCATACACAACAAAGACATCAACTATTGTCACACACTACACGACATCAGCTATTATCGATCACAAGTAAAAGCTTGAGGCGTAGCTCATTATGTTTTTAAAAAAACTATATAAAAAAATTATGTAAAGCACAATAGATATAAAAAGTAACGTAAGGTTGCGTTACCTGCAAAAGTGCAGACTGCATGGCAGGGTTGTGTAAACCAGAGAGAGCTGCTGGAGATGCTGCAGTGGAGAAGCTGGGCATGCCTGGGGGAAAAGACAAGAGCCCTGGGAAAGCTCCTCCACCTGGGGCCTGGAGGCTACAGGTCAGCATGATAAAAAAGAAAAATTAGTAAATAATAATAATAATAATAATAAATAATAATAATAAATAATAATAATAATAATACAATAATAATAAAATAATAATAATAACAATAAAAAATACAATAATAATAATAAATAATAATAATAATAATAATAATAATAATAATAATAATAATAATAATAACATAACAATAATAAAATAATAATAACATAATAATAATAATAATACAAATATTATAACATAATAATAATATTAATAACATTAACATAACAATAATAAGGAAGACTAAGGGGGCGTGCACACCAAAGCTTTATTACGCAGCTAAAAACACCCGGCGGACGCCGACTGGCAGCTTTAATTCAACCGACTGGCAGCTTTCTTCAGATGAGCGCTTTGGTTGCTTTTATACTTTTGCTTTTTTATCAGTCGTTGAACGATGCGCTGGTTGGTTGTTGTAATATTTGTCCCACCCCTCCTCCACTCGGGGCCTGAAATTAACACCCGACCACGCGCCAAATGCGGGTGGATTTTGCAATTGGCGGGTAACACTGTCAATCTACCAGCCACATTGGCGGGTAGCCAATGCGAATCAGTGATGCGCGGGTCAATGTATAAACAACCCACTCCCGACCGACGTTTTCAACTAACCCGCCCGCAATTGTTTAAAATAGTTTTTAAACCCAACCGGCCGACATCGGCCCGAATATCATTAAAATATTTTTTGATGACTCGTAACCGGCACCCGCTCATTTCTTATCAACCCGCGCATATCACTGATGCAAATTGAGTGATTCATTGAGAGCATGCGACTGCTGTTTCGCAACGTTCATGCAATTGGAAAGAAGATGAGGCACTTCTCTGACTACGTTTGGATGTGCGAGTAAGTATTAAACTGTTGGTGAGATCATGAGAATGCAGTGCTGACATAGGCTACAGTACAATCACAGTTGCACAGGTGTGTAGTGCTGTGACGGATCAGAACTCTTGAGGTGTAAATTTTAGAGAGAGTTGCGCTACTGTCTTATACTGTAATAGATTAACATACATTTTGCGAATAGAGTAATGAAAAACAACGTACATGGGGCGTTTACGTGCGCAGTTGCTGCCCCCTGTGTCTCTGTGCGCGCGTGGGTTTAAGGGCACTCAATAGGGCACATCGGAGAGACAAGTTATTAAAAGCAAGCGTACATAAAATCTTTCTGCTCTTGACAGGGCACATATAAACAAAATGATCTCAACAGTATTCTTTTTCTAATAAAACATTTCTTTATGTCTTTCTAAACCCACCTGCCACAGTGGCTGGTGGTCAAAAAAGTTAACTTCAGGCCCTGCCCCCACTGTGATTGGACGGCCATGTGAAAACTAACATTGACGAGCTGAGCTTTTCACCCAAAGTTGAATATTTTTCAACTCTTGGCGCTCAGCGCTGGAAAAACCGGCAAGCGCTGGCTTTCAGCGTGGAAAAAAATCCCAGCTGCTGGCTTTTTTGAAAAACGCAGCGATTCCATTCCAAGCTTTGGTGTGCACGCCCTCTAATAGTCGCGTGATTTCCTAACGCAATACTGATTATCTTTTGATGACAAAAGGACTACTTAAGTTTGGTCATTTTACAGCCACTGCTATTCACATAAACTACACCCTAAAACCTTAAAAGTTCAATCTGAGCAGATAACACGTGTATTGCAGAATACTATAACAGTGTTTGACAGCTATAATTCATGTGCAAGTTCATGTTGCTGAGTGACCCAGTATCTAAATCTCAAGTCAAACAGACATGAGCATAAATGACTTTTCAGTGTTGACAGTGTTTCTTAAGAATAGGTAGTACTCTGATAGTACTAACAAGGAAAACTTTGGACTGCAGTTATGGAAACATCCAATTCTGTTCAAGTATGACAAACAGCCCACTTCTTATATTTACTATATAAAAAATGCTTAAACATATTCCCCTATTGAGCATATT
This sequence comes from Misgurnus anguillicaudatus, assembly GCF_027580225.2. Lineage (NCBI taxonomy): Eukaryota > Metazoa > Chordata > Actinopteri > Cypriniformes > Cobitidae > Misgurnus > Misgurnus anguillicaudatus. Next base: position 26,465,939 of record NC_073348.2, read on the forward strand.
CCCCTATTGAGCATCAAATTTTTATTTTACACTGATTTTAATCTTTGAGATGACCTTACTCAGTCAATATTAAAGATATCTAAATTATATTTTCACAGAAGGTCCTTTAAATTACCTAGGAAGGTTTTATGTAGAAAACAGTAATTACAAAAACTGTTTTTTACCATCAGGGTCACATTATGTCTAACCTCTCAACTTATCAAAAGAAGAAAAACATACCCAGCTTGGCCGACAAGTGCAGGGTTGAAGTTAGAGCTGAATGCAGAGGCGAATCCAGGAAGCACAGGGGAGGAGGACGGTACTCCCGCTGCGGCGGCTGCTGCGACTGCTGCTGCCTGGAGAGGTGCGACGGTGGCTACTGAGCAAGAGGCTCCTGGAAGCCCCATTAAAGACGAGAGGACTGGACTACCTGCTGCAGGAGGCCCCGAACCCCCAAAACCTGGGAAACTAGGATTCGGACCATGAGGAAGACCCGGAAACACGGATTGAGCAGTGGTCAATCCGAGGCCAAAGGGGGAGTGAGTAGGAGCACTAGAGTGAGCCAAACTTGAATAAACAGATGAGGTGGGAGGAGTAGGGGTGGACGGGGTAGAAATACCAGACTGGGCTCCTGGAAAAGGGGAGAGTGCGGAAAAATGTGAAGCAGACTGGGAGCCAAGAGCTGAGGTAAGACTATGGTGTCCGGATACACTGCTGGGTAGAGAGGGCTGTGGTGAGGCGGTGCCGTGGGGTGTGCCCATGGGTCGGGCAAGAACACCTGAGTTAGGCATTACCAGAGAGCTAAGAGAAGGGGTGCCAGACCTCGACGGTCCTTTGAAAGCGGAAGGAATGGGGCTGTTGCTTCCGCTGCCTCCACCATGACGTGCCATGGCGTGAGCATGTTGCTCGCTAAAGTATCCCCCAGCAGGACTCATAGATGGTTGGTTGGGCAGCATAGAAGTGGGCTTGGGACTGGGACTAGCAGAGGCTGTTGGTAAACCACTGACATTTTGCATGCTGGGAGTCAAGCGGCCAGGAGTAAGAGGGGACATGCCTGAGGGTGTGTAGCTACGGATTACTGAATGCGACTGGGTGGAGGGACCACCAGGGAATGAATGGGCCGACTGGGAATCTAGGGAGGTTGGGTAGCCCTTCTTTGATTGTAAACCCATAGCAGCTCCATGAGGAGTCGAGGGATCACCAGTCACCCTGGGTGTAGGTGTGTGGCCACCTGAAGGTGTTTCCGAGCGGGTTCCACCTTGAAAGGGAGAGGGAGGGAAGTTTGGCCCTGGTGTACCACATGGTGTTCCAGATGGGGTTTTAATGACAGAAGGGGTATTTCTACCAGAAGGGGGCATGACAGAAAATGGGGAGGAAGGTGCCGTGTGGCCACTGGAGTTAGAGGCAACATGGGGGGAACCAGCTGGGACAGGAGGGCCTTTGATGACTGAGGGTGAGGGGGCAGGAGCAGGGGATGGGACCATGCCAGCGAACACCGGAGTGATTGGTGTGGTAGGCTGAGGTTGTGAGGTGCCAGGGGTTGCTGGAGTAGAGCTATGAGGAGAAATTGCAGGTGTCCCAGAAATGTTGGAGGTTTGATTTTGCTGAGAGGCAGGTCGGCTGTAACCTAAAAATATAGAATTGGCAAAAATGTAGAAATTGATATTTATATTTTTATACAAAATGAAGACACGCACCACATGCATTCAAGTTTATTAGTAATGCATTAAGAGAGAAAAAAGCAAAACAGAACACCGGAAATCGACACTGTAGCTGCACCATAAGAGACACAATGCTGTAGAGCAAGCACTCATTGTGTAAACACTCATTTAAAAATCCCATGAAATGCTTTTGGGTGTGGTTTCTTCCTGTGTCTCGTGCATTTATGGAAAACATATGAAAAAAGTATGAACGTTAACGCAACCACAGACAAACAAACAATGATGATGATGATGATGTCATCACTTTATAAAACTTTTTTTTTTAAACTTTATTAGTAAAATTAAGAGATGACAGTAAACCATATGGGGTGAGAGAGTGGGAAATAGGTTTTGAGAAAAGATCACAAGCAGAACAAGAACCACAAAAAAAATTCACATTCTTTGATTTCATGGAGTTTTTAAAATGCATGGCACAATGCATCGGTGTGAGTCGTTGCATACAGATATTAACAGCCACTTGTGTTTGTGATTTAAAAGAATCAGATGTTTAGTGAGCATGACAAGTATACTGTAATATTCATTCTTGATACAGTGCTTTACCGTGACATATAAAAATGACTAGATCAGCCCGGCTAGATCAGAAAAAGACCCTTGAAGAGATTTTAAATTTCATGTTATCAATACTGCAGGCAGATTAAGAGCATGCGCCGGTGAGATAGCGTCTACAGACAGCATGGCATTGCAGCTGTTAAAGGCAGCACACGGCGCTAGCAACAGCAACTGCATGTTGTACCTGCCGAACTGGGAGTGGCTCGGTAGGGTGGGGGTGGCACATTGGCGGTGATGACCCCACCCCTTGACACCAGACCTGCGTTGTTGTACGCACCTGAGCAGCATCCGGGGAAAAGGGTAAGAATATTTTGTAATGTTGGATGAATAAGAACATCCAGCCCCTTGCAAACTTTTGTGTGTGCGCATAAAGGCATACATGGCTTATCAACAATTAAGTTTTAAGTACAAAATAGCGTTATTGTATCAAACTAATCTCAAACTATCAAATTTGATGTTCAAGTCTCATGGCTGTATTTTTCAAGTACTTTTGGTGCCCATAAAATTCCATTGATAGTGCATTACTGTTTGTAAGATTAAGATTTTTGTTTGTTGTCACAAACTGGGGGGGCAAGAATTCTTTATGCAGTTTAAACCTGAACATTTTTGGTAATAGCCCAATCCCTTCTGTGTAATCCAAAGAAACAAGTTCTTACTTGGGGCGATTGTTGCGTGTGGCCGGCAAGGTGGAATAGGGTACGGCACAGGTCTGTGTGGATTGTATGTTGATGGTGACGGTTGATAAGAGAGTAAAACAATGATTAACAACAAAATATAACATGTTTCTACTCTTCCAGATTTAGCCATTAAAGACAATAAGCATTAAGAAAAAAACATGTATATGGTAAGTAACACCTGTTCAGTAAAACATACCGGTTTGCTTGCTCCGAGGATCCGCGCTACAATCCCCTTTCCATCCAGGATAACATCATCTCCATCCTTTTTGCCAGGAATTCCCTGTAAAGGTCCAATAAAAACAAGATTAACGTTAAAGAGCTTCTCTTAAACAAACAGCCTGAAATTAATATGCAATCAGCATTTAAAAGCGAATACATACTGTAACATGTTTATTTTTGTTATAAGAGGGTGGAAAAACTCACAGGAAATGTTCCAGTAACCTTGCTGGGTTTGCCTTTGGGATAAGGGTTCCCTGGGATCATCCCGCAGGATGAAATCATAGCTACTGGAGCTTTACATCCCACCTTACATACCTGAACACCATACAAAACCACAAACAAAGTGGATTAAAATCACTGAATACAGGTTTAAGTGGAATCCAAAACATTTTGGGATCTGATCACTTAAACTTCAATTTTACTCATGTTAGTAGTACCATTTGTAAATGTACTTCATTTTAATCTACATTTATTCAAAGTCTGCATATGACCAGAGTATGTAAATTTACACAAAGGAGTAAGTAAAGTTTAACCTGCTCTAGGATCCTTCTTGCTCGTTTCTTCTCAGACAGTTGAATACGAAATACATCCTCCACCGGACGGTAGTTTTGAGCATCACAAATATTTCTGTCCAGAGAACAAAACAACCGTTAATGCATTAACAGTTGTATGGATATTTATTGATTTGTAATTTCCATAAGGTGCAACTTACAAAGCTATGAGTTCCAGCACCACAAGTCTGTCCTTTGAGAATGTGAAAGTATTAAGGATGTTTGCGACCTTTGTTGTTGGAATTGCAACCATTTTCTGGGGGAAGCAAATGTAATCAAATTTTTTTGAGCAACAAAACAAGTCCAAGTATGCAAGTATTTAAAATGAGTGGGGCATAACTTACATGTTGCAAGGCTTTGACTGCTTTAATTTGTGGCTCCGCCCATGAAAAGTATTTCAGAATGTCAATCACCTGAGAGGGAGGGAGTGGGTTTGACAGGTAATGAGATGCAAAATTCTGCATTATTTTTTATCACTAACATGCAGGTGACTTTGTATTAGTATTTTTACATACCTGCTCACTGGAAAAATACCCATGAACCTGTTCTATAGCTTTGATTCGCTGATCTGTCAAAACACACTTAAGAAAAAACAACAACATTAAAGTGTTATATAAAAAATAATTTAAAGAGAAATCTTAAATGAAATGTTACCTTTCTGATTTCGTCCAAGACGATGTCAAAAGATTTCTTGTCCATCTCTGTCGATGATCTGATCACTCAATCGATTACCAATACCTCTTACAGCATCTCAATGACAACTTCATACAGTACCTGGCTGCTAGTATAATCCACAGCACAGCTTTAAATAAAATTTAGCTTCTGGGGCCCAATACTACCTTTTAGCCAAGATTAGTGCATATCTGGAAACCTCAGTGTGTAAAACAGGGTTTGTGGACAAGCATCACTGACATGAGGAACAACAATAGTCCAATGCTAAATCCACACAGTCTTCAAATGCATAATTTTTCACATATATGCATGTCTTGTATCATATCTGCGCGATTACTAGTGTCTCCGCTGTTGCCCAAGCTCATCGTTTTCTCGTTGATTTACTTCAGTAAGATATATTTTCGCTGTTTGTTGGTGTTTAGCAGAGATGCTAAAGGATGCTTGTCGTGTGCGACTTTATTTGTCAGGACCCCGGCATTAAAGGGAATGTTCATAAATACGCCTTAGGATCAGTTAACACTGTATTTTCCAATAAACCATTCTCTCATTGGCATTTTTTAAGTATTTAGGTATGTATCTATTTTTATAATGTATTTTTTATTTTCGTGAATATTGGACACCTTAGGCTGAGTTATGTATACAAATCTAAAAATAAGAATAACAATACATTAATATATGATTTCGTTGAATTATTTTTTAAAGATTAACCTTTTATTCATTATTGTTAATGGATTTATAAAATACATATTAAATAAAGTAGAAGAACAGAAGAAAGTTTTGAATGAATCGTCACATTTTAGACAGGCGCGTAATCAGACACCTAAGCGGAAGTAAACAGTTGTAGCTTGATATGTCATATGCTTTAGTTCTCTGGTTATTTACTAATATTTAATTGTTTTGATAAAATGGACCGATTTTCTTGGTCAAATGGACTTCTTGAGATGAACGAAACGTTAGTAATTCAGCAAAGAGGAGTGCGACTATACGATGGGGAAGACAAGGTATTTCAGTAACGTTAGTTCATACACTGCGTGCATAATTATTTTAAGTGAATATTTATGCTGGACGAAATTAATCGTGGAATTGAATTGGTAAAATATGTTTGGGAAAAAAAATGATCGAAATATTGACTTGCATTATGCGCAGTCTAGTTGCGCAAAGTTATAAAGTGACAGATTGTCAGTGAATAGTAAATTTATATTTAAAAAAAAACATTTGAGATTATGTAGTTCTTATGTTGCTAATTTGTTGCAGATAATGAATGCAGATGTTGCCACGTTGATTTAAGGTGTTTAAAGATATGTAAAAATGTTCATATCAAATGGGTAGTTGGTATTGGTACAGCAAGGGCAAATGTTGTATAATTTACAAGTCTCGTTTGTTTCCTCAATGACAGGCTAAACTTGATGTGGGAATTGTTCTTCTCAGTACACATCGCTTGCTTTGGAGAGACCAAAAGAACAATGTAATGTCATTTTAAGTATCTTTAACCCTTCTGATATTTAATCATGCCCAGTTTAATTGATGATCGAATCAGTTTGAATACTGACACTTACTGACACTTGTTTTTCTCACTGTAGGAATGCTGTATGTGCATACCTTTGTCACAGGTTATATTCTTTGAAGAGCAAGCAGCAGGCATTGGTAAAAGGTGACTCTCCACCGGTTTTAATAGTATTATGTGATTGATGTATTATAATTTTCAGTGTTGTATAAACTATTGCTTTTAAACCCTGCAGTGCCAAAATTGTCATCCACCTGCATCCGACCCCCGAAAATAAGGAGCCAGGCCCATACCAGCTGAGCAAGTATTCTTATATAAAGCTGTCTTTCAAGGAACATGGGCAGATTGAGGTCAGTAATTTATAAAGCATTAATATTTGAATTTAGATATAGGTTTTCTTCATTGTGTATGTAGCTTATAAGTTTGTTAGCACAATATCCAATTTGCAGTTATGGCATGTAACCTATGTGCTGTTCGATATGTAGTTTTACAGACGTCTAACAGAGGAGTTGACTCAGAAACGATGGGAGAATACACCTGTATCACAGCCTATACCCACAGGAACAGGACCCAAGGTCAGAGGTCACATTATTCAGTAGTGTCAGCTTGACTAAGACTTTGTGTGATATGTGAAAGAATACTTTCTGCATTCAAACTGGGGTTGCACGGCGATTAGTCGTGATTAATCTGTTGCAGAGTGGGGGTTTTTGTTTGCATTGTATATGTGTGTGAACTGCGAGTAATAATAATTATATATAAATATGCACACATGTATGTATAATTTTAAGAAAAAAATATATTTATATATTAAGCATTTATATCTAATATAAATTATACATAAATATATACAAATGTATATACACATGTAAACATTTCTTAAATATATACATGCATGTGTGTGTGTTTATTTATTTATACAATTTTATTATACACAGTACACACACATAAATTATGTAAACAAAAACTTTTATTCTGCAATAGATTAGTCGCGATTAATCGTTATGCAGCCCTAATTTAAACCTGAATATATTGAGTTTTTTTTTTATGATAGTGGTTGTTATATATATTTTTTTATTTAATTATTATGTTAAGTAATAGACATTTGAAAATGTCTGTTATAACAACAAATATATATAAGACATGTAAAAGTAAAATAAACTGACAAAATGACATTACAATCAAAATCCCTGCCATCCATATCTGAAAACATTTGTAATGATTTTGAATAAATAATCATGTAGTATCATTTGGATCCTCTTGGTGGCACTGTGATATACTCTTGCCATTTGATTAACCAATACTGTTACACTTGTAATGGTTGTAAATACAAATATTTGCACAATGGTTTTCACTTACTTTTGCTTTGTCAGTCTGTTATGATATCAGTATGATATATATAGTTTTCAGTATTTGTATGGATTGCAAATAGATTGCAAATGCAGCACTTAAAGATTGTGGCTTGTGAGTAAATCCTTGGCAAACTCTTTCCTTCCTTACCCTTTGTTATTTGTTTTCATGTATGTTTTATGACTGATTGTTTGTGTGTGTGTGTGTCTAACAATGTGAAGGGTACTTTTTTCTGTGGTTCTGTAGGCAGGAAAGACACGCGCTGTTGGAATTGTGGGTATTGAACGGAAGCTGGAGGAGAAGAGAAAAGAGACGGATAAAAATATTTCAGAGGTAAGAGAGATTAAAACAGATTCAGAAAGACCTACATAAAGAAATTAAGAATAAACATACTAAAATATGATCCACATGACTACGCTTGAGGTAAATGCACAGGAAACATGTGCCCCCTCTTCTGATTGGACCCTGATGTTAAAAGTGGCGCCCTGCTTTTAATGCTATATGACCTCATGACTCTGATTAGGCTTCCTGGCACAGATATAATAAGAGATGAAAAGAGAGTACACTGGGATATCCTGTAGGTGTGGGTACACAGAGTGATTTAAAAATGATTACAACCTCTGATAAGGGGTAGAAAAAAATACAAGGTATTAATAAAAGACTGGTGTTTTCAGGATGTGTTTGGATGTAGTGATAATTTCATTATTTCTCTTCTTTTTGTCAGGCCTTTGAAGATCTCAGCAAACTCATGGAAAAGGTCAGTTTCAGTAGGCCAGTAGGTCAATTTCAAGTTTATCTATGTTTTATGACTCACTATCTCCCCCCGCAGGCCAAAGAGATGGTGGAGCTCTCCAAATCCATTGCCAATAAAATCAAAGACAAACAGGGTGACATCACAGAAGATGAGGTGAGCTTCTGGGAGTGGTTGCAAGTTGTGACATCTTGTTGGTGGTCCACTGTGGAAGAAAGAGCAAAACAGTATATCACCTGTTGAAATATTTGATTTATTTTAGCCAATCACATTTGTATAAAAACTTTGCCCTTCAAATAGGCTATTTCATGCAAAGTCAATGCATTGATCCCTTTAAAGTGATATACTTTTCAGATAACATTTGGCTGTCCAGTGTTACTGTTAGTAAGGTTTTGTGTTTTATTTGATCATCACAAAATGTTTTATAGCAGATATATCAGTACTTTCCCGTCTTACAATGCATATTTGTATTATGTGTCATGTTCTGTGCCACTGAAGTGTCTATACATTTAAAGCTCGGCAAACATTAGCAGCATAATCCGCATTGAGCTCAGTAATTCTGGTTGCTCACAACACACACTTGGGTGTTTCACAATAAGGAGATAAAAAAATAGGCTGGTTTTTAGGATTGAGCACATATGGTGCACACTAGGTACAGGATAATGAAATGGATGCATACCATTTTTTGCATTTATTTTAAACGCTGGCATGCTAAAATTGGATATGCTGCCAAACATTCAAATATAATTTTTTACAAATAATTTTAAGAAGATGTGTTTAGTGTTGTAGAGTTGCAGTTGTATTTTTCTCATGCCTGTTTGTGCTACCTGACAGACTATCCGCTTCAAGTCATATTTGCTAAGTATGGGCATAGCCAACCCAGTGACCAGAGAAACACACGGTTCAGGCACACAGTACCACATTCAGCTCGCAAAACAGCTCGGGGACATGCTGCAAGCGCCACTGGAGGTAATGACCTTACTGTTTTATATACTTGCACGACAATCATGTTTATCAGGAAGCCATGCATGCTCATTTGGGTATGTGTGTTGTTATACTGAAGGGGGTTTGATTTACGTGACATAATTTCCTTATAGCATGGGTCTATAGTTTACCTAGACTTTAAAATGATGGCTATTGCTTGCTGGACTGTGATATATTGTGTTGTCTGCTGCTCTCTGTCCATCGGTCACTCTTAGGAGCGTGGAGGTATGATGGCGCTTACTGAGGTGTACTGTCTGGTGAACAGAGCCCGAGGGATGGAGGTAAGATGCACCTTCACACGTACATGGTTGGTGCTTAATCCAAGCCAATCTTACAGTAATCTTCTGTCCAGCTGCATTAAGTATGACAGTCATCTGGAGAGACACAAACATTCTGTCATCATTACGCTATGTTTAAGTAAATTGGTAGTAATGAATTTTATTTTAAATTGAAAAACTAGACTTCAGTAACACATGAGACATGAATGTAATGTAATGCAAAATATATCTGGTGATTCATTTCAAAAAGTCAAACTTTGAATATTCTTCTCAGCTTCTCTCTCCAGAGGACTTGGTCAATGCCTGCAAGATGTTTGAATCACTTAAGCTCCCTCTGCGGTAAGGCTACGAACATTTGTATGTGTGTAGATCAGGCTTTGTTGGCAAAAGCAGGTCAGTGTGGGATCGGTCAGCCACTTCCTGGCAGACTTCCTGTTTTCAGGATCCATGTCCGCCCTCTGTCTTAGCTTTTCACCTTTTAAAAGAAAGCAACAGTTTGAGTCACCGACCGCAATGCTTACTATTAAATTTCATTTCGGTTGCAATCCTTTTAGGGTCTTACAGCGACCAACAACAGGGTGTTTTCTATTTCTCTAGGTTGCGAATATTCGACAGCGGGGTGATGGTGGTTCAGCTTCAATCCCACAGTGAGGAGGAGATGATTGCCTCAGCTCTAGATAATGTGAGTGTCATGCCATCATATCCAAACCTCTCATCTGTGAAATCACTTGTGGGCCTTCAAACATCATGCAGTAACTTGTCATTTTTATTGTGGGTTTCTGAAGTGGAAATTGGAGCAGATCTGCGACCACAAACTTGTACAGCCAATACTTCCCCGTCAATTGAATAGTTACTGTTAGGAGTTTACACCGTACTATAAGAAACTAATCGCTGGTGTTCGAAGTCTTCATTATATGAAATGAACTACCTCGGACAAGACACAGCTAGCAGATGTGTTGGGGGTGGTGGTGGTGTTTTAGGTCAAAGGGCTGGAACAAGAGGCGTGTCAGATTAGAAATTTCCATCCCTGAAGAGTGCAAGACAGATGTGGTAAAAAAAGAGAAATGTTCAAATGAGCAAATACATTTAAAGATTTCTGAGAGTTCAGTGTGGAGCAGCAAATATTGCTTTACTCACTAAATATAGTGAATCTCATATAACAAGGCATGAACATGTTTAAATAATAATTAACCCTAGAATCACAAAGAAATAAAAAAATTAAACCTACTTTAAAGGGACACTTGACTCTTCCAAAATATGCTCACCTTCCAGCTCCCCTAGAGTTAAACATTTGATTTTTACTGTTTTGGAATCCATTCAGCTGATCTCCGGGTCTGGTAGTACCACTTTTAGCATAGCTTAGCACAATCCATTGAATCTAATTAGACCATTAGCATCACGCTAAAAAATAACCAAAGAGTTTAGATATTTAAAACTTGACACTTCTGTAGTTACATCGTGTACTAAATAATGCTGTGTTTACACCAGCCGCGGTAGAGGCGTGAAGCGCGAGTGATTTCAATGTTAAGTAAATGAGAAGACGCATTGACACTCGTCTGGAGGTCTCGGTGCGCAGATGAGACGTCTAGTTCCTTCAAATGGCGCGAATTGAGAGGTACACGCGAATGGTGCTTTTTGCATTTTGCTTTTGACGCGAATTGGCGGCTGACTATTGAACTTTGCCGGAATTTCGTGCCGCGTTAACCAATAAGGAGCCTGCTTGCTGCTGTGGCGGCAGCCACGCCCGGAGTCACTCATTCAACCTGAAGGAACGCTTGATATTGTCCGTGAGCAGTCATCCGGAGCTATACGACCCAAGTTCATATTTTATATAGAGTCAGGAATAAAAGGACCTCGCTTGAAAGACTGTCAGTGAGGACATCGGGCAACCTGGACGTTTATTGACCCGTGCCATTTATTTTCCCCTATAGTAAGGTTACCAAATACAAACCGGTAACTCTCTCGATAAATGCACAATCAACATCAGTCATCTTGCAAACAGACAACCGCATAGCACTTGCCCCTCCCACAAGAAGCGGATTTTGCCTTTGACCACGTCAAATGCTTGCTTTTTCCGCGCGTCTACTTCGCTCCAGACGTGCGAATGCATTCAGACTGTTCAAGCGCAAACTAGACGCGATTTTAATGCCTGAAACGCGGTTGGTGTAAACCATAGACCGTAAAAAATATTCACGTAGTGTCTGTGACGTCACCCATTGGTTTGTGAAGATTGCTTTTGAAGCTTAAAGTAGGCGTTGCCTGCTGTCGCCATCTTGGCCGCGCGTCCCTGCGCATTACTCGCGGAAAACCAAAAATGGTTAAAGAGGCGGGACATGGGTGAAGCTGATGTGAAACCACGCCCGCCTAGCGCGAGTCTAGTGACAGCAGTGGCTGTTATACCCATCACTCAAGTGGCCACGCCCTTAATTATGCAGAAGTATAAGACTTAATATAAAAACGGATGAGTTACAAAAAAATTCACCCACCTCACAGTTGTCATGAAGGGCAAAATTAGCTATATAGGCCAAAAAAACTTTTTGTACCAGGCTGTAAACATATTATTTTCTACTGTAAAGTTGGCCATTTTTAACATGGGAGTCTATGGGAATTGACTCCCTTTTGGAGCCAGCCTCAAGCGGCCAGTCGATGAATTGCAGTTTAAGTCACTTCCATGTTGGCTTCATTAGAGAGATCGGAAGGTTGCCCCTCGGTGTAAACGCAGCATAAGACCGATATTACGCAGCGCCTGAAAATAGTCCCCTGCTATTGAAAGTAACCAAGGGGACTATTTTGGGCATTGCGTAATATCACTACGCCTGCTGCAGCCATGTTACATCAGCAAAGTCCTTGATTATTACGACAGAATGAGAGTATAGTTCCTAGCCATTTTCTGTTGGTCTTAGTAAACAATGTAACTATACAGAAGAGTCAAGTTTTAAACAGGAGAAATATCAAAACTCTTTGGTTATTTTTTGGCGCAGTGCTAATGGTCTAATCAGATTCAATGGATTATGCTAAGCTATGCTAAAAGTGGTACCGCCAGACACGGAGATCAGCTGAATGGATTCCAAAACAGTAAAAATCTAATGTTTGGCTCTAGAGGATCTGGAGAATGAGCATATTTTCAAAAAAGTGGAGTTCCCTTTAAGAAAATTTCCCCATAAGCTTTGTGACACATATCTTTATAAAAACATACACTGTAAAAAAATGCATCATATTAGCTTTCGCAGATAATCCAGAAGCACATGCCAGTGGTTATAATGGACATCCATCTGATTTAACTGCGGTTTACTTTGGCTCCTGTATCCTAGGTGACTGATAAGGGCTCCCTTACAGCCGAAGAGTTTGCCAAGTTGTTAGGACTCTCAGTTCTTCTTGCTAAAGAGCGGTACTGTCTGTTTATTTGCTGAAATCACATTGCTAATATAAATATTATATAATTGTTTTATGTATAATAATATTTATGTCACTATATCTTTCTTTCACAGGTTGTTATTAGCGGAAAAAATTGGTCACTTATGCCGCGACGATTCAGTGGAAGGTCTGCGTTTTTACCCAAACCTGTTCTGACGCATGCTGCTGATATATTATCGACCGTGACCCTGGGGTTCTTCCTGCCGGACTCAGATCTCATTCAGAACAGAGCTGATAAAATGATAAGCACTTGCTCTGGACATAGGAGGCACCTACTTTCTACTGTTTTAATGTCAATAGCGTCTTTCATAAATGTTGGTTGAGGTACTTGCGTGTTTATCTGCAATCCATAGGACTGTTTGGCCTAAAGCAGGCTTTATATGTCATCATGTGTTCTCATGCTGTTGGATTTCAGAGAACTCTGTAAAACTTTAATTGCCAACATAAACTGAATATTTGGTGAGAGCATTGTTACATGTCTTGGCCAGTGAAAGTTGGTTCAACATTACCACACATTTACAAATTATTAAATATTTTGTATCATTGAGTTTAATGTGGTTTTTCTTTTAATGCATAGCTGCTGCAAACTTTCTACTGTAAATTATTTTCATTGGAGGTCTCTATATGAACTGGTATTAGTGATAAATTATTGTCTGTTATTCCCAGATTTATTCCAAGAAATGTGTGAGCCAAAAATCACAAATGAGATCAGTTACAATGGGTGGGATGTTCCTATAGTAGTCTAATGCATTAAATACTGTTTAAGGTAGTCTGACATGCTAACCTCATCTAGACAGACCTCCCTATTGTGTGCAGATTTATTGAGGTGAATTCATCTCTTGATAACTGCCTGTAATCCTGCAAATAATCTCTTGAATTGCTCGTGCCATTTATAAATCATTGATTTGAATATTGTAATGCGACGGCTAGACTTGAAACTAAACAGATTTTGGTGAAGAAGTACGGGGACAGATCACATACTAAATTTATTTCCCAAACAATAGTAAAGGAAGCAGGGGAATGCGCGCTCACGATCGGGCTGTCTGACAGAAAAAGGGAATGCGCGCTCTCCGTCAGTGCGCAGCTTGCTCCGTGACGCTTCATTTATTTACGCTTGAAACAAACTCATGGTAACATCTTGCCTTTGAGCCCGACCAGGACGTATTCATTCAAAGGAAATAGGCTGTTCAAACGTCTCGATGTCATATGTAAGTTTATTTATTTTTCTTTGCTACCTATAATAGTCTGTGTACTTTTACTAGTCTATTAAATTCACACATTCAAGTTCATTTGGGGATATCTTGCGAATATTTTGGAAAACAATGATGCGTGAAGGTATAATTTTGTAAATTTTTGTCTATACAACACAATGATTTAGGGTTTTTTAATGTATTTTTTGTGATTGTCCAGGAAACAGCAGTAGGTTATTATTAGGCGTGTTTATATTGTAGTGGAGGCCGGGGCTAGTTGTCACACAGTAAAGTTTTATAGGATTCTGAGCTATACGTCCAATTGTATAAATATTTATTTTCTCTAGCAGTAGTGTTGTTGGTTTTTAATCCTTGTTCAAAGCTATATTTTTAATATCATCCACTCTTATGCTAACATATTTTTGTAATAGCTGTTGGCTAAACAAGTGAACACAGTAAAACCACAAATAGCCTACTTTCAGACCGGAGTCGACTTTGAAGATAGACTTTGATGGAAAACTGTACAAAATGCATAATTATGTAAATAAATATTTTAAAAGTTAGACAATACTTTACCATACATATCTGTAAAGAACTCTCATTATTACATTGTTTTTATACATTTGTATTTATTTCTTATGTTATGTATATAAATTATCAAATCCTTTGTGTGTGCACAACTAGGCGAATAAAGCTCATTCTGATTTTCTAAATTTTTAGGATAGGGCAAGTTGTTAAATGTCTTTTATGCTGAATTTCTATACAATTTGTACATCACTCTCCTTTCTCTTTCTCTCTCCTGTTTATCTGACTTTCAGGACAGAGTCATAAGTAGTTCAGTGAAGTGATGTGGACAAAAAAGATAAGAGGTTGCAGGAGCCGGAATGACACAGGGCTTTCCTACAGTGACCCCATTTCTGCTTCTCTTCCTGATAGGATTTGGTATGGAGATTGGCCATCTTATGTAGTTAAATACTTACAACAACACTTTGTAAAAACAGGTGTAATGAAGCCATTCAATTCTCATTATCACTGTAAATGCATATCAACATATATGTTACTTTAACTTAAAAAAACAAGTTAAACTATTTCAACTTGTTTTTATTAGTTATGTCAACTTATCACATGTAAAAACGTAATAATAATAGGTTGAATTGACTTGCAAAACCAAGTTTTACATATACAAGTGTATACAAGTTTTACTATACACTGAAAAAAAAAGATTCATTCAATTTACTCAATTAAGTGGTTGCAATCAATTTATTTAAGCTAATTTAAGCAAAAGTTTTTTGTTTTGTTTTGTATTTCTATTAAGTGGTTGCAATCAATTTATTTAAGCTAATTTAAGCAAAAGTTTTTTGTTTTGTTTTGTATTTCTAATTTTTTGTTTAAAAGTAGCTTAAATAAATTGAATGCGACCACTTACCTTAAAAAAAATGAGTAAATTGAATGAATAATTTTTTTCAGTGTACACAGGAATCAAGACAGAAATCAGTTTAGTTACATTCCCAGTTTTACATGCAAATAATGGTTTACATGCGAGTCTGTGATTGGCGGTGTGCACTACATTAAATCAGGCTCGTTTGGAGAGGAAAATAGAGGGAGAGGGAAGGGAGGGTCACTGATTCTTCCGTGCATTCTCTTCCCTTGCATGCATTTGTTTTTTCTGCAGGAAGTGACCCACACGTAGTAAATCACAATGCCTTCCTTAAGTTCTCATATAGTGCACTAATAAACAATAGGGAAAACTCACATAAAACACCAATATGAATTTGTACTTTAAGTAAGCAAAATGAATAAAAATGAAGGCACTTGATTGATATTAGAGAGAGGGTCTAACTTCTGGCTTTTCAAAGTTAAAAGCTAGCAAATTCGTAGCATCATTGCAAAGCAAACATCTTTAACTTAAAAAAGTAAAGATCTAGTAGTTATAAACAGCTATACATTATTATTTCTTGCTGCTTTATGCCTTAAAGGTGCAAATATGTTCATAATATAAATGCAACCTGTTAACTCAATTCTGCAAGTGTTATGCTGAATTGCAACCAACCGGCGTTTCAGGCGTCCACCGCGTCACCGCACTCGCTTTTGAAACGCATAGAGACAGCTATGGTAGCAACCACCGTGAAAAACATGTAGATTGACGGAGACAACTTAGTAAAAAGCAAGCATTTGATCCGGTAAGGCAAAATCCGCTTCTTGTGGGAGAAAGTGCTATGCGGTTGTCTGTTTGCACAGATGACTGATGTTGAATGTGCATTTATCGTAGAGGGGACCCTCGGTGTATTTGGTAACGTCTTCATTCTATAGCGGGTAATAATAAACGGTGCGGGTCGATAAACGGTTCACGTGACTCAAAAGTGAAATGTCTATTACAACTTACCAGGATAATGCCCGATAGTCCTCACTGTACAATCTTCCAAGCGAGGTCCTTCTTTATTCCTGTCTCTAGAAATTACAGAACTTGTGTCGTTTAGCTCCGGATAACTGCTTCACGGACAATAAATGCAAGCGTTCCTTCAGGTTGAATGAGTGACTCCGGGCATCCTGATTACACTGCCAAAGTTCAATAATTTTCAACTCGTGCATCAGCCGGCAATTCTTATTATTTTTGTCTTGTTTTCACAAAAAAATATCTAAAAATACCCATGAAAATAAGTCTAGTTTTTAGACCAAAAATATCACATTTAAGTGATTTCACATGTGCATAAAACAAGCAAAAAATCACTTGCCAATGGGCTAAGCTAATTTTCTTGACATTATCTTGAATCTAGTGTTTAAGAAAAATGTTCAAGATTTTTTTGCTTACCCCATAGGCAGATTTTTTTGCTTGTTTTATTCACAAAATCACTTACATTTGATATTTTTGGTCTAAAAACTATTTACTTAACTATAAAACTATAAACTATAGACTTTTTTTCTTTGTTCATTTTGCTCATCAAGAAAAAGCATCTTAATTTATGAATGTTTAGATATTTTTACTGAAAACAAGACAAAAATACTAAGACATTTTTTTCTTGAAACACATTTTTTGCAGTGTACCTCTTCCCATTTTTTTTTTGTGTTTCATATTTGTAGCAATGGCTGATATCCAGCTCTGGCCATCAATGCACATTGCTTTGAGCAATGCCAGCGTGTTTGTGAATTACAGTGCTGACGGCAACTCCACCGGCTACAAATTGACCCTGACGCTGATTGACATCGACAAACATGTTACAGTATTCACCAGACCACTTCCTGTTGACCAATCAGAAGGGTCACTGGAGTTCGACTGCTCCTTCTTCCTGTTTGCAGGTAATTTCAGATTCAGACTGGAGCAGAAACACGACCAGGCTGTGTCTAACCAGAGCGCCATCTGGCGGTGGAGCCCGGTTCTCCGTGTGCACTGGCCAACCTTTCACCTGACTGTTGAACGTGCCAACAACAACCAAAGCTCTAATGGCTTTAGGATTGGCGTGCACACCAATGACAACTTCCACCCTTGTCCCAATGGAAAAGCCTCATCTCTCGACCTTGATGTCAGCTACCTGGAGCAAGTCCAGATAGGCAGGAACACCATTGACAAGGTGCAAAACCGAATAAGACACAACATTAAATTGGTCAGGTCTCAGCATGTTGAGATGGTTTGTGCTTCCTCTTTGACAGAACATGGATTTATTCAGATTTCCATAAAGTCCCCACATACTCAACAAGACATCACATCCTCCGGTCCATTGTACCTGTCAAGCATCTTTTCCTACAAGCTTCTCGTGGATGACATCTACAAAAGCGGTTGCGTTGAAACCGTATCTGTCCGTCGAATTGCTCCTCCTTGTATGGTTACTAATGGAAAAGTTCTACTGTATAAGGAAGATGGGAAAGAGAAGCCCGCTTCCACTCATCTGGCCTTCAACTTCCTTACTCAAGTGGAGAACGAGACTGAATTTAACTGCTCTCTCTTTGATGTCGGCAAGAATAAATACTGCTTCAATTTCACGCTGGTCTACAGTCAAGCTCCCAGTTTAGCACAAACCTGTGTGGTTGTGCAACGGCATACAAGTGAGTCAGGATTTTTGGGATGTGTGTCTTGCTTGTTCATGTTTAAGACCTTACACGTGATCTAGGGTGAATTAAGCAACTTACAGTGAAAAACAAACATAATTTAACTACTAATATTATTGCACTGTAAAAAAATGTTTGTATTACACTCACTCTAAAAATGTCTGGGTTATTTTTGACCCATAATGGGTAAATATTGGACAGAACACATGCTGGGTTAAAAACCTACATTAAAGATTGGACCTGACTGAGGCATATCTAGTTACCATTATATCAAAGAGACATTTAAGCAACCACCCAAAACACCCTAGTAACAGCCTAGCACCCTAAAAGTGTTTAGAAAAGTATTGTATACATTTTAAATGCCTTTCTCCTCTCAAACACTTTGTTATTGCTCTGAAGCAATGTGGGGTCCTTGGCAGCCATGGAGTGGTTGCAGTGTGACGTGTGGGGAAGGAGTTCGAGAGCGTGTTCGTGAATGTCTGCTGCCATCTGGAGGTGGGATGCGATGCACTGGCATGGTTAGGGAGCAGTCGCACTGTTGGCTAGAGGGCTGCATTGGTAAGCATTTTATTATTCTATTAATCCTCAAAACAAAACTTGCCAATACTTTCTAATAAACAATTCATTTTATTTTTTATGATAATGATTGTTTGTGTCTTCTTGACTACTAATCGATCTTTCGTTTTTAAGAGGAGATTCCACCTCCATCCCTCACTCCTCCACCGGATGTGAGTTCCACCCTTGCTGGGAATCTAGTAGTAGTGGCTGGGATCACCTTGTGCCTGGCTGTGATCCTGGCCACCATCTTTATCACGTTGTGGAGAAAACTCTGCCGTGCTCCCAAGTGCAGCTCCATGCGGCGTGGTTCCACGCACTCTCCAAGTGGCCGGAAGAACTCTGATGAAGCTTCGATCTTTGGTCACAGCCTGCAAAGACCCAGTTTTTCTGACAGTTTGCAAGCAACTTCCCCGCAGAAGGGGCTTACCTTGCCTGCAAAACAGGAGCCGTTAGACCGAGGTGTGTTGGCTCGTCAGCAAAGCATGTCTCTTCCCCTTCCTCAAGACCCTGAGAGGATGTCCCCTTCTGGCCAAAAGATCGTTCCGCCTATTTTTGGATACCGCTTGGCTCAACAGCAGCTGAAGGAGATGAAGAAGAAGGGGTTGAAAGAGGCCACTCAAGTCTACCATGTGTCCCAGAGTCCTGTTGATGATACCATGCTGGAGGCCACACCTTCAAGCCATACCGGTTTAACTCCAGTGCCTAAGGAAGTCGACAGCCCGGAGGAAGCCAGCAGCAGTCACTTCCGAATAAAGTCTCCTTTTCTTGAACCGACATGGCCTCCGAAAAACACAGGAGCTCTGTTGGATAGACACAAAGTAGACATGTTGCTGGGTCCACCAAAGTCTGCGTTCAGTGCCAGTGCCCGTCGTCTTGAGCGCACGGCAGATTGGGTGGAGATGGTCGAGCGCAGTAGAGTAAACTACCCAAAGAATCCAAATTTCAGGAGAACGTCAAGCTTCCACGACAACAACCAACATTTGCCTCCATCACGACCCTTCAGAGAGAGAAGTATGACCCAAGTGACTCCTCGACAGCTTCCAGATGGGAGTTGTAGAAACAGAACGTGGGAGCATACACTACCTGAACTTGAGGTCTGGTCCTGCCCCAATCCCAAAATAACTGATAGGTCAGTTGACCAAAGGAGGCGGCCATGGGTAGACACAGTCTCTTCCCAGTCAAACTGTAAAGGTAATACCTTAGTGGTTCCCAATTCAGCTCCAGTGACACCCACAAAAGAACCCTTGGTGGATCGTCACAGGATCGCTCGGAGCCCGTCCTCCCCTATGGACAGAGCAGAAAGAGCAGAACAAAACTGGAACAAAAGAGGACCCTCCCCTATTCAGAGGAACATCTTAGCCAGGAAGCTAAAAGAAGCGAATTCGTCTTCCTGTCAAAGGCAACGCAGTTCCACATTTTCTACCTCAGAGCAGCGCAGGGGGCGCTGTCGTAGTCTTCCTCTCTCTGCAGACTTCAGCAACTCCCCTTATATACTTACTGAGTCAGAACAGCGAATGATGGACATTTCTGGATACTTGGGTGAAGAAGATGGAGTAGAAATTCTGAATGTTCATAAACTTACATAATCAAAGTTTTGGGGAAGGTTCTTACACTCTACTAAAGGTAACTGTTGTGTTACAAGTGACCAGTGGCAGCTCGTGACTGCTCATCCGAGGGGCGAAAAATTCAGAATATGTGTTTGGAGTGTCATGTGTTTTCAAAATATGTGTTTTTTGCGTCATGTGAACCATGTGCATCACGTGTTTTGTCAAAATAGGGGCCTGCTAAACACGCGTCAAAACCGTTTATGATAAAAGAGACGCTCGCGTTCACAAAATACACGCAAGACACTCCCTGAACACTAAACTCTGATTACGCATGAGATTATGCGAGTATCTGGCAAACGCGAGTCTCTCTTTTATCATAAACGCATTTAGATGCATCTGCAGCAGGCACTTGTTTTGACAAAACACGTGATGCACACAAGATCGCTCGATGCGCAGAACACATATTTTGAAATGACGAACCACACACATGATGGGCTACATACATGTTGTGACGAACTTCGCATCGAGCACCCTCGAAAAAAGTCACCGGCCGCCACTGCAAGTGAATAGAAAATTTTCAGTTGGATAAGTCTGAAGTTTTTTTATACATATAAATGATATAAATGTCATTTTAATTTTGTTTTGTGGACATGTGGACACATCACAGCCTAGTTTTATGAGCTAATGGAACAATTATTTTCTTCAAATGAAATCTACACTGTAAAAAATCTGCACTTAAAGGTATTGCGGAGGATTTTCTATTTCTGGGTGGATCATCAAGACTATTGGTCCTCCTAGTTGTCAATCAGGAGTGTTGCGCAATTGCATTTTTTAAAAAAGTGGAGAAGGCGGTTCTTTTCTAAAATTCGAGAAAATCCTCCGCTACACCTTTAATTTACAAGTCATTTTAACTGTATTTACTGGTGATGCATTGCTGTAACTTATAAAATTAAGTTTGACATAACTCATGCAAATTCAAATTGATTTAATAATGTACAACAACTCATCACTTGTCAAGATGAAGTTGAAATAACTTGTAAATCGTAGCTGATTAAACTTAAAAATGTAAGTGCAAAAATATTTTTACAGTGTGTCCATATTCATGCATTGCATTTTAGTATCAGTTTGTGCCTTTAGTTTTACATTGACAAACATTATATTTCTTTTACATAAATTACACATATGAAAGTGACACATAAGACACAAAAACATTCTTTGGATAGTTTGTACACTGGAAAAGTGCTGTTTGGGAAAAACATAAACATGTGTATACATTTCTTAAGTTTCTGGCATTGCTTATTTAGTCAAAGACGCAAAACTTTAGTCAAAAAGAAAAAACATTGCACTTTTGAAAATGATACCTCAATATGTTTAGATGCTTTATTAAGTTATATATGAAGGATTATATATAGAGAGACACTGCATGCATCAAAAGTTACATCCAAAATTTAGCTAAAAAAAAGAAAGAAAAAGATAAAATTTTTACATTTTATTATATAGTTAGTGGGGAAACATAAAGGAAATTCACAAAATGAGTTACTTAATCCCCATTGAATCCTTCTTGGCTTTTGCCACACATTTTGCTGCATTTTTATAATATAACCACAGTAAATAATGGCCACAGTTAAAGGGGCTGTATGTAAGACTGACCTCTAGTCGCTAAACTTGGTATCGCAGTCTAAATTCAAAATGTATTCGATTTATTATCACCCTCTAAGGTTCCCAGATACCTACAGGAGAGCAACCTATGATGGAAAGCATATGTTTATTTCCTTAATTTTATATTTGCAATGTTTTTGTTGATTGCAAATTACAAAAAGGCCTATTTATACCTCAATCTGTTGATTTTGGATGTTGCATCCACCAGAGGTCGCATTTAAGCAACCAATGATAACTGGCAACCGAGCAGTCAACATACTCTATTCAGGGTAAATTGGCAGTGGCAAGATAACACAGACCAAAACAAAAACAAACGTTCCACTCTGTGGAACTTCAAAAGAATATAACAGAGTTTTTAGAGAAACAGAAATGTGAAGTTAACATGTTTCATACATTTCTGTAAAAAATTTATAGTGGTTTTTTTATATGTTGTACAGTCAAAAATCTACACATAGCTTCTTTAATACACTGTAAAGTACATAAATGTATAAAGAGATTTTTAAAGGTGCAGTGTGTAATTTTTAGAAGGTTCTCTTGACAGAAATGCAAAATAATATACAAAACTATGAACCGTTATGTTTTTATTACTTTAGAATGAGACGTTTTTATCTACATACACCGAGGGTCCCCTTACATGGAAGTCGCCATTTTGTGCCACCATGTTTCTACAGAAGCTCTTAATGGACAAACTTTTTTATTAAGTTGTCTCCAATCATGACATGTTTGTCCTGTGGTGGCTACCGTAGCTTCTCTATGCATTTCAAAAGCGAGGGGTGAGCTGTGAACTGAGCTGTTGGTTGCAATTTGGAACCTCACCACTAGATGCCGCTAAAATGTACACACTGCACCTTTAAGTGTGCCTTTTTACTCTGCCGGTCCTGCTCCACTACCTAGATTATCCATGTAGGTGCTGGGTCGAATCTTCATGGTGGTGTGTCTGAGAGAGTACCACAGCCCTTTCCAGGTGCTCCAGACCACACCATTATCATACTTGGCTTTGTACTCTCCACCTCTGTAAAATCTCCCATTGAGATTGGCAGCATGACACCTGCCATTACACAAACATGTCAACAACACAAGACAATGAATTGATGTGCAAAAAATATGTATCCCTTAAATGAACAGGGCCCTGGACATTTTTTTATGGTGGACACCTATTCATGGGCCCAATGAGTATGCAATCACAGGGCCACGTAGTGACAAGAGGAGTGGAAAATAGATGGATAGTTCAATTAAATACCCATAATAAACAGAAATCATAGTAAGACTCACCTGTTGTACCACCAGCCTCCTCTGTTTTCCACAGCACAGTTGCCTTGCCGGTATCGATCGTGATCCTGGTCACGAGTGGTGAATTGCATGCCATTATGAGACGCTGACCACTGCTCTACCATATTGGCTCCTCCAGACAGGGCATCTCCTGCCTGACCACTGTACATCCCATAGTGCAACCTGTACTTATCCTGTGTAAATATGTAAGCGGAGGGATTTAATTTGCAATTGAAGTAAGAAAACTTTTAACCCCGCACTGTTGTTGAAGAGACAGCGAAAACAGCTCACCTTTTCGTCGGACACTTTGAAGTTGTCATACATTGCATAGGACCGCTGTCCTTTCCAATCCATCAAATCAATTTTCATCACATTTTCACCGTCTTTAAGCAAGGCATGAATATGATCATTCCCAAGCCAGAATTCGTCTTTACTCGACTGGAAGTGACCAAATCCGTTCTTGTATTCCTCCCAGGTTCTGTAGATACAAATGCTTGAATTAACAAATTGTTGGTGTGTTTTTAAATGTAACTAAGAAGAACTTAAGGGAAGATGATAAATTTGTGGTAAACCTACCTGTCAAAACTAACTTTACCATTTACCCGTTTTTGAATCACAGTCCAGCCCCCACCATCATCCATATCGCAGTACACAAGGAACGGTTCAACTGATGATTTGGGCTTAATTCTGTAGAATCCAGTTTCTGGTTTCAGTCTATCGTATAACTCAGAGCAATCTGTTGTGAATATAAATTACAGAAATAAAAAATAATTAATCCTCATATTCTTGAAATTAGTGTTGTAGTCAAGACCACCTAAACCGAGACCAAGTCATGACCAAGACCAAGACTGGCCGAGACCGAGTCAAGACCAAGACTTTAAATGGTCAAGACCAAGACAGGCCGAGACCAAGTCAAGACCAAGACCATTGCAAGTCACTGCATTAACCATATCTGAACTGTCTTTCCATGGCTTGCCATCCACTTAACACAATGCAGGTGTTTTTAGTTATAAAATTAGAAAAACAATGCCAACATCATATGCCAAACCTGAAAAAACTGCATAAAATGAATGATAAAAAATAAATTTGTGAAATTTAATTTCTTAAATTAAGATGCTTTTTCTTGAGAAGCAAAACTACCCAAGAAAATAAGTCGTGTTTTTAGACCATGAATATCAAATTTAAGTGATTTTGTGAATAAAACAAGCAAAAAAATCTGCCAATGGGGTAAGAAAAAAAAATCTTAAACACTAAATTCAAGAAAAATTCAAGAAAAAATTGCTTACCCCATTGGCACATTTTTTTGCTTGTTTTATGCACAAAATCACTTGAATGTGGTGTTTTTGCTCTACAAACTAGACTTGTTTTCTTGGGTAGTTTTGCTAAGAAAAATCATCTTAATTTAAGAATTTTGACCGGTCTTGAAATAAAATTCCGAGTCCTCTTCGTCTGAGACCGAGACGAGACCGAGAAAAAATGCGGTCAATTCCAAGACGAGACCAAGACCTTTAAAAGTGGTCTTGAGACCGGTCTCGAGAACTACAACACTACTTGAAATAGACTCTGAGGTTGTTTGATAATTTTTATTATTATAAAACTTTATTTTGTTTATAATCAGGTCTTACTGTATACACTTTTACAAAAAGGGATTAAGGATTATCAGACTCTACACCAGTAGTCTCCAAAAGCATATTCTATTAATAGCCTTAATTTTAAAATTTATTTATTACATATTTTTATATTAGCTCTTCTTTTATGTTACCATAAACAATGATAAAACATATCAACAAATAAAATAAAATCAACAAGTAAAAAAAGGTTTGAGTAGGCTATATAAAAATATTTTGCCCTCCAGATTGTTTTATCCATTGTGGTAAAACTTTTTGAACTTTAAAAATTACTTCAATTGTAACACCTAAACATTTTTCAACTTTTTTTCAAAATTTTCCCACTTTAAGTAAGAAAAAAGGTAAAAAATATTTAAATATTTTAGGTGTTACAAATTGAAGTAATTTTTAAAAGGTTTATCACCTTCATTTTTTACTTAAAGTGAGAAAATGTTAGTTTTTAAAGTAAGCTTTCACTTTTTATAGTGTAAACAAACAAGGGGTTATTAATCATAAAAATAATACCTCTGTCATGAACCAGTAAGTTGCCTCCAGTCTTCATTGAAGTTGGTAATGGTTCAGTGTTGTTTTCATATGTCTTACTGTGGTCTTGTGGTAATAACTTGAAGCGACGGTGATCACGCAGATGCATAACTTTCCACTCCCCGACCAACAGTTTATTATTAAGCTTGTGAATTTCTTCTTTGAGCTTTGACACTTCAGATATCTGGCATTCCTCCTTTGCCTTAATAAACTAAAGACAACACAGTTTATTTTTCATATTAGTATATGTCTAAATAATGAAACAGAAACATTTTACTTGAAATCCCAACTTACCAAAATCTGGAGTGAAGAAAGAGCATAAAACATCACAAAAAACGGGAGCTGGGACATGTTCTTCACATGAAAACAAGCAAAAAAGAATCTTGTTGGAATTCTGTATGCATTAAATACTTAACATGTTAATGCTTTAATAATAAAAGAATGTTTGATTTAAAAAATTATAATGACGATTTTTAAAGTTATACACACAGAAGTGTTCTTCACTCTGCTGGTTTGTTCAATGAAATGTCCTCCAGACTTTCTTTACTAGTCTAATATTTATAGGCACTGTTGGTTCCGCATGGTCCACATTAGTCTTTTCCATGAAGAATGACGTTTTATCTTTCCCCATTCCACAAATCCTGGTATTACCGAAAACATTTTTTTTTTATTTTCAAAAATGTTTTGCTTATAAGTTGTGCAATTTCTGTTTTTGGTAAAAGTGAGGATTATTGTTTGTTGATTAACAAATACATGCTTCAAATAGGCTAAATACTGAATTTTGTAGGTCAATTCATTTAAAATTACAGTATATGAACAGCCTGGTTGTTAGACTGGCAGGTCTTGTTCTGGATTTAAGTCTTGAAGATGCTGCTGTTGCTTTCAGTTTTAAGGGGTATAGTACACTCACCTAAAGGATAATTAGGAACATCTGTCCAATTTCTCATTAATCCAATGATGTACTGGTGTGGGGGTTATTTTCTTGGCACACTTTAGGCCCCTTAGTGCCAATTGGGCATCGTTTAAATGCCACAGCCTACCTGAGCATTGTTTCTGACGATGTCCATCCCTTTATGACCACCATGTACCCATCCTCTGATGGCTACTTCCAACAGAATAATGCACCATGTCACAAAGCTCGAATCATTTTAAATTGGTTTCTTGAACATGACAATGAGTTCACTGTACTTAAATGGCCCCCACAGTCGCCCTGGATGTGCATCCCACAAATCTCCATCAACTGCAAGATGCTATCCTATCAATATGGGCCAACATTTCCAAAGAAAGCTTTTAGCACCTTGTTGAATCAATGCTACATAGAATTAAGGCAGTTCTGAAGGCGGAAGGGGGTCAAACACAGTATTAGTATGGTGTTCCTAATAATCCTTTAGGTCAGTGTATATTGCCTGCAAAATAAATAAATAAAAAATTACAAATTCTAATGGTTTCCATTACAAAATAACATTACGGACCATGTTCTGTTTACCAGTAAAACATTACTAAATTACTTTATGTACAGTAGTGTGTTCTGGGCCTCATACCAGTATTTTATGTAGTATCACAATTATTTCTAAAAAGGTTAAATAGATATTTCTCCTGACCCAGAATTTCACAAATGTCTACAACTCAAGTGAGTAAAGTGCACTAAAATTCACTTTATTTAATAGTACTCTAAGGGGAGGTTTCCAGGACAGGGCTTATCCTAATCCCAGACTAAAATGCATGTTTGAACGGTCCTAATTTTAAAACACCGTGTACTGACATATCTTAAAAAGTGTATCAGTACAATTGTTTTTCTCAAGATGCACACCAGTATTGTTTTTTTTTGTAAGGTATGTTTGTAAAAACTACTTAAATGTCGTAATATAACTAAGGACAAGTCATGGATAAATCTAAACCCTGTCTATAGGAAACCCAGAATGTACTATTTTCATGTATCAAAAAATTTGTTTACCTTTTAAAGGGATATATCACCAAAAATGCTGTCATAATTTACTCAAACTCATGTTATTATAAACCTGCAAAATTTGTTTTGATGAATACATATTCATGATCATGAGCCCCATTCACTTCCATACTAGGAAAAAATACTATGGAAGTGAATGGGGCTCATGATCGGTTTGGTTACAAACATTCCTAAAAATATCTTCCTCCATGTGAAAATTATGAAAATAATGATAGAAGTTTCATTTTTTGGGTGAACTAACCTTTAATGTAAACTCAATAATATTTAAATGTACTCGACTGTGCTATTTTGAGACACCATTAATTTCAATACACTAAAAATCAGTTTTGGCATTACTCAAGTAGAACTATACTTTAAATTAGTACCCTATATTTGTATTTTTTACACTTTTATTTAGCATTCAAGTCCCTATATTTTATTTTTTACCTGGGTCGAAACATTTGATACTAAGTTGATACTTAAATGAAACGTCTAACTGAAAACTCCATCAAATCTGGAAAGAGCATCTGATCAGTGTGGTTATGTAGCCTATATGAATAAATGCAACTTGAAACTAAAAACTACATAGCTGTATAGAAGATCAATGAATGTAAAGGTAGCACATCTGTTTTCGTTTACTCCGTAATACCGAATTCATGTGCATGTTTACGTGAGCGCGCATCAGGAAGTTGAGAGTTTAGAAACCGCTACGTCTGCAACAGGAGAAGAGGGCGCCGTGAGCGCGGATGGAGAAATAAGAAAACTGCAGGCGACCTTTGAACCTTCTTCCTTTGTTATCCCAGAGAAATCACGGGACAGTCATTCATTGCTCGTAAAGTGAATCATGTAGGAATGAATGTTTGAGGAATTCTGCAGATAGCAGAAAAGCTGCAAGCTAAAGGAAAGGAAACCAGTTTTCCCGGATGCGCCGTCTGCTTTCTCAGTTTTCCATCGCTGACAATCCTCCAACTAGGTAGATCTGGACAAATACATGACTTGGCGTTGTTTTAGTCCAACTACGGTGTAAAACACGTTTAGTCTTTAGAGTTAGAAACGTTCTGTACACTTTTTGGAGTTACTTCATGGGATATTAAACAGAAAAATGTTTTAATCCACATACGAATTTTCGATTTGGAACCTTTTAAGGATTTATACATCTAAAGTAAGTACTGTTTGTTTCATATTTGTGGTTATGATTCATACTTTATTGACTATAGGTTATTACAAACATTTAGAGATCTGCATGTGTCTGTCTTTGATAAACTGTGTAGCCCACACATCCTCAACTTTCCCTGGAATGTGGATTTGTTTCTTGCCATTTTACAGAGCTTTTCTTCAAAATGACATCTGTGCATTTCAACCCTGGGCTCGATTCCAAAGAAGTTAATGGGTAAGTGTATATAATTCAATTACTAACACTTGACCAGACTCTTCACCTTTACTCCCTAAATATTAAATGAGTAATTTAGTTGCATTCTCAAAAGTACCGTTCAAAAGTTTAGTGTAGGCTTATGCATTTTTATTTTTACGCTTTTTTGAATAAACTCATCTTTGCAATTACACAAATGTAACTCTGAAAATTATGTGTGCAAAGTTTATATTAAATTGAAAACACATTTAAAATCTTTCGTAGTCACTGTAAGATTAGCACAAATCTTGTTAAGGTCTATGGCAACTTTTTAAATGTATTTTAAAGTCACAATGTAATTGATATTGATATTTTTAATATTGTGTTGTTTTTTAATACAATTCATGTGCTTTCATAGTCAGTTTCCTGGACAGGGATTAGACTAGTCCTAGACTAAAAAAGTTTTAAGAGCTGTCCGAACTAAAACAACTTGCACTGACATATCTTAAAATACATCAGTACTCTTTGTTTTCCCTCAAAATGCACACAAGTAATGTTTTTAGTAAGGCATGTTTGTTCAAACTAGTTATATTTTCTAATTAAACTAAGGCCTAGTCCTGGCTTAAGCTAATCCCTCTCTGGGAAACCACCCCATAATCTTCACTTAAACACAAACCCAGCAAACACAGAACGTTTCCTTAATGTTAACAATTTTAATGTTTTGTTTTCCAAATTTTAATGAAGTTTAGTTAAAGTTAAGTTTAAGTTTGTGAGGAGCATGGTCATGTGATCCAATCAATCAGCATGAACAGGTGCCTATAAATAACCATCTCTAACCTCTTTCCAGGGACAGTTTTTGCAGCATCTCTCCTTCACCCCATTGCCTCACTCTCAGCTAGTACATCTATCCCAGTAAAAGAGAGGTTCGGCTAAAATTCCAAGCTCAAAGCCCTCCCCTCAGACAGCTCCCCAAATTTGCTTTCTCATTCCCTATTGATTACATGGGACTGCAAACTCGTGAAACAGTTTTAAAGGGATAGTTCACTCAAAAATGAAAATTCTATCAGCATTTACTTGTTCTCATGTTACAAACCTGTATACATTTCTTTGTTCTGATAAACACAAAGGAAGACATTTTAAGAAATGTTTGTAACCAAACTGTTTGTGGACCCGATTGACTTCCATAGTATTCTTTTTCCTACAGGTTTGTAACAACCTAAGTGTGAGGAAATAATGACAGAATTTTCATTTTTGGGTGAACTGTCCCTTTAAGAGAGTCCAAGTCATCCATTTCAAAATATTTTTTTACATAATTTTATTTTTTTATGTAGCTTTATAGCTAATGAAAAAATGTGTTGGCACAAATATGATTTGTCTACAAAAGAATTTCAAACATTCTGACATATGCAATAAGACCAAAAGATCTGAAACATGTCAATGACAGTGAATGTTCTGGCTAAAACTTGCTATAATGAATATTTAAAAGTATGCACTGCAAAATAAAATATGCAAATGATAAAAGTGTATTTATTATGCTATGTTCCTGTCTGTTTCTTTCTCTTAATCAATCTTTTTGTTTTATGTGTATCAGTAATGACGTTAAAGAGGAGGCTGAAGTGCAAATCGATGATGGGAAGGAGGAGAGAGCAGATCCAGACACCATGTACCAGTAAGTGACATGCATGACGTCTTTATTTAACACTTCATGTGGCTTTGAATTTTACCATTTACTATAACTCTTTGTTTTGTAGTCGTGTCCGGAATGTGATATCTCCTTTTGTGATGTCCTTTGGATTTCGGTGAGTGGCATCATTTCATTGTAATTGTCTCATGACCCTGAGCTGCTCTGCCAGAATCCTAGCAGTTGTTGCAAATGATGACCTGTAGAAAATAAGGAATAGATGTCCTCAAACTTATGCTCTTGTTCGCAAATTACAGTATTGTAAACGTATCAATCATATTATGTGGACATTAAGTTGTGAAAATTATGTACTAAAACATTTGTGAATGTGACACATTTTTTCTAATTTCCAGTGTTTTCGGTCTGGTACTGATCATTGTGGATATTATTCTGGTGATAGTGGACTTGTCTCTATCAAACAAGAGTCGTGATGTAGGAAGTGCACTGGAGGCTGTTTCTCTGGTCATCTCTTTCTTTTTCCTCATCGACGTGCTACTCCGTGTCTACGTGGAGGGGTTCGTAAACTTAAACATAAATTGTAGTATTCTAAGTCAGCGTGTGATTGTATTGAGGTGTTTTTCTTTAAAGGAGCAGTGTGTAAATTTTAGCGGCATCTAGTGGTGAGGTTGCAAATTGCAACCAACGGTTCAGTCCACTGCTCACCCCTTGCTTTTGAAACGCATAGAGAATCTACGGTAGCCGCCACCGGAAAAACATGTCATTGACGGAGACAACTTAGTAAAAAAAGTTTGTACGTTAAGGGCTTCTGTAGAAACATGGCGGCACAAAATGGCGACTTCCATGTAAGGGGACCCTCGGTGTATGTAGATAAAAACGTCTCATTTTAAGTTAATAAAAACATAACGGGTCATTATTAGAAGGTCTTTATACACCACTGATAATATAGTTTTGTATATTATTTTGCATTTCTGTCAAGAGGTCCTTTTAAAAATTACACACTGCACCTTTAAATCTTAAATTATGGGTCGTTTTGATGGAAGGACATCACTAATAGCCATGGCCATGGTCAGTGGTTTTCTGTCACATGTGAACACATGTTATCCGGTTGATGTGCTATAAACATCCATCTGCACTCCAACTGCACATGCTCAAAGACAGGATAAAAAATGGCATGTGGCCTTCATTACAGGAAGTGATCTACAGGAAACATATTTTCCCTAAACTCAGTGGTTCTTTATAGTTTCTGTTTTTCCAATGGGATTCTCTTTATAGACCTAGAGCTGTGTTTTTCAACCACCGTTTGCCTTGACCACTTGTTTGGTGTGTTGTGGAAAAATAACACTAGCACAGTGTTTGAAAAAGCACTCGAAGCTAGCTATCAGGTTGCTGAGTTGGTCACAGCTGCGTGTCAATGTCATGAATTCCAGCCAGGATATCATCAAGTTTCCAACAAGATCAAGTTTCACATTAAATTACGTTTAATACAGTATAATTTTCCAGTTTAACAAGTCATTTAAATGCGGGGTGCATGATTTTTGAAAAACACTTTGGAGAAGGGGTCGGGCCGAGTACCAAAACACACTTGTAGCCAATCAGCAGTAAGGGGCGTGTCTACTAACCATCATCGTTGCCTGGGTTGCATATGTGTGGTGCGGGTCTATCAAAAGAAGGTCCAGATTTTATTGTGTTTGTTTAGGTGATTTCAAATATTAACATTGGCTTTCAGAGATCAAGCACCCCGCCTTTAAGCATTTCAATACAGGTTTGTGCAGATTATATGCTTATTGTGAAAGTGGTGTGCCGTATGATTTTTTTACTTATCAAAACAAAAAAGTTGGGAAACGCTTTCCTAGACTAGAGCATACACAACTCAAGAAAGATATCTGCTACTATAATGCATTATTTATGAGTGTTATTGCAACATGCTTCAAAGTCCTAAGCATGAATACATGTATGTACACAAAATGCATTTTCTGAACTTCTCAAACCTTGCTTCTCAGATTCAAGGTGTACTTCAGCTCAAAACTGAATATAATAGATGCTTGTATCGTGGTTGTTACCCTGGTGGTCACCATGATCTACACATTCTCAGATTTCTCAGGAGCCAGTTTGATTCCCAGGTATAGCACAAAGACATTTTTATTATTCATTTTAATAAATATATTAATTTACATAAAACATTCATGTCTGTATACTTGATCTAAACTGTTTATTGTTATCATTTATGTATCACATTTAGTATATTAATGTCCGATTATAAAACTTTTGCAGGTTGGTGTCATTCCTGAGATCTCTGAGGATTCTTATACTGGTACGGATCTTCAGATTAGCCTCTCAGAAAAAAGAGCTTGAAAAGGTCACCAGAAGAATGGTGAGTGTTTTAAATCTCAAGGTGATGTTATGTTATCTATTTAATTTTTTTTAGATTGCTCTGTGATATCTGTGATATTTACAGGTGTCTGAGAACAAAAGGCGGTACCAGAAAGATGGATTTGATCTGGATCTCACATATGTCACAGGTTTGGTTGCTTTATACGTTTTGCCTAGTTGTTGTATTTATTTATTTTGCATCAAACACTTTAAACATTTTATTAAGATTATATTATGTTGTTTTTTTTAATCACAGATAGAGTCATTGCCATGTCATTTCCATCTTCTGGCAAGCAGGCGCTCTACAGAAACCCTATCAGAGTAAGTCAATGACAGAACAGAAAACACTGAATTGTATGATTAAAGAAAGGTAAACACATATTTTAAAAATTATGTAATTTTTAATATTTAAAATTGTAAGTTAATTATAATAAACTGGACCACAAAACCAGTCACAAGGATAAATTTTAAAAAAAAATGAGATTTATACATCATTTGAAAGCTTTCCATTGAATGGCTTGTTAGGATAGGACAATATTTGGCCTATATTTAAAAATCTGGAATCTGAGGGTGCAAAAAATGCTAATATTGAAAAAAAGTTGTCCAAATGAAGTCCTTGCCAACTGCATTCACTCACTTAAAATAAAGTTTTAATATATTTATGGTAGGAAATGTACAAAATATCTTCATGGAATATGATCTTTACTTAATATCCTAATGATTTTGGGCATAAAAGAAAAATGTATAATTTTGACCTATACAATGTATTGTGGGCTATTGCTACAAATACACCTGTGTGACTTAAACTTTAAGGGACACTCCACTTTTTTTAAAATAAACTAATTTTCCAGCTCTCTACAGTTAAACATTTGGTTTTTCACCGTTTTGGAATCCATTCCGCTGATCTCCGGGTCTGGCGGTACCACTTTTAGCATAGCTTAGCATAATCCATTGAATCTGATTAGACCATTAGCATCGCGCTCAAAAATAACCAAAGATTTCCTATTTAAATCTTGAATCTTCTGTAGTTGCATTTTCAATTTAATTTTCAGACCGACAGAAAGTTAAAAGTTGTGATTTTCTAGGCCGATATGGTTAGGAACTATACTCTTATTCTGGCGTAATAATCAAGGACTTTGCTGCCGTAACATGGCTGCAGGAGACGCAATAATATTATGCAGTGCCTGAAAATAGTCCCCTGCTATTGAAATTGACTAAGGAGACTATTTTTGGCTGCTGCGAAATATTATTGCACCTCTTATAGACCGTTTCAGCAGTAACAACATAAACAAGCGGCTGCACGTAGCTTTCGGTAAACTCCGCTAAGAATAAATAACAACAAAGTTCTTGTAGTTTATTTATATAACAAGCAAAAAAACAACACATAGATAACCTAGGAAAACAAAACATTTCTAATGGACTAATCAGATTCAATGGATTAAGCTAAGCTATGCTAAAAGTGGTACCGCCAGACCCGGAAATCAACGGAATGGATTCCAAAACTGTAAAAATCATATGTTTAACTCTAGGGGAGCTGGAAAATTAGTATATGTTAAAAAAAAGTGGAGTGTCCCTTTAAGACTGGTCTTGTGGTCCAAGGTCACATAATATTAAATATTTCAATTTCTGTGGTTTCTTTGCAGTAATTCTAAAAAAAGGACTAACTAAATTTGACTTGACAAGTGAATATAAATGACACTTTGCATTGCAGGAGGTTGCCAGATTCCTGGACACCAAACATCAGGATCACTACAAAGTCTTTAATCTCTGTAGTGAGTGGACAGTTCTCCTTATTTTTCGACTTTGACAATCTGGTTTTCTACTGAATAGTAGGGGAGACTGAGGATGGTTGTAACACGCGTCCTTATTCCACACATGAGAAAGTAGATCCCTGTGGCAGACACAACAAATTTTAGTGTCAAAAACTAATTTTAAAGTAGGACATTTGTTTGTGTAGTTAAACTATCACATTTTAAATGCAAAAAAGTTACAGACAGAATGTTAAACTTTCCCCGGTCTCTCCCTACTGATCAAGTTACATTTCATATACACATGGTTAAGTCCAATCTTACATCTTGTTGCAGGTGAGAAGGGATATGATTCCAAATTTTTTCATTATAGAGTGGAGCGCATTATGATAGATGATCACAACGTACCATCACTTGAGTAAGTTTGCTGTCATCATTCACGGCTGATCTTTAAAACGCATGCAATATGTTTGAGATCTGCTCGAAGCTTTGTATGAGGTACAGTTTATTGATATCAGTCTGTTCTTGACACTTTAGGGATATGCTGCGATACACAGCCTGTGTCAGGGATTGGATGTCTGCGGACTCAAGGAATGTGATCGCCATTCATTGCAAAGGAGGCAAAGGTTTGGTGTTTGTTTATAAGTATGAACTGAATAGCGCTGAATTGTTTGAACTAGAGATGAGCTTTTCCATCTTTGTTAACATACTGTACTTGTTAGATCTTAAAGGTACAGTGTTTAATTTTTGTGCCTCTGTGGGTTTGATCGTTTTACTTGCTAGTGTGAGTTTATCCTTAAGTAAAATTTATTCTGCACAATGCTTTGTTTCTGATAAACAGGAAGAACGGGTACAATGGTGTGCACATGGCTTATTGACAGTGACCAGTTTGAGAGTGCACAGGTACACCGTTAGAATTGAGACATTTAGGACAGTATCGATTATATATAGTGTTTTTCCTTACCTTGTGTTTTAATTATTATTATTTTATATCTTACAGGAGAGTTTGGACTATTTTGGGGAAAGACGAACTGATAAAAGTATGAGCTCAAAGTTTCAGGGTGTTGAAACTCCCTCCCAGGTGAGTGACACTGCATTGCAATGTGAATTTAATATAAAACTGGTGAAGTCATATGCAAAAAAAATGGTCTGGGTTTTATTGCATTTGCAGAGCAGGTACGTTGGTTATTATGAGATCATGAAGAATCAGTACAACCGTCAGATGCCACCTCCAAAGACTCTGAAGATTAAAAGCATTCGTATCCACTCCATTGCAGGTCAGACCTAGCTTAGGATCTACAATATTTATAAAGTATAATAAAATGGATTAGCGCGACTAAGTGTTTACAGAATAAAAGTTTTTTTGTGTATGTAATGTGTATAATAATTATGTATTTATAAATGCACACAGATGCATGTAAATATTTAAGAAATATTTGTATGTGTATAAACATTTGTATATTTATTATATTAATGTATTTTTTCCTTAAAAATATACATAAATATATACATAATATTTGTTGATGTACTGTGTATGATAATTATGTAAACAAAAACCTTTATTCTGCAAAACGAATAGTCGTGACTAATCATTAGGCAGCCCTTAAATGGATATAAAAATGGGTGATTCTCAAGAAAACTTGGTTTTAAAAATGTCAAGCATGAAAATGTAAAAATTGCTTAAATTTACTTTTTTTCCCACCAGACATTGAAAAACAAAGTCTGGAGTAAATGGGAACATTAATTTAAAAACGTTTTCTTATCATTTAACACTTTTTGTAACATAATTTTAAAAATTAGTCCTAAAAAATCTCATTACCACAACAGTCAGAAAACATCAACACTGACATATTTTCAAAATGACATGACAAACCTGAAAGAACATTATTTGGAGATTCTGCACATGCATTTAAAATCAAAGTATTATGCTTCTATTAATTAAATTAACATTTAATAAGTATCTGTTGCGGTAATGATAATCAAAATGTTGTGTAAGCATTCTGACAAGACAATATTTCAAATTAATTGTAAAAAATGATCTTACCTGGTAGCCATCTTGAAGTAACTGGTCCATGTGCTTGGTCACTCAAAATCAAACTTTATTACAATTCTGTATGTGTGCTTAAACTGTTCTCAAAAAGTGTTGCGGAGGATGAGAACATCAGGCATGGACACATCATTTTCCTAATTTTTCTTTATTATTATTATACATGAATATTCAGTAAATATTTTTTCTGTCATCTAAAGTAGTCTAGCAAAACATCCATTTATTTTTTTCTTAATATTTTTGTGTTAATTTGATTAAATTACAACATAACGCATGTTCAAACACAGCCGGACACATTGCGGTAATGAGAATTTCAGCAGAAAATGAGATAAAATTTACAATTATAAATTCTTATGTTAAAATCACACATTGTTCAAGGTAGAACACAGTATTGTGTTAATTCTGATGCTTTTTAATGTTAATATATTACACATTTTAAAGCTAAAATCATTAGTGCCGTGGTGTTTCAATGGTTTCGTGAGAATCACCCACCCATTGTTTACAATCTAAAAAACTGATGGGATGTTTCAGCCCATGGTTGGGTAAAATGTGGACAAACACAACCATTGATTTAAAGTCAACTAGAACATTTTAACATTCAACATTAGTTAAAGGGACACTCCACCTTTTTTGAAAACAGGCTAATTTTTCAGCTCCCCTAGAGTTTAACATTTTGATTTTTATTGTTTTGGAATTCATTCAGTCAATCTCCGGGTCTGGCGCCACCACATTTAGCATAGCTTAGCATAATCCATTGAATCTGATTAGACCATTAGCAACGCACTCAAAAAATAACCAAAGAGTTTTGATATTTTTCCTATTTAAAACTTGACTCTTCTGTAGTTACATTTTGTACTAAGACCGACGGAAAATTAAAAGTTGTGATTTTCTAGGCTGTATGGCTAGGAACTTTACTCTCACTTTGCTGCCGTACCATGGCTACAGCAGGCGCAATGATATTACGCAGTGCCCGAAAATAGTCCCCTGCTATTGAAAGTTACCAAGGGGACTGTTTTCGAACCAGTAGATTCAAAACTAATATTTTATAACAACATTTAATTTGTTCCTTACAAATTGTGCTGTTATGCTGTTGTGTGTTTTAGTTGTTTCCTGACATTGGCAACAATGCAGTGGTCATAAGTTTACAGGAAGGGCCGGTTGTATCTGGTGATGTCAAGGTTATGTTTGAATCCAGTGCTGTAAGTTACTTTACCTCTTGTATCGATTATAGGATGCTCATTGACGCACATGCTGCTGGCTGGAAAGGTTAAATGAGGTTTACTGAACTTTTTTCTCTCTTGAATAGGGTCTACCAAAGGGATATGAGGACTGTCCGTTCTATTTCTGGTTTAATACCTCTTTTATAGAGAATAACAGGTAGGTGGTCTTTAAGCAGATGGGACTTATGGGGGTCGCACACTGGAAGAAAAGCATGGCGTCGTGCCATAAATCTAAAAATAGAACACATTATTTTCTATGAATGTACACACACCACACCGGTGACGTCTGACGGTTCAAACCCCTAGTTTAACATTAAATAACATCACATTAGTCCAAAATCCTTAACGAATAAGATAACCTGCTAATGCATATTTTGCATCTTTACGTAGACTCAGACTAAGCTCGCGCTATTTAATGTGCACGTCCGATGTGCGATACCTGCGAGTTGTCCTACACGCTGCGCTTTACAGTAGAAGGATGTAGGAAGTTGTAGTTTCTTTGTATATCTCAATGATATGTTTTATGTTGATGTATCGTAGGCTCTATCTCTCAAGGGAAGAATTGGACAATCCACACAAATCTAAGACCTGGGACATCTATAAGGAGGACTTTGGTGTGACGTTGTCTTTCACAGACCCTTAAGGAGAGAATATTTTTCTGTTCAATGCTATTCACTGTGCCATGGATAACTTGTTATTGTTAAACTGATATTTTTGTAGTTTCCTACTTTGAAGGATATTAAGGGATGGTGTTGCTGATGTACTGTTGTCAAGCTTTCCAAATAAACCTAAAATATGACAGATCTGAATGTGACTCTTTGTATGAAATATTTTCATGTGCATCTGTTCTTACATACACTGAAAAAAATTATTCGTTTAATTTACTCAATTTTTTTAAGTGGTCGCAATCAATTTATTTAAGCTACATTTAAAAAAATATAGAAAAACAAAAAACTTTTGTTTAAATGTAACTTAAATAAATTGATTGCACTTACCTTAAAAAAATGAGTAAATTGAATGAATAATTTTTTTCAAGCAAATATACGTTTGTCTTTTCAATGTATAGAAATGCACTCTAATGGGAAACATTCAGTATCAAATGGTGCAATGTTCACGATAAAGGGATAAATAACTAGGGCTGGGCAATTTTTTTTTCTTTCGATTAATCGTTTTTTTAAACGTGGTCGATTCTCAAAGGCCACAAATTGTTTAAAAAAAAAATGAAATAACCTGATCCTGTTTGATCAAGGAATGCGACTGTTCTGACTTTTTTAGCATACATTTTTCATCTTGTATCAAAATTGTATTGCCTTTAACATAATTGTATGCATTTGAAAATTAGAGATGGGTTCTGTTTTAATGTACCCAAGTGTACCTAAAATAAAAGAGTTTAATATACAGGTTTGTGGTTCTTAATTTCTTTTTATTAATTACCCACTTGTAAACTTATATTCACTGTTTTTTTTTATAAATATAGTATTTGTATTAAATCTATATTCATTGAGTCAAATCGATTTTTTTTCTCGATTCGACAATCGAAATCGAAAGGAGAATCGATTTGATAGCTTGTAAACATCTGAATCGATACCCAGCCCTAATAAATCACCCAAAATTAAGTTTGTCATTTACTCCCCCTCATGTTGTTATAAACTTGTATTATGTGTACAACAGAGCAAATACAAAAGATATTTTGAGGAAATTGGTTTTGGAGCACCACTGACTCCCATAATAGAAAAAAATTACTATGGTAAAATGTCAATGGCTCTCCAAAACTGTTTGTTTACAAATATTGATCAACATATTTTCCTTTGTGTACAACAGAACAACAAATGTATAAAAAAATCATACAGATTAGGAACAACTTCAGGGTGAGTACATGACAATATTTTCCCTTTAATGCAAAATGGGTTTTGTAATGACCTCTAGTGGTCCTTTCCTGCATTGCATCCATGTGAGCTGGAGAACATTTGACTACACTGCAGGATGGTTTGTAGACAAAAGGTTTGCCTGTATATTGAATAAAGTCTTGATAAGCAAAAGGTGGACATTTTACCCTTCGTAAATACATTTATACCCTATAAAAGCTTACTTTATCCCTCAGACATAATTACTTTTCATTACAATCACAGTCAACATACTGTAGCTTCGAATATATTGCAGCTCTGGGTGTAATAATAGTTTGGTCTGTTATACTTGCATCTACAACTAAAAAAAAATCAATGCAAACAATAGTCTCTGCAAAATATTTCATTAGGCATCAAATCAAACCCTGCACCTCAAAATAATTTTTTTTAACATTCATAGTCTTTGTTTCGTGCATAGTTGCAAGTGTATTTCAAGACTTGCAAGACATTTCAGTGTCACATGACAGAAGTTTTGAATTTGATCTGTGCCAGCTTTTGTCTTGAACATAAGGTCTATAGAACTATACTCTCATATAACCTGCTTTGTACAAGCTCCAGTGTACACAGGAAATAACAAAAAAACATTAAAGCGACTGACCACAGTGACGAAAGCACTCAAACCACAGATAAGTGAGAACATAGGACTAAGTTTAAGCAGCTGTGGTTTTATCATAAAGCGCTAACACACCATATGATTCAGTTGTGATGTTAGTTTCGTTTTTCACCACTACATTTTCCTGTTCAATAAACTGTAGTTCAATACCTTAAAATGCTAGATTTACAAGAACAATCGCCCTTGACCATATACTTTACAGTTTTGAATATCAACCGCAGTCATTGGCTAGTAGATTTTGGTTAAGTGCACAGGGACAGATTGACAGATAATAACAAATTTGCTACAAACTTGAAAATTAAACAAAATGAAAAGTGCTAAATTAAGTATGTGATGCTGGTTCGGTATGAAATTCAATTTTTGATACCACAAACCAAGTTAAAACAGCTAGTCTGGTCTCGGCTCAACACATAGTCTTTCTAACGGAGCGGACAATCTCTCCATTAGCACCATGTAGGACGTCACACTGTGTAAGAAGGTCATATCGTCCACTGCGTAGGAAACAGATACATCCAGTCTTACAAATCTCCTTACAGGGTTCTGATTCGTGGCCTTTATGATGAAGATACCAGAACAGCTGGAAGACACGATCATCATTTAGAAACTCTTTGATCAAGCTTTCAAAGTCTGACGGGAAGAGGGTTGACAGACCGTAGGCCTCAGTAGCACGGTACAATAGAGTCCATGATGGGTTAGGGTCAGGATTTGTGGGTAAACCTGGGCCTTTTAACTGGTTGTTGGCAAGTGTCAGGTTAAGAATGAAGGTCTCATGATCCAACACCATTCGACTACTGTTTGAGTAGTTCCCATCCACGTAATACACACGATAACCTAGTCAGGAAAGATTATTTAAGCAAAAAGCATTGGGATAGGCATGAATGTGAGTTAAGCAAGTGTTTATTTTTTAAGCTGTACCTGGGTTCAGGTTGATATACGTGGTTACGCTTGGTGCAATGAAAGCCACACCCAAAGGACGTGTCAGCGTTTCTTCGTCGTAGAACATCTGAAACTCATCCACATGCGTGTGTCCGAAAAACTGACCTGTTATGGTGCTTTCATACCTGATAAATGTAAATGTGAATCATTAACACTGTAATCTATAGACTTACATATGTCTTGATAATATGCATATAGAAACAGTCATTTATGGTCAATATGACCCGATTTTGCTAACAACATGGCTTTTAGGATCATAAAAGTACACTGATAAAAAACCAGGAACTGTTATAATCCATCAGGCTGAAGTCACGCAGACATGTTGACTTAGTTGAGGGTTACAACTGATCAAAGTTTGCCATGTTTGAACAGCAAGACGGTCAACAGAAGAATTAACTGACCTGTTGACTATATGATAGTAATTCCAACTCCAGCTGTTCAGACAGAGTCCAGGAGGAATGTGTCCAATGATGTGGACCTAACAGATTGAGAATACGATTCAGAAGAAAATTAAGTAGAAGATTAGGTAAAGAAGATTCAGAAATATATTCATTAAGATATAGTAGAAGATTATAAAGATTCAGAAAAAGATTCATTGGGTGCTGCTCATTTCTCATTTGTGCATCCTCATTTCCTTGCATCTTAGCTTCACCCTCCTAGGATGCAAGCAAGGAAAGTCGCGAGGATGGAGGAGATGAAGCATCAAGTCAAATGGCATATCCTCTATATAAAGTTGATTCTTTATTATCAAATGCATTAAAAACCCAAAATATTTACCAGGAAAAATAAAGTTAAATACATAAGTTCATAGCCTTACTACATTAAAATAAAGAAATTCTTAAAAGTGCTGTAAAATTAATATACACATGTCTATACCACTGATCATTTATATATATTGGTGCTCTATACATGAATATTGAATATATTGTCTGAAACGAGTCTACATTTACAATAATTTATTGATTAATTCCAACATTTATGTGTGTTTATAGACGTGACGATGTGAAGAGGGAGGAGATTTATATGTGCGGCAGGTTTAGTTGATAAAAAACTTCTGCATAAGGTACACTTGTGTATCCTTGCTCAAGACTCCTTAGAAAGCCTCCTAACTCCTCGTTCCTCGCGGTGCAATAAAAGAACGGAGATGTCCTGTAAGATGCCGAAGCTCGATCAGATTTCCGGGTCGTAGGATGTAGGACGTAGTAGTGAAGAAACGAGGAAGCATGTTGAGGAGCACCCATTGAGATTTAGTAGAAGATTCAGAAGTGGATCCGTTAAGATTTTGTAGAAGATTCAGTTCATATTCAGTAGAAGATTCAGTAAATAATTCAGAAGAAAAATCAGTAGAATATTAAGTTGAAGATTCAGAACCAGATTCAGAAGTAGATTCATTAAGATTTTGTAGAAGATTTAGTACATATTCAGTAGAAGATTCAGAAAAAAATCAGTAGAATATTAAGTTCAAGATTCAGAACCAGATTCAGAAGTAGATTCGTTAAGATTTTGTAGAAGATTCAGCAAATAATTCAGTAGAAGATTCAGTAAATAATTCAGTAGAAGAATCAGAAGAAAATTCAGTAGAATATTAAGTTGAAGATTCAGAAGTTGATTCGTTAAGATTTTGTAGAAGATTCAGTACATTTTCAGTAGAAGATTCAGAAGATTCAGTAAATAATTCAGAAGAAAATTCTGTAGAATATTAAGTTGAAGATTCAGAACCAGATTCAGAAGTAGATTCATTAAGATTTTGTAGAAGATTCAGTACATATTCAGTAGAAGATTTAGCAAATAATTCAGTAGAAGAATCAGAAGAAAATTCAGTAGAATATTAAGTTGAAGATTCAGAAGAAGATTCGTTAAGATTTTGTAGAAGATTTAGTACATATTCAGTAGAAGATTCAGTAAATAATTCAGAAGAAAATTCTGTAGAATATTAAGTTGAAGATTCAGAACCAGATTCAGAAGTAGATTCATTAAGATTTTGTAGAAGATTCAGTACATATTCAGTAGAAGATTCAGTAAATAATTCAGAAGAAAATTCTGTAGAATATTAAGTTGAAGATTCAGAACCAGATTCAGAACCAGATTCATTAAGATTTTGTAGAAGATTCAGTACATATTCAGTAGAAGATTCAGCAAATAATTCAGTAGAAGAATCAGAAGAAAATTCAGTAGAATATTAAGTTGAAGATTCAGAAGTAGATTCGTTAAGATTTTGTAGAAGATTCAGTACATATTTAGTAGAATATTCAGTAAATAATTCAGTAGAAGAATCAGAAGAAAATTCAGTTGAATATTAAGTTGAAGATTCAGAACCAGATTTAGAAGTAGATTCCTCAAGATTTTGTAGAAGATTCAGTACATATTCAGTAGATTCAAAACCAAATTCAGAAGTAGATTCCTTAAGATTTAGAAGACGACTAAAAAGACTAAATAGATTCATTAAGATTTAATTGAATATAGTAACTCTTCTAAAGTAGAAAAACCTTCAGTTGAAGATTAAAAAACAAAATTGTAGAAGATTCGGTGAAGAAGATTCAAAAGTAGATTAATACAGATTTAGCAGAAGATTCACTAAATTACTCAGTAGAAGATTCAAATCAGATATAGAAATAAATTAATCAAAATTTAGAAGAAGATTAAAACGACTCAGAAGATTTAGAACCAGGTTAAGATATTCAGAACCAGATTTATTAAGATTTAGTAGAGGATTCAGAACCAAATTCAACAGAAAATTCAGAAGAAGATAAATTAGGTAAAGAAGATTCAGAATCAGATTCAGAAATAGATTAATACAGATTTAGAAGATTCACTAAATGTTTCAGTAGAAGATTCAAACCAGAATCAGAAGAAAATTAATTTATTTCTGAATCTAAATTAAGATTTAGAAGAAGATTAAAATGACTCAGAAGATTTAGATCCAGGTTAAGATTCAGAAATTGATTCATTAAGAGTTAGTAGGAGATTCAGAACCAGATTCAAAAGAAAATTCAGTAAAAGATTATGTAAAGAAAATTCAGAAATAGAAGAATTTAGCAGAAGATTCAAATGACTCAGAAGAAGATTCAGAACCAGGTTAAGATTCAGAAAAAGATTTAATCTAAGCTGCTCAATTCTTTGCAAAGCTGTCAAAACAACAAATAACAAAAGAGAAAAACAACAATCACATGTTCTATTTTTACACGTGAGGCTCATGATCAGCCTGGGCACCAACCTCAAATTCACAAACACCAACAGCTATGTTGCAACTTGTTATTGCTGCAGCATGCAGAATCTTCAGCGTGTGATTTTAGTACTTTCATTTCAGACATAAATGTCTAGCATGCATAATTTACAGACCTTCTCGCCCTTGTTCTCAGACTCTTGCAGTATGTGAACGAGCCACTGGAGTTGATCTGCTGGATCTGTGGAGTTCACCATCAGCCAGAAGTTCTCTCTTGCACAAAAGTTCATATTTAAAGACACCACCCTTAAACCAGGCTGAACTTCCGCTGTGTAGAATCCAGCACGCCTAGAGAAGAAATTTAAATAACAGAAGAGATAACACATATTTGAAAATGAAAATAAAAGTTCAAATGTATTTTTATCATAATAAGCAACAAAATGTATCAAAATATATAAATTACAATACACTTTGATAAAAATGTGCCAGATTTTGCAAATTCCGATCTAGGAAGTACTGTATGTGCT
This sequence comes from Misgurnus anguillicaudatus, assembly GCF_027580225.2. Classification (NCBI taxonomy): domain Eukaryota; kingdom Metazoa; phylum Chordata; class Actinopteri; order Cypriniformes; family Cobitidae; genus Misgurnus; species Misgurnus anguillicaudatus. Next base: position 26,510,462 of record NC_073348.2, read on the forward strand.
TTCATGCCATTGATACTTTACCGTACAGTCTTCAGGGCTTCTGCAGGTAACCAATGTCCCCATTCCTTCGCCATGGTGTCATACAACCAGCTAGAAGACTTGTTTCCATGTATAAACGGAGGTGGGAAACTATTCACCGGTGTACTCTCATGATTTCCTACCGCGGGATACACGGTTACATTGGGCCCCAGGTATTTGAGTATAAGTCTAGAGATAGTGATGAGTTCATTCAGCTGTTGAGCTCTGGTCTGAGACCAGACATTGTGTGCTGGAATATCTCCCGTCCAGTACACCCAATCCCAGGGTCCCGATTTGGCCACGTTTTGTAGAAGGTTCTCAACCGTGCGCAAAGGGAGGTCACAATTGCTGTAGGTGCCCCAATATCCGGCACCATTGTGTCTCCAGTTGGCCCTTCCAGAGTCGTTTCGACAGCAGAGGGGCTCATCACAATTGGTTGCACTGCCCTCGGCGTACACCGCATCCCAGTGGATATCCGTGAGGAAGAGGATCCTGCTCTGCGGAGAGCCCTGTTGGGGAGCGGTCGGTGGAGTCACCGGGGGTTTGGGTACCTGTGGCAGTGATACGTTCCAGGGGGCGTAAATATCAAAATGACCACACTCGGGTCCCACCAGTATGGCGCAGGCCTCAGAGGGCCAGAGATAAGACTCCTGAAGCGCCCGGATGAAGTCTTCTCGGAAGAGCTCAGTGATGTCTCGGCACACGTGTGGCTCGGCCAGATGCAGTCGGATGCAAGCTTCTCTCACAGCACGTGCCACACGCTCCATGTTTGTGTCACTCTGTTAACAATAATGGTAAATGGATGGTAAATGACCTGCATTTGTTGGGTTTATTAAATTTTAATGGAACAAGACCCAAAATACACAACATGAATTTTTTAAATAGTTTTAATGGTAAACAGCAGGTGCATAATGGTAATGTAATAGAAACCACTGGAAATTTAGGAATGTTAATAAAGTCAAATTGTGAATGTATAATAATTACAATGATAAAATAATTACAATTACTAGGATTGTTTGGAAGTATTAAATGAAAATATACAGAACCTAAATTCAAATCAAAATAAGGTCAAGGTCTCACCAGAAGCGCAATATCAACCGTGGTGAAGATCGCCTTACACACCGTACACGACACGTTGTGCCAGTTGATTCCGAACTTAAACTTTTCGATCTCATTCACGAACCTCAGTTGTGGGGTATCTGTCCCTCCTTCAAGAGGGTATGCCGAACCCAACGGTGCCGAAACACATGTCCAAACTATGAGAAGAGCGGAGATGAAGGACAACCCGACCGCTGGACCCTTCATGCTGAATATATGGACACTGGAATACATTGTGTCACTTCTCAGTCTGCTTTACACTTTCGATCACATTACATTACGGACAAAGTCAAGATCGACGCTTTTCCTTGATTCAACACCGTGAAATAAATCTTACTGTATCTGTGTGGGTAAACGGAAAGCCGAACAGCACGAAAGTTCGTCCTGTAAACGATAAATGTTTATATTTGATCGCTGACTTGATAACTACGTCCTCTAACAATAACAATATCATCTCTTATGTCCCTCCGTCCCGGGAGACCTGACGAATTTATACAGCGCATCAGCTGACTAATCACGTGATCGGATGTCTTCAGAAACTTCTGCGGTCGATTCACGAGGCGCTGGGTAGACAAAGCAACGTATGACGTCGTAGTATCGCGAGAGCGAGTTCAAACACCAATCTGTGCTGTCGAACGGCTCTCGCGAGACTGATCGGTCTGCGCAGCGTTGCATAAAGTCGATCACGCTTTCTGACAAATCATGTGATCATGCTAAATATTAAAAATAATTAAATATAAAAAATATTTTTATGCATTAATATTGTGTGTATTAACTTGTATGATTTGCTTTAACTCTTAACTTCCTAAGACCCGAACTTTGGTTTGTATTTTTTTAGATTCTTCCAGCTATTTGGGGGTTAGGAAGAACCAATAAATAAAATAACCAAATATTTTCTTTAAACATGAAGCAGTGTCCACGTTTGTGTACAACAGGTTCCAGTTACACAGAATTAAATGGTGCAAACGCCCAAAAAAATGTGATGTCAACATACACCAGGAGGTTAAAGAATGTTAAAATTGCAATATGTAACTGTGTTTAAAGCTATCATCCCCACCTTACCCTGATAAACAAATGTAAGCTTATATTAATGATTTGTAATGTTAACTGTAGGGCACGATTTTACGATTTTATTGGAAATGTCAGTTTGATGTCACTGGACTTTAACCCAAGTATGTGAATATATAAGCAAATCTAGAGTTACGGATTGCAGTCTTAAAAAAAAAAAAAAAAAATATATATATATATATATATATATATATATATATATATATATATATATATATATATATATATATATGTATATACCTATACAGTTAAATAAATAAATAAATATCTTTGTCAGTCGAACCCCCTTGTCCTTAAAGTAGCCTAACCCCTGAGATTTTAAGTAAATATTAAAAAAAAAATTAATTAGTACAATTGCATGTTTAACTTCAAAATATAAACACATTCTGCATGACCAAAACATTTTTATTTGTTCTTGTTTTACTTTAGCAAACATTTGCTACAATAATAAAATATAAACAGCCCAAATCTCCAAAATAACAAAGAAAAGCCACATAATGTTTCATTAAAAACCTCAAAGAACAGTGAGCATAAGTTAGATAAACAGTCTTGCTTGCATTATTACAGCTGTTGGCTTTAAAAAGGTAAAAACAAAAACACATATGAATGTCAAGTACACATTTCTTTTCGCTTGGCTTCCTATAACACACTGGGTAACTGAAAGAAGAACACTGTAAAAGAGAAACGAGGAAGTAAACAGATGTAGTGTTTAGAAAAGCAAAAAAAGTCAATCATGGGCGTTGTATTTCCCCCATGTTAAAAAAAAACACGTATACAGTATAAAAATCTTTCAGAAATTACCTTACAGCACCTAACATGCTTAACATGTACAATGCAAATTAGGATAGATGAGCGGGACTTGTTAGTTACATAAAAGGGGACGTAGCACAGGGTAAAATCATGCACTTCTAAGGTTATCAAGTAAATATGGTGGGTGTATGTGTCAACAAAAGGGCTGATATGACGGGTGTGATATGACGTTTAATGCATGTCAACCTGCGGCTTTAGAGTTCTCACATTTGATGTGAGATCTGTAAAAGGCTTTCCGTTAGCTTATGGTACCTTCTATAATATAACACATCTGGTTTTATAACACGTATCTCCCTGCTCTGAGAGGGTGAATACAATGATAAAATGGGCACTTTCGAATTTGGTTTATATGATAAGGCAAAAAATTGGCATTAGCTAATAATATTGCACTGCTTTTTAGACCATGAAAAAATACAGACCTCAGGCAAACTCAGTCTTTAACCTTTAGACTTTTGCTATCTAGGATGATCAGAGGAAAACACGGTATTAGACAATGGCACGATGCTCATAAATACTAACAGCTGATGCTGCATGCTTTTTGCATACAGCTAACACAGAAAGCGATATGAACCCCTCTTTGTTCCATAGTAAATGCCCCTTAGGTAGGACACACACATGAAAGCCACTATGTCCTTCAAAATGAATTGATACAGTCTCAATGAAGGAGTAAAGATGACAAAAATGGAATGGTTAGTTGAAAACGGATTTTACAGTACATTCACTGCATCCAACAACCAATGTTCCTGTTTAATGGCTACCGAAAAGAGGTTCTGAGAGAGGCGCGCGTTGTTTCATAAACACAACGAGAAAAAGACAGACCGATAAACACGTAAATGCATAAACACACGCCATTTATCCATGATTGCATATAACCATATATGAGATAGAGAGAATGTGGCTTTAAAATGTTCAACAGTGCTTCAGTAAAGCAGAGGGCTACAGTGGCTTATAGCACTTTGGTGAGTGGTGAATTTTTAAGGCAATACTGTGAACTCAGTGTTTGGGAGGGGACGCCTCAGCAGGGTTGCTCATTTGTCTTGCATCTTCTCTAGGATGGGTACGATCATGTCAAATTTAGGCCTCTTGGCAGGATCCTCATTCATGCAGATCTTCATCAGCTTGCAGATGTGAGGAGAGATGCCCGGTGGGATAGTGGGCCGCAGTCCCTCTAGTGCCACCTAGTGGAGAAAATTAGGGTGAGCCTGATGGTTGTAATTCTGCATTGGGTGCAGATTCCAACTGATTATAAACCGACTATGATGTTATTATACATTTTTTAGCATTACAAATAAAATCTGATAACATCAGTTAAAGCAATACTTCAGCCAAATATCAAAATGACCCCATGATTTACTCACCCTCAAACAATTCAAGATACATACAAGTTATTTCAGTAAATGTTCTTGCTTTTTTAAGCGTATATTATTAGAAAACATGGATCAGGAAACAACTTTGGACTTTAAAATCCCCAAAAAGTGCATCCATCCTTCACAGAAGTAATCCACAAGGCTCCAATGGGGTTAATAAAGATCTTTTGTGGGTAATTGATGCGATTTTGTAAGAAAAATATAAATTTTTTAAACTTTATTTACTATAATAACAAGCTTCCAGTAATAACGTCATCTTGGACTTCTTTATTCCCCGGAGCCATGTGGATGACCTCTGTGAAGGATGAATGCACTATATTGGGGTTTAAAGTCAGCTGTTGTTGCCTGATCCCTGTTTTCTACCATTATAAAGCTTGGAAGAAATAAAAAAAACCTCAGAATGTGTTTGTCTGAAAGATGATGGACATATGTATCACAGAATGCTGGGTGGTGACTAAATCACCCGGTAATTTTGATATTTGGCTGAAGTATCCCTTTAACTTTAACAATACAGTTCATCTTCTGTATTTGTCTGTGCAGAACAAGAGACTTAAGCGACTCACCTTCATGCCAATCTCCATGTTTGAGAGGTCAGCGAATGGCACCTCTCTGGTGACCAGCTCCCAGAGCAACACAGCAAAACTCCACATGTCCGACGAACGGCGGTTAATCTCTTCTGGCTTCTTCTGCAAGGCTGAGATGATCAAAGAGAGAAGAACAGGAGATATTGAGGTATCAATGGATCAAAAGCTTAGTTTGAATAAATCACGAGAAGTACAGAACTGAGAAGATTACGATTTAGAAAATGAAAATAGAAAGGAGAGGAACAAAGAGTGACCAAGACAAATCAAATTTGTACCTTCAGGTGCCATCCACGCTGGAGAGTACATTCTACCGGGACACTGGAAAGAGAACTTCACATCTGCCATGCTTATTCTAGCAGTCATGTCTTCATCAATCTGGTAACATAAATTAAAAACACATTTATTAGGATATCTGAGCAAGGTTGATAAAAACTGTTCCATTAGCAGTACAGTAATATTTATAGTATGAAGTCATGGAGTATGAACTTGGCTTTCCAACAATGCAATTGAAGATTTTGTTTCTCTTTTTGTATCACTAACAAATTTTACTCCACAATAAAAAACACTTCAGTTTGTGAGCAGACACATATTATTTTAGCAGCACTTTTAAACAGTAGTCTATAGCTGGATTTATACAGCAAATCTTTATGCCCAATTCTGATTTGTTGCCTGTATCCAATTTTTAAAAGCGACTTTTAAAAGCGACTCATATCCGATATCAGCATTTACACCAACACTTGGCAAAACAATTCCAAGTAGACATACTGACCCAGAACAGCTTAAACCACAGAGGAAGTAAAATATTGTGATATTTATACAAACTTTTACATGATTATAGAGCTTTATTTCAGTAAAAAGACATAAAACTTGGAGCTGTCGTCCTCCATTGCGCTGCTAAGAAGCCCCACCTAATGGGGCTGTAACGATTAATCGTGCAAATGTGCATTTTCTCAATAAATGAATTTTAATGACTTATGGGAAATCCCGGCACATACCAAAGCCAGGGGGAACTTTAGTGCAGAAACTCCCTTTGTGCCACAGAAGAGGTAGCATTCCAAATGCTATTCCAGGAACTGTCTATAGAAATATTTATATCGCTGTTCTTCAAATTGTTTCAGGTATTTTCATGATAATAAAGAATATTTTGAATGATTTTGTTTAACGAGTGTTAAATGCACGTTATAAACAACTCTGACTCATAATGATTTTAGATTGATAAGAACTTCCTACCAGTGGCGGCCGGTGACTTCTTTTTTCGAGGGCGCTCGATGCGAAGTTCATCACAACATGTGTGTAGCCCGTCATGTGTGTGGTTCGTAATTTCAAAATACGTGTTCTGCACCTTGAGTGATCCTATGTGCATCACATGTTTTATCAAAATAAGTGCCTGCTGCAGACGCGTCTAAAGGGTTTATGATAAAAGAGACGCTTGATACCAGATTTTTTGCCAGATACTTGCATAATCTCATGCGTAATCAGAGTTTACTGTGAAGGGAGTGTCTTGCATGTATTTTGTGAATGTGAGCGTCTCTTTTATCATAAATGGTTTTGACGCGTGTGCAGCAGGCAAAACACGTGATGCACATGGATCATATGACGCAACAAACACATATTTTAAAAACACAAGCAACACACGTGACACTCCAAACACTTATTTTGAATTTGCGCCCCTCGAATGAGCAGTCACAAGCCGCCACTGCTTCCTACTAACCAAATGCTGTAGTACATTGACAAGCTGTGCATGAAACACAGAATCAATTCAAAATCGATTTTAACAAGAGGCGCGATTAATCGTTGCAGCCCTAATGTCCACCCAAGTTGACAGCGTCGCATTTTTGAATGACACACGACACGTCTTGATATGGTAATTTTCAATCTGTTCGCTTACATTGCGGACGCTAATACATGATCCCATTTATTTCCACATATGAATGAGGCCTAAAACCGATCTGGGAATATACACGTTCGTAGGTTATATCCAATCTTTGCCACATGAGGGGAAAAAAATCGAATGTTAAAATTGAATGCAATGTAAATGTAGACCCTAAATTCAGCGTTTCCAACAGGGTTTTGTAATAGAGTGGGATCTTAATGTTATTATGAGTAAAAAACTATGGTGGGACAAAATATAATCTGGTGGGACACCACAGTTTCAGTAATATGAAATCTGTAGAGGGGAAGTTATACGGTAATGGTTTCTCATACTCTGACAGCAAACATGTAAAACAAACATGTGAATTTTACTGCGGTTAAAATTGGCCAATGACTATCTGTGAAAAAAGGTTGTGAAAACAATGTTGCACGTTAAAGGATAATTCCAGTATTTAACACTTTGAGTCTCATTTCTGGTTTGTTTTGGATGAACTACAGTGATGGACACAGAAATTTTGACAATGGGTCGTGTTTTGACTTTTTGACTCATTTAGAAGCGTCTCTTGACTGCTTCAGAATGGAAGTCAATGACCATGCACAAAATGTCATTAAAACAACACTTAACGGTCATTTTCAAAACTGTACTACTCACCGAGTGGTTCGTGGTGTTCGTTGATGATTAAAAACAAATATATTGGCGCAATGTATGATTTCAATCCGTGTTATTTGCTATAGTGGAACTATTTTTTCAGATACCTCACAACCGCGTATATACTTCCGCTCTATATTTGAGTCTGAAGCATGAATGAACGCACTGTAATAAAACGGTAGCATACTTTCAAAATCAAGTTTATTTATAACACTTACACCATCCAATATGTTTTTTTCATCAGCAGAACAATAAAGAAGATATTTTGCAGAAACCCCAGTGCTCCGTCATGCAAGTCAACAGATCCGCACACTTTAAGAGCTAAAGCATATTATATCCAATACAACAGTAATCCCCGTGTGACATATTGACGTCTTGTGAAGCAAATCAATCAGTTTTTGCAAGAAACGGAACTAAACGGTATTTACAACATTATTAGCGTGATTGCCAAAGCAGGAAGCGCGTTTTCCGTTTGAGGCGATCTTCCACTGGTGCCGTTTGGTGGCTGTTGGCTATAGATGTTGGTCTCTCTGCGCCACCTATAGAGCGGGAGCGTGAAGCGCACTTCCTGCTTGGCAAAAGCTCTGCTTTAACGCTGTAAAATATTTATATATATATTCGAATCTCAAAACTGAAAATCGAATGTCAACCAACGGAACGAATATTTGAATATTCTGGTCCAGCCCTACAAATATGGGAAAAAAATTATTCTGAGAGAAACCTAGCGAAAAAACAACAACCACATGCAAACAGTCCCCCCTCCGCTTCCCGGCGGCGGAGTGATATATCAGCGAGCAATGAGTCTTCCAGAGAAGTCTATGGAATTTTACAAAATGCCAAATAAAACAAACAAATTAAACATGACAGAAACTGTATTTCGCTATACAACTTGTTTTTAATCATCAACGAACACCACGAACCACTCTGTGAGTAGCACAGTTTTGAAAATGAACGTTAAGTGTTGTTTTAATGACATGTTTGTGCATGGCCACCGACCTCCACTCTGAAGCAGTCAAGAGACGCCTCCAAACGAGTCAAAAACCCAAGACACGACCCACCGTCAAAACCTCCGTGTCCATCACTGCAGCCCATCCAAAACAAACCAGAAATGAGACTCAAAGTGTTAAATACCGGAATATCCTTTAAGTTTCTTTCTACTGCTTACCATGACGCTCTTGCTGTTGAGATAATGACGAGGAATCATGGGCTCAAGCGTGTGCAGGAAAGCCATTCCACACGCTATATCCAGACCAAACTTCACAGCCTGCGTCTGATCCACAACAAAGTCTGTATGGTCGGATAAGCAGTAGTATAGTAAGGAAAAAAGACAGAAGAATTGTAAATAAGCTAGCAGGTTGACATCATGCAAAAAAGTCCCCAAACTCGATCTTCCTCTTTAAGTTTATTTAAAAATATAAGGATACGCAACAACTTTCATATCCAGCATCGCACATTTATTTTTAACACCAAACATTAAATAACACAGAGACACATCTTCATGAAAAACACACATAAAATGTGATTTACTCACTGGTGCCCTCATGAAGCACATTGTAGAGGGAGCCGTAGGGCATCCAGTGTGTGATTATAATGGGGTGAGGGGCGGGCGGGGCCTGACACGCCCCCAAAACAGGCAACACATTTGGGTGGGAGAAGATTCTCAGTGGGAGAAACACAAAAATGGGCACACACACAAATGTAACAACTTTATGTAGCTTCATCCATTATTTGATCAGACTACCAGATGACTACACACCTCAGTTTCGGGTACTCCTCGTTGAAGTCACGACTCTTTCTGGTAGTCCAATCTCGCACTTGTAGCATCTTGATGACGATCTCCGTTCCCTGCCAACGACCCTGCCACAACTATCAGAGGCAAAGGAGACATCAGTGTTTCGTACAGTTAAAGGATTTTTCTTAAATAAAAAAAAAACCAGATAATATCTCACCACCATGTCATTCAAAATGTTGATGTCTTTCTTTGTTCAGTCGAGAAGAAATTATGTTTTTTGAGGAAAACATTCCAAGATTTTTCTCATTTTAATGGACTTCAAAACTTAACAGTTTTAATGCCATTTAAAATTGCAGTTTCAAAGGACACTAAACGATCTCAATCGAGGCATAAGGGTCTTATCTAGCGAAATGATTGTCATTTTTGGCAAGAAAAATAAAAAAATGCACTTTTAAACCACAACTTCTTGTCTTCCTCCGGTCGTGTAATGCGCCAGTGCGACCTCACGTAATACGTCATCACCTAAAGAGGTCACGGATGACGTATGTGAACTACGCCCACGTGTTTACAAGTGTGTAGAAAGAGGACCGTTCAGATGTTGTTATATGTGAAATGATACTAATTAATGTCTTTGTGTCAGTTTATTGTTTAAAATGATCCGCAAATGTGCGTTTCATATATGTAACACGTGACCTTTCGACGTCATTGTGCAATTACGTGAGGTTGCGCTGGCACGTCACACAACCGGAGGAAGATGAGAAGTTGTGGTTTAAAAGTGCACATTTTTTATTTTTCTTGCCAAAAATGACAATCCTTATGCCTTGTTTGGGATCGTTTAGAGTCCTTTGAAACAGCAATTTTAAACTGCATTAAAACTGTTAAGTGTTGGGGTCCATTAAAGTCCATTAAAATGAAAAAAATCCTGGAATGTTTTCCTCAAAAAACGTAATTTCTTCTCGACTGAACAAAGAAAGACATCAACATTTTGGATGACATGGTGGTGAGTAAATTATCACGATTTTTTTAAAAAAAATTGACTAATCCTTTAAAGTGAAAAACAAGCTCACCTCGCCAGAGTGGTTCTCGTTGACCTTGGCTAACATGGAGAGCTGCTTATAGTCTATGCCAGCATGTTTGTTTAGTGTGCCATTACCTGCAGCAATGAGAAATAAATACAATGAAAAGTTATGGATATTAAGTATAATTTTATACACCAATGATGATACTTTTTCAAACGAGTATTATGTAAATTAAAATCAGATGGTCAGAGGAAGATGCTTACGTGGTCGTGTTCGGGTGGTTCCCTTCCAGAAAGTGTCTTTAAAGGGAACTTTGGTCAGGCTCTGTCCCTGTTTCTCTGCCAGCTCTGATTCACAAACACAGCATTATTAGCGCACTTGGAAACTATCATAACAAAAACAGATTTTTGAACTTTACAGTTTTTGGTAACAACAGCGACTCAAACCTCAGACAGTTTTTACCTTTTAGATTAGCTGCAAGCGGCGGCTTGGCCTTGTCCAGAGGAGTTTCTCCGTACTTGTTGCAGATGCTCACCTGAGCACCGTTAGTGACCAGATCCTGCAAATAAGAAAACGACAATATATTATTCCATGCAATGACAGTAAAAATGAACTAACAATTAAACAAAATCCGTCATTTTTCCAGCAGAGGGCGCTGTGGACTAACCTCAGCCACTAGGTCGTGGCCCCAGAAGCAGGCGTAATGGAGAGGGGTGTTGCCGTGCTCATTAGTCGCATTGGTATCTGCTTTAAACTGAATCAGCTGGAGAACATATAAACAAAATTAAGCAACCAAAAAACTTTATAACAATCTTATTTTTTTTCTAAAAAGTTTCACCAAGTGCTTTTGTTATAGCTGTGCTTGTTTACGCCTTCCATGATCGTTGTGGTCACTGTGGTTGTTCAGATGCAGGTGTGCGTGTTTGTAAGTGAGTGTTTATCCATTACAATGTGTTCACACCTTGCCCAGAATTTCACGGTGGCCGTGGCTGGCAGCCAGGTGCAAGGGTGTGTCGTCCCCGCGGTTCATAACATTGATGCGGGCCCCTCTCATGATGAGCATGTCCACGACCCCCGAACGGCCTTCGCGGCACGCCCAGTGTAGCGGACTGAAACCGTGATCATCTCTGTAAGAGAGAAAAAGAGAGAGGGAGACAAAGTCATTGGTATGCGATTATATAGTTTATTTTTTGAATGATCTGTCCCTTTAAATGAAGGGACATTTTTGTCTCTGTGGTTGGTGGTGGTAAACTCCAGTCTCCAGTCAGGCTAGTGATCCGGTTCTCAGCTGTCAGTCTCTATGGCTCTCTAGAGCCAGTTAAATATAAACTGTCGTTAACTAGCCCTTTCCTTTTAGTTTATGTATATCCTCCCACCCCCTCTCTGCGACACACTGTCCCGAACTATATCGTTTGATTTCTATTTTACTCCAGGATCCGTTCTCAGGCCCCATTTCCTCTTCAAAACCGCAGTTAAACTCGGTTGTTTAAGGCCGACCGTAACACAAAAGTAACAGCAACGCAGCAATCATTGCGCATTAGTGTTGCTATGGAGACCACACAGTACCTAAACAGATGTGGTTTTAATAATATCAAAACCACTGCTTCTGCTAATGACCTCAAAGCGCAACCAGACGTGGGTGTATTATTATAAATAAAAGACGGTGATGTTTGTGGCCGATTCTCCTGTGCTCATCCTTAAAGCGATTCGTCTGAAAGTGTTTGTCTGCGGTCAGGCCTGGGTGTGTGCAATACAGAAGGAAACATCTTGGTAAATAGTCCGGCCAGTAGCGAGGCTAAACTTAGGATAGCTGCTGAAACTTCTCACACGGTCCTGCTAGAATGGACCACACACACACACACACACACACACACACACACACACACACACACACACTACTCATTGTCATACATACTTTATGGTATGAAATAATCCAAACAGGAAATACAATATATAAATAAAACTAGGTCAGGGATTTAGGAAAAGTTCAGAGAAATGTTTTAATTCAAGAATTAAATTTGTAGTGAAAGTAAGCGAAAGACAGAAAAGAAAAAAGAATGAAAAAAAACAATGCTATCTTTGGCAAAAAATACATTTTTAAACCATCACAACAAGTCTTTATCATAAAATTAAGGAGCATGTGTTGAAAAACGGAAACAAGATTGGAAAGAGAGGAAATGATATTCCACGCTCTTTCTTCCACAGTTAACAGCACGGCCCTCTTGGCTTTTTTGAGTGAGCCCATTTTTTGAGCGAGTTAGTTCCTCTTCCTTGTATGGGCGTGCAGCATGCACTGTTAACAAACGCATACACATACACAGACGCACTGAGAGAAAAGAAACTTTGTGCTAACAGATTTACAAACATACAAAGCCAGACAATGTAAACATTGACAATGGAGTCACACCGTTGAAGGATTACTTCTTGAGTTTGCAGTCATATTATCAAAGTAGGGTTGCACGGTTATGACAAAAATCATAGTTGTTAATTATTCACCTTGATATTGTAATTGCGATTATACAATGACGTTATGAAGTGTTTTATAACTTTCTGTTAAGCATCTGCATTTAAAAAAAGTAAATAATATTATGTAAATCACATAATTATGGGAGCTATGTTGTTTGTAAAAAAAATTGAAAACGAATGGCTAAAGGACACGTCAACTTATTCATTTTAAAGGGGCTATGGCATGAAAATCTGACTTTTTTATTTTTAAGTGCTATGATTGGGTCCCCAGTGCTTCTATCAACCTAGAAAATGTGAAAAAGATTAACCCAGTAACTTAGTTTTGGTAAACCGTTCTCTACAAGCACATGAAAAAATAGGTAGTTGAAATTTGGCTCTCCTTATGATGTCATAAGGAGCTCTTATTATAATAATACCGCCCTGTAATCTGCACTATCCAATCACAGCACTGCCATTTAGTGCAGAGAAAAGCACAATTGAGTTTTAATTGCAACAAACCACCATCATTGTGATCAGTGTTTGAATTTCATCAGCTCATTTGCATTTTAAAGGACACACCCAAAACGGCACATTTTTGCATAAATGATTCAAGCCCTTCTTAGAAATGACAGATTAAAATTGTGTTCAATAAATGTAAAATACCTTATTAAGAGCAATACGTATATATATTTAATTAGTATAACACAAAATAAATATGTACTATAATTTATTGATTTCTTTTTAATTGCGTTAACACAATTAGTTTGAGTTTGGGTTCGGGAAAAATAATTTCCCAGCATGCTTTGCATGCAACTGCTTTTGGAGAGTAATTTTTTTAATTAAGTGTTATTTTATGCATTTTTAGGTAAAGAGAAAGACTTAATAGTGTTTTATGTCCGTTTATCTTATTGATTTAGAAGCATTTGTGTTATATTTTTTCAAATTGTTTGGTTACCATCGTGCAGAAGAGTGGCGCTTGTGGTTAGGTTGTGGATGTGACATATTTCTCTCAATGAACACTGACTGTGTTAATTCCTGTTTGGAGATCAGTCTCTTCTCACATGCTCATCCAAAGTATCATATGTTAGCATGCTAACATGTGCTTATGCTAATTAGTATGATATAAAAACGTTTTATATAAAATAACAGAATCAAGTTATTCAGACTACACTAAATTGAGTTATTCAAACTATGCTAAATCAAGTTATTCAGACTACACTAAATTGAGTTGAGGCAACTAATTGAGTATTGCCATTTACTTTAAATTGAGTTGGACTAACTCAATATATTTTTATTGTGTAAAGCAGTTTTTTATGAGTTAGGGGGTACACATTCATATTGGATGGAAATCCTGCCCACAATTTTATTGAGTTAATCCAATGAATAATTTTTTTGAGTGTACACCTACAAAGTGGCAATTTTAACATGCTATAATAAATTATTTACATGGTATTTTGAGCTAAAACTTCACATATGTGCTCTGGGGACACCAAAGATTTATTTGACACAAAAAAGTCTTGTACCATGGCCCCTTTAAAATCTCTCATTCGCTGTATTTGGCGCTCAAACATACTTGTGAAACAAATGGACAGTTGTAATTTCACCCGTAATTGTAATCCCAATTAGTTTTTAGCCCTAATATTAAAAAGTAGAAAATATATTTTTTTAGTTGCCAGCCAGCGCCAGCATTTCTGTATGATTTTCACAAAAAATTAACGCCTTCCAGAAAATGTTCTTCTTTAAATAATTAAACATACAATAAATCAAATGAAAGAAAAGACTAGGGTTGTGCCGATAGACGATAGTATCGTGCATCGACGATCGTCAAACATATTGCTGGGCTTTCATGACGATAGTTATTATTATTATTATCATCATAGTTTCACATTAACATGCGCATTGCATGCTTTTCATAGCATGAGAGGGTTTTAGGCCTCGCTTTGTGCGAGAGAGCTTAAAAACGTGCCCGGATTCCTTCTCGCATGCACCTGGTTTAAATACGCGCGTCTTGGACTCTTGCTTGGACCTGAACACATGGGGCATGGACTCCTGACATGTGATCTCGGACTCTTCCTCGCACATGGGCTTGTAATACGCGCAGCTCTGCCATCTCGTCAATCTGCAATACTGCTATTATCCACCAGGCTTCCGCAACTTATAAAAACCGGAAGTATTGCCCTAGGGCAAACAGCTGTATGTCCGTGTATGTTTTAAAGATCGCTCTGCATCTGATCTCTATCAAAAGTCCTTCACAAAAATGGAATTATCTCAGCTTTTTTGTTCAAAATTGTGTGTTTTTGAGAAACCTACACATATTTGAGAGGTGATAAAAACAGAACACATGAAGGTAGGATAAAACGGATTTTTTTTGTTTGAAAGCAGAGGGTCTGTTCTTTTATTTTATATTGTATATGTTTATATATTTAAAACGGAGCATTTTCTGGAAGGCATTAAACTTTTGTGAAAATCATGAAAAATGCTGGCGGGGAAAGAGTTAACATGGAAAAGATACCTTTTATCGTGTGTTGCAACAAATGTAATTAAAATATGGTGTTAATGCTAAGTGTATCATATATTCTTATCTGAGTGATGATTAAAGTGGTACTGAACACGTGTTTTAAATGACATAAAATGTAAATGCAAGTTAAAAAGTAACCATGAGTGTTTGTAGAGCAAGAAAAAGAAAAGAACTGGTTTTAGTGGACCAACTAAGGGCGCATTTATATTAGGGCAAACCCAACCAAACCGTGCCCCGGCACGATTGTCACCCCTCCCTACCCCCCCAGAAGCACATCATGCAATTGTTTTGTAAAAAACAGAAAAGTAAAGCACTCTCTTAACACTGGGGTGCATTAGGACTGGACCAGAAAATTTGAATATTCGAATATTCGTTCCGTGGGTTGAAATTCAATTTTCAGTTTTGAGATTCGAATATATATATAAATATTTTTCAGCGTTAATGCAGAGCTTTTGCCAAGCAGGAAGTGAGCTTCACGCTCCCGCTCTGTAGGTGGCGCAGAGAGACCAACATCCATAGCCAACAGCCACCAAACGCCACCAGTGGAAGAGATCGTCTCAAACGTAATGCGCGCTTCCTGCTTTGGCATTTACGCTAATAGTGTTGTAAATAACGTTCAGTTTCTTGCAAAAACTGATTGATTTGCTTCACAAGACGTCAATATGTCACACGGAGTTATGGGGGATTACTTTTGTATTGGATATATATGCTTTAGCTCTTAAAGTGTGCGGATCGGTTGACTTGCATGACGGAGCACTGGGGATTCTGCAAAATATCTTCTTTTTTGTTCTGCTGATGAAAAAAACATATTGGATGGTGTAAGTGTTATAAATAAACTTGATTTTGCAAGTATGCTACCGTTTTATTACAGTTTGTTGAACTTCGTTCATTTATTTTTAGTTTTATTTAAATAGCCTACCCTACGTTGTCAGTAATTACTGTGCAGCTAATTTCTGATACGGGAATGTTTGTTTGTTAGAAAAATGTTAGGCTACCTTATTAAAAGTATTGCTCTTGTGTTTTGTTTCACTAATGCTGTTCTCGCATGACGCGTGACAGGCACGCCGCTTCCGGCTTGCGCTGTTCTGTAGTATTTTTAAAGTTTATTCATTCTAAACGTGTCACATGTCCATATTGCACGAAAAAAAGGCACTACACTCCCTTGGTTCCGCAGCAACACATCCGCCACATAATAAAACTGTAGATAGACAGACAGACACACGCACAGAGATTCCTGCCTTTATTAAAGAGAAAAATATGTTCAGCCCCTCCTTCCGAAGCTTCGAATATTCGATTTTATTTCTACTAGAGCTTCGAAGCTCAAAAAATAGTATTCGTAAAAGCCCAAGGGTGCATTGTTATGTTAAGTCTATGTTGTTTTATTCAGAGACGTTTGGTGCACAGAGACAAACACAGCATTAACACAGCATTAAGCTTACTTCCATTTCTGCTATTCTACTATGATACGCTATTTTAAACTCTGTCCAGACTTTGAATAAAAAAACAAAAACCACAAAATGTGTCAGTTCCTCAATGAGTCACAATTGGATGACAAAAAGGTCTGTGTAAGAAAATACCAAGCTACAAAGCAAACTGCTTAAAAATCTTTATTCATTAGAAATCAATCGCATAATGAAAAAAGATGATGACAATAACATCTGGTATTGTTTGGCTGTTCTTAAGATCATTTACAAAGCTGTGTGTCCCAATGATTTATATTGTCCTTTACAATATTATGCACTAATGAATCATCCAACAGACCACACCAGTAACAGGAATTAATAAAAATAAATATGGTCAATTTTACCATGACTACAGATACTTCAAACATTTAAAATCCACAAATATAGCATATTTAGCCAAATATTTCCATTGAGAACATAATGTATATCTAGATCTATACTATACATACAAGTCTGTTAATGTGTTTAAACCAAGTCCAGTTTCCTAACTGACATCTCATCATAACACAGCATAAACAACACCCGTGTATGTCTGCTATTTCCTGTCTCCTCCCTCAAACATGTAAGGTCGTGACATCTAAAGCCATGCTAAAACTCCACATGGCCTTATAGAAGAAGTAAAGCCATTTATGTGAAATACTACATACTACCAAAAAAGCAGCAAACTATTACATCAGGCCAAACTCAGACAAAAGTGAAAAGCAAATCCCTTAGCTGGAGTTTTTCTATTTCGGGAAAAGGAAAACACTTTGAGATGGTTGAGCAAAGAGCGAGAAAAAAAAATTAAGAGTCACAGAACTGGTATGGCTCAAGTCAGCATGCTTTGGTTGGTGAGCTCATCGTATGGAAACTATTCGTCTCAACCATTGCGTTTAGGGCCAGACCGTTCCCTCCTCCAGTCTTTCTGAATCACGAATAAGACATACATAATAAATCTCATCTGTAAAGACTGCTATTCCAACGCAGACACACGCACTTCTTTGTGAAGCGTCTAATGTTGTTTGTTTATAGTAGTTGCGTGACATATAGCAGGCAGTGTGAGTACTATTAAAACAAAAATGAAAGGCATTTTTATATTTGTCAGTTTAAAAATTCACCCCATGTATGGTGATCTACTAAAATCAAATCATTTCCAAGTCAACTTGAGTACAGTAGTCAAATTCAAGTGCACAGGAAATGCCTAGATAGTGATCTACTTCGGATGTGATGATGTGCCTCCCCATTTAAAGACAGTTGTTAATGTAACTACTCGCTGCCAGCAATTTGCTGATTTCGTGCTGAATCTGCGCCACCATCCATCCAATCTTTCCATGTGATTATTCACAAGGCTGACAGTAAGAGAAAGGGTTGGATCAGGTTACTTATGTATCCTGGAGTTTTGCCTTCCAGACCCCTGCCGTAAAAGTACTCATCGGTTTTTGTACTTCCCAGCTGTTTTGGGAGATATTAGCTAAGCAAGGCAGGCCAAGGCTGCTTGAAAGAGGGAGCTTGGCAGAGGTAAAGGTATTTGAAGTGGGTGCATGGATCAGCTCTGTGTATTCCTTGCACCATATAGGGCTACAATTGATGTTCTGGTTTATGACACGATGGAATGTTATTTGTTATGCTTACAAGACAAAGACGATGACATGTTTCAGGTCGTGATTCGTTGGGGAACTGGGGCGACAGTTTGCTTTTACTGTAACCTAGCATTTTTGATGTTGTAAAAGATGCAAATTGATAATATGCTGATAAAAATGTAACATTTTTACTTCCCAATTAAAGCTTTTGGATACTCAACACCTGCAATTAAAAATGTAAAACCTTTAAAATACATTTCATCGGATGCACCCGTAATGCACCTGAACCAAAGTGAACATCTGGTCTGTATTATCTAACGGTCTGGCAAGTGGCTAAACTGATCTTTGAAACAAATACCTCGTAGAAAATAAAATGTTTTGGTTTGCTAAAGACGAGGGCAGACGACGAGCATGGATCACAACAATGCGGAGAAGTTTGGCAGCCATGCAAGAATTTTAAGGACATGTAGCTAAAATTGTATACATTCATACACAACTCAATGTAATAGTTGATATGCGCTGGATATGATATATGAACGAAGGTAATTTACTTGGCCCGAAACCTTCTATACTTATTTTTTTATTAAATGGTTATTAAATGCTTTAATAAGTGCATTTATATAGAAATGTATAACTCGTAAGACCATGAAAACAAGTACAATGTTTTCTGTTAAGGGTCATAAACAGCTAAAGCAAAATCAGATTAGCACAAGTAGATTTCTGCCCATGACCCTTATGTTATATTACATGTTAACGCCTCAACCGGCTTTCTCACAGTTTACATGTTTAAAAAAAAGTCACAACGGAAGGAAGTGTAAAGTAATGCTTAAAAGTCTGCTCTCGACTCTCAAAGCAGTTGAAGGAGAAACTGTGAAATTAAAACCTTGTGTAACATTTACAGGTTCTGCAGACATGAGAAAAAAAATTTCCCACTGGCTTTTTGATTGACTATTGGCGCTTTTCCATTGCATAGTACTCCACGGTTTGGTTTAGTTTGGGTCGAGTCAGCTTACTTTTGGGAGCTTTCCATTGGGTGCAGTACGTAGTACCCGATACTTTTTTTCGTACCACCTCGTTTGGGGTTTCAAGTGACCCGAGCTGATACCAAACATGACGCGAAAACACTGTAGGTCACTGATTGGTCTGAGAGAATCGTCACTACAGCGTCATCGCTATAATGTAGATTAGCTAAACTACACCGCGGGGTACTATGCAATGTAAAAACGCCATATGTGCAGGGTTCCCACACCTTAGTTAACTTCAAATTCAAGGAGCTTTCAAGGACTTCTAGGTCCAATACCCTCAAATTCGAGGACACAAATGTGGGGACACATTTCAAGTGAGAGCAAGGTTACATCGTGTTACCTTTTAAGATACATTGTTACAATTCCCTTTCGAGGGAACTCGCGCTGCGTCACTGCAGTGACACTTTCGGGACCCCTCCAAGTGCATCTGAATGTGTATTTCAAATTCAACCAATGGTGATGCTTAATGACAAAGACAGGGTGATGCGGGAGCCAGGAAGTATATCACTATCTTTAATATTGCCTAAGATGGGGTTACAGGGACGCAGGAAGTATGGCAAGGAAGACGCAGCGTCTCATTCCCTTCTCAGAGAACAAGAGTTACATACGTAACCGAGATGTTTTTATGTGTCAAACACAACTATGCAAAAAAAAAAAAACATTTTGGTATGAAACAACTTTCGCATAAAATATAAACATTTAAAGCGAACAGTTTAGCATGTGTACTTAAAAAATCTAGAATTTTATGATATTATCCTACACTACAGAGGGAATAATATGGATTTTTCCCCAGAAAACTTCGTGCATAAAAAGATTCAAGCACTTTTGTATCTATGTATGTATATTTTCAAAAACTTCCCAGGGCCTTGAAGCCCCCCCCCCAAATTCACAAACTTTCAAGGATTTCAAGGACCCGTAGGAACCCTGTATGTGGTAACATCACTGATTGAGAGAAACCTGACACATCTCCAAATCCCTTGTAAATTGAGTTTTCTGTGTAGACAGTTTATTGATTTGCACGTTTAAATGCATGAAAACAGGTTTCTATAAATTGATTTTTGATAAATATCGCTTAATTTGTGCATGTAAATGCAATCCATGTCTCAACTGTCTGAACTCTCTGTATGCTACGGCCAAATAACTGAATGAAATCCACAACACAGACGAACTGTGATAAAATCTACCCTCATCGTCTTACTGCGGGTTAATGTTCGACTGTGCCCAGAGATTATAAAACGGATAAAAGTGTGATGAGTAAACTAAAGGACAAGACACGGCACAACAACAAAAATATCTGAGTTTCCAAAGTTTGAAGGGGGCGTGTCTGCAAGATAGTAATTCTTTGGATCATGTGCACATATAAAAGACATCAGACAGATATATTACAACACATAATTTATGTACAACTAATACAAATAGGCAATAATGAAATAATATATTTTTCTATTTTAATAATTATTTTTTAGTGTTGCTTAGGTCATCAGATTGTCTTCAACGTTTGATTAACTAAGAAAATGCAATTCTTCTTTACAACAAGTGCAAATAACCCCAAGTTAGTTAAATACACAATAAGGGTTCAAATGTCAAATTGAGTAAATGCATTTAAAAAGAATATTCAATTAGCAAATTCAGCTTTACGCTTCACATCGCAGTGCCTGAAAATCGTCGAAGCTGACGAAATTACAATTGCAAAACACCATGTGCCCTTTTACCGTACTCTAACTCAACCAAGACTCTACAAAACCACAAATAAGCAACCGTGAAAGTCTTAACAACCACAATAGTAAAAGCCACAGTAATCACCAAAGACTAAATCATTGCTAAATGACAAGTATGTAGATGCACTCGTACACACAGTGCACAATTTACTCACCCTTGGTTAAGATCATTCTCAGTGTTGTCCAACCACAGGCGGACGGCTACCGCGTTGCCTTCGCGGCATTGGGTGAAGATGTCGTCCATCCGAAAACCCTCTCTCTTCTCACACTAATGGAGTCGTTCGTCCCCTACCAGGAGCGTCCTGGGAGAGACGTCTGATGCTGATGTACCCGAAAGAGGAATCGCGGGATGACAGAACATCCAGCCAAGGGATGGGTGCGACGGGAAAGTCTCTTCGCAACCTCAGGGCAAGCGTCTGGTGTCTGTGCTGCAAAGACAAGCAAAGGGAAACTGACTCGACACTATTAAAGTCAATAGGGATAGAAGACTAAGCCTAAAGTAAACTGTTTCTAAATCTATGCAGTTCCTGCTTTGCAATGACAGTTCATAGTGGCCAGGAGGTGCCCAAAAAAGTAGTCTAGTCAATATGACTCATGCACTTAGATAAGAATAAAAAACAACAGCATACAGGTTTAAATTAGATATGAAACGTTATGAAGATTTAACATCATGGCTATAGTGACCAAAATCCCCACCATTATCAAGGTTTTGTAAACAATTCTAGAAATGTAAACAAAAAAAGTATAGATGCAAACCAAATTTAAACTTGATTTTATATGTAAGTGCACTTTTGTTCGCATAAACATCAAACAAATAACGTTAGCATTAATCTTGGCATCTAGATCAGATAAAACAAAAGTGAGTAAATCAGATTTTCATATAAACACAGGACAAATCAGCACGTCATCTGTATGTTATGAGAAATAGGGGGGAATTGTAGGACCCAGGAGTTAGCTGCACAACACCTGCACTAACAGCAATCACTGAAGAAACAAACAAAGAAGAAAGGAGTTTTAAACTCATCAGATCACACCATTTAATGTAAACGAGTACTCGAACATGGCATCCATGATTGATCACGAAAACGATGACGGCAGGGATTCCCGCAGCAGTGTGGGGGCGGCCCGCCTAAGCTGGGAAACCCTACCGCCTTAACTAGGTGGTCCAAAAAAAGAAAGCTGCATTCGCTGCACAAAAGGCCGTCAAGTTCGTCTCAGAGAATAGCGCGGACGTGCTTCACACCGCGAGCGGGCACGCGCGCCACACAGCCGAAATGAGAGACACTGTCTTTCACCGTCGTGTTGATATTTTCTTGTAATTAAATCATTTAGTTTCGTTAGAGAGAGCAAACACTTACAACTGAATGTGTCTGCTGCCTGAATTCAGCGGAGCTGAACGCGCGTCATCACAGAGCAGCGGCTGCGGGTGTCAGATTTAATTTATTCCTGTCAGACTGCAGCGAGCAAACGATGGCAGAAGCCGCGTGCTCACTCATTTTTGTTATAATATACATATATGATGTTTAATATAAGCGAGATCGGTTTGTTATGTTTTTCATTAAGAATAATAAATAATAATAAACCCATAATTCAAGCAGCGCTTTATGGAGGAATAGACGGTTGCTCTGCTTGGGACTGGCGGGTTTCTGTCAGACTCAAGCACTTAAACCAGCTGTTGCACTCGCATTTGCACGCAAATTCATATGCGATTTAACACAGCGTACGCAAGCGCTGGATTTAAACAACAGTTACATCTAATTCAAAAGTGAAAGTAAAATGCGCACGTCTGTATGTGCATTTATAAGTCCCTCCCACCCGGTGAAACCGGTATCACCGGGTTTGTCACGCGCTGATACGCACAACCGGCGCAACGTCATAGAATGTCTCTGAACAGGTTCACGCCCACCAGTTGTGTGATTGCAGTACCAGTTTTAGCCACAAGTTTTGTGATTGCAGTACCATTTTTTGGCCACAATCCTACATACTGTTCCTTTAAGCCTGTTATTGTATTAGCCTATAGTTCTTGCAAATTTAAAGTAAGTTAGCTGGTGATTTTGTTGTTTGAGCATCCTGCTAGCTAGGTTGCACGTGCCTGTTGATTCAATATAATTGTTGGACATTCTTGCTCACGTTATTTATGTGCATTATTTACATGCTACAGTAGTTACACTCCTTTAAGATATTGTGGGAAATAAAAAGTTTTTACAATCTTCGGGTTCGCCAGACGTTCTACAACATCTGCTTCAATTTGTGTTTATTAACCCTTTAGTTTCACTTCATCACGCAGCTATTCCCATTAGAGTTATCTGTTAAAAACATTTAATTTATTAATAATCTAGTATGTGTTCATTTAATGTCATAGTTTTTTTCGAAATTAAGTTTTATTTGAGTGTTTTTAATAAAAATATTTTCATTTTCATCATGCCGCGTACACCCTACCCGTTTGATAGTAAATTAGCTTTTTTTGTCCACCGATCAAATTGCTTGTCATAAATGAGTAAAAAATTAACAAATAAATAAATAAATAAGCAAGCTATTGTGTATCGCGATCTCACAGGCTGACGATAGGACGAACTCTAAATGAGGAATATCACTAGTGGTAATACTAACCGTTGCATATTTTTATCATGGCTAACCGTTCAGCCGGAAATCGTTACAGCTCTAGCTTGAATGGACTGACATGAGAGGAAGTAGATGATGAAATTTTCATTTTTGGGTGAACTATTCCATAAATTTCCACACTTTTGAACAGGGTGCAAATGGTATATCAATGATAAGCATTAAATAACTAAAGCAATGGCACAGGTCTCGGCCTGTTATGCACAATTTTTTTCCTGAAATGATGAGAAAACACTCCCTCAGAAAAACACACAGACCAAAACAGCTTTCTGGCATGACTGTGTGTTTCTTTCACGCTCCCTGACATCACTCCAAATCAGACTTTAGTTAAAAGGTCTTTGCAAAGACCTGTCATGCTCTCCCGCTAACATGTCTGCACAAATACAGTTTTATTACAGAAATAAAAGAAACAAAATGTTACTTTCATTAAAAACAAAATGGAAAGTATGCACCTTAAAGTGATCCATTTGATTAACTTTAGTAAGGTAAATACTTGCTAAGTGTGTTGTGTTGAGATTATGAAGATATAAAAGTCAAACACAGAGGCAAACAAATGTGTTCACTTGGCAAAATCTTGCTGGTTGACAGGTAAAAGTTAAACATATTTTTTTACATATAAGTAAAAATTAAACACATACAGGTCTATATTAAGGAAGGCTGTAATAAAGTTAGTTTAAACAAACAGGTAGGTGGTCGGACAAACAAACAGAGAGAAAAGTATGTTCAAACAAAGTTGATAAATTAGAAAGACTGAAAGAATGACAGACAGGTACATATACATCTCTCTGATCATTTAGTTATCTGTCTTCATATGTCCAAAAAGGACAGATAGTATGTATGTGCATACAGACAGGTTTGTAAATAAGAGAAAGACAGCTGTTCAAATAAATACTGAAGCAGACAGACAGATAACGAGAAAGACGTGTAGTTGTTCAGAGAGACAGACAGTTAACGTTAATGTTAGAAAAGATGGACAGAGACATACAGAAAGACAGATGAGCAGACCGGGAGAAAGAGACAGCCAGAGGCAAACAAATATAATTCACGTTCAAACTGACAGACTCGTAACGTTACGTGTGTTCTCTCAGGAGTGATTGTGACATTAGCCAGGCAGCTAACAGACACTCCAGCCAAAAAAGAGACCAGAAGACCCCCAAGTGTTTGAAAACCAAATAAAACAAACACAGTCTGATTCGTAACTAACTTGTCCATTCACACTAAAAGTTTTTGACACCATACATTCTGTCTATGATGAAGTAGGTACAGTTTTTCCTCCACGAAGCTAATACGCTAATTCTGTTAGCAGTCATATACGCCCACCGTCATTCACTAACGTTATACGATCAACACAAGATTCAACCTTTCCTCGCGCCGTATCGATAACATTCATTAACTTACCTGTTTATATGACCGCTTTCAGCTGCACTGGACCAACAGTAATGACTGGGATAGTCCGGACCGACACTCTTCCTGCGTCCACACCCTACTACTGCCCGACCGTATGATCTCCTCCCCGCCGACAGACACTCACTCATTCCCCGCAGAGAAGCATCACTGCAGCGCTCTCTGCCGGCTAGAGGGGAAAACATGCGCCCCGGGGCATGCTTTTCTTTCAGTGCCTGTGGCCTTGAATATTTTAGATAACATACAATTAGGCATGGCTCGGTATGAGATTTTGATGGTTTGATAAAGTTAAGAAAAAAGTTCATGGTTTCACGTGTTGCGATTGCAACACTAAAACGTGTTGTTTTCAAACTTTTCAAAATTACACAATACATGTTATTTTTAAGCAACATAGGCCAGGTAAAATTAAAGCCTTTCAATAAAATTATTCTTTAAAAAAAAAATGAATGTAAACATTAAAAACATCTTGCACTGACATCTCATAACATATCAGTGCCATTGTTTTGTCCCCCATGTACACCAGTATTGTTTTTTGTAAGATATGTTTGTAAAAAAATTCTTAAATGTCCTAAAATAACTAAGTCCTAGTTCTGGATTAATCTTGAAACCTGTCCAGGAAGCTGCCCCTAAATCAATTACATGCCTTAAAGGGAAAATTTCACAAGACATTTTTAAGATATATAATAAATCTTTGGTGTTCACAGAATACGTATGTGAAGTTTTACCATATAGATAATTTATTATAACATGTTAAAATTGCCACTTTGTATGTGTGATTAAAAATGTGCTGATTATGGGTCTGTCCTTTTTAATGCAAATGAGCTGATGAAATGCAAACACTGATCACCATAATGGTGGTTTGTTAAAATTGAAACTCAATTGTGATCCCCTTTTGACATCAGGAGGGGAGCCAAATTTATTGACCTATTTTTTTCACGTTTGCAAAGAATGGTTTACCAAAACTAAGTTACTGGGTTGATCTTTTTCATATTTTCTATGTTGATAGAAGCACTGGGGGCCCAATTATAGCACTTAAAGGTGCAGTGTTTAATTTTTAGAAGGATCTTTTGACCGAAATGCAAAATAATATACAAAACTATATTATCAGGGTTGTATAATGACCTTTCATAATGAACCATTATGTTTTTATTACCTTAGAATGAGACGTTTTTATCTACATACACCGAGGGTCCTCTTACATGGAAGCCGCCATTTTTCTACAGAAGCCCTTAAGAGACAAACTTTTTTACTAAGTTGTCTCCGACGATGACATGTTTGTCTGGTGGCGGCTACCGTAGCTTTTCTATGTGGTTCAAAAGCGAGGGGTGAGCAGTGGACTTAAGGGCGATTTATAGTCGTGCGTATGTTCTACGCCGTAGCTACGGCTATCCGTAGCCTGACGCGCACCTCGCAAAATTTTTAACAGCGCGTCAGTTCTACGCGGACCGCAAGCGCTGTGATTGGTCCACCAGAACCCCTCCCGTCAGGTAAAAAAAAAACTGCGTCATAGGTTTTTCCGTTTGTGACGGTGAAAACAAAGATGAGACAAATTGAGGAGTGATTTAACTCAAACTGCAACAAAAGTCGCTGTTTATTTACTTCCATCATTGCTGGTCTTCTCAAATTATACACAACAAGTTGCTGTTTCTTCTTCGTTTGTGGGTTAAATTGCCCGGTTTCTTCTTCTCTGACTGTCGCGCTGCTACTGTAGTTACACGCGTGGATACTGCCCACCCGCGGTCCCGCGTGTGTTTGCACGTCGACGCAGACGACGACGCAAAAGTATAAATGAAAACCGACGCGGAACCTACGCCGTCGCTGCTACGCCGTAGGACCTATGCACGACTATAACGAGCCCTTAAGCCGTTGGTTGCAATTCGCATCCTCACCACTAGATGTCGCTAAAATTTACACACTGCACCTTTAAAGATGGAAAAGTCTAATTTTCATGATATGTCCCATTTAAAGGTGCTATGTGTACATTTTTGCAGCATCTAGTGGTGAGAATAGCAACCAACATCTCAATCCCTCAATTTCAAAACACAAATGGTAGCATGCACAGGACAAACAT